>NC_091773.1:48330618-48645618 GCF_029378745.1 Bos indicus
TCCTGACCTTGGGCTGGAGTTCCTGCAGGATGTGACCTCACTCTAAGCTTTCTAACTTCTTTTCATGCCATCTTCACCCTCACTCACTACTCTTCGAAGCTTTTTTGTTTCTAGAATATTCTAAACTCTTTCCTACCTCAGGAATTTGGCAGTCACTGTTAAACTGTATGTGAAAGTTTTTTTTTCCCTAGACTTTGTGTACATCTGGTTTCTTCTTGTCCTTTAGCTGTGGGCTTAACAATCATCTCCTTAAAGCAGACTTCCCTGTCATCCTCTCTAACCACAGTCTGCTTCTCTGTCCTCCACACCAATCATAACATCAGGTTCTTTATGTTATAGTGTTGTATTGATGGTTGGTTGTCTAGTCACTGTTAGTTCATTGTTTACGGTGTCTTTTCTGCATGAATGCAGCCTCCAGGAGGTCTGGCAGTCACATGTCCTGGTGAGTATTTCCTAGATGAATGAATTATTTAGACAGACCATGTCTTTTCTTATGATTCTTCTTCTTTTCAACTTTATTGATATATGATTGGCATTTAAAATTAAGTTTAAGATATACAACATGATAGTTTTATATAGGCATATACTGTGAAAAGATTACCACAATAAGGTTGGTTAATACATCTACCATTGCAGATAATTACCACTGTGTGTGTGTCTGTGTGTGTATATATGGTGAGGGCATGTAAGATTTACTCCTTAGTCACTTTCAAGCATACAGTATAACATTCTGTAAAGTAGATCCCCAGAACTTACTCATCTTAGAAGTAGAAGTTTGTAACCTTTGACTACCATCACATCTCCCCACCCACCAGCCCCTGACAACCACCAATCTACTGTTTCTACGAGTTTATGATTCTTCTTTTAAACATCAAGGCACAAATGTTAAGACATGAAAGCCTACTGAAAATTAATATATCAGTTTGTTTTCCTCCTGGTTGTCTGAAAATAGTACAAACTCAGGGAGTAAAAGGGAGAGAAAAGAATGATGACTAGATTTATGTAAAAGGTATGAGAAAAGAAATTGGCATCAAAATGGATGGTTTTGTGGGTTTTAGGTTTTAATTTGTTTCTTTTCCATTTTCTAAAGAACTTACTATGTGCCAGGTGGTGCTAACTATTTTTAACAAATACATACTCATCACAATAACTCTAGAAAGTAGATATATTATTATTATGATAAGATATATGAGGGCCATTTGTAAGATGGCAACTTTCATTTGGTTTCCAGTTTTATGTTATTTAAACACACTTTGTAAAAATAGGAGAAAGAGGGTGTGGGTTCTGGAGCCATGCAGGCTTGGGTTTTCACTTCTCATGGCACCATCACTTGCAGTGTGACCTTGAATATATTACCTAACCTCCTTAAAAACTGTTTTCTTCATGTAAATAATGGGAAAAGCAGCAGTGCTTACCCGCAGGGTTGTGGTGCTCACTAATTTAGATTAAATGGTGGGTATAAAATTATTGTAACACAGTGTCTGGCACAGAGAAATGCTCCGAAAATATTAGTTATGATGACCGCCCTCAGTTTTGTAACATTTAGGAGCAGCGCATAAATAACAAAATGTTCTGTGCTTGGTGAAAGGGAACAAGATGTCCCAGTTTAGGAACATCATAAAACTATAGCAGAAATGTCTATACTTAAATGTCTTTGAAGCAACTGTTCATACACTAATGGCTATATTTATATTAGAACAAAATAAACGGAAAAGCTGACAAGGTATCACGTAAAACATATACAAATTGTAGCTCAGGGTGTAATTTCTGAATATATAATGAATACATTAATAAGAACTAATGGGTCAACCTCATTTGTAATGACATTTAAAGAGAAAGACTCTTCTCCATTTCTGTTTTTTGGTGAAATTTTAATAATATCATTTTGGTGCTGCCGCTGCCAAGTCACTTCAGTCGTGTCCGACTCTGTGCGACCCCATAGACGGCAGCCCACCAGGCTTCTCTGTCCCTGGGATTCTCCAGGCAAGAACACTGGAGTGGGTTGCCATTTCCTTCTCCAATGCATGAAAGTGGAAAGTGAAAGTGAAGTCACTCAGTCGTGTCTGACTCTTAGCAACCCCATGGACTGCAGCCCACCAGGCTCCTCCATCCATGGGATTTTCCGGGCAACAGTACTGGAGTGGGGTGCCATTGCCTTCTCCCATCATTTTGGTACTAGAGTCAAAAAAGCTTTGAGTCATTCTCTCGCCTCCCTTCAGTTGCCCCCGCTGCCTGCCATGGTGCAGGTCATACAGAATTGCTCTTCTATCTCCTAAGTTTTTGTCCAAACTTGTTTTATGGGAGCTCAGATGATGTGGCTCCTACCCCTCCTTTGGGAGCCAGCTCCATGGCTCAGTAGCTTGCTCAGTTGGCACGGATTATCGAATATGGTGTCTTCATGTTCTCTTTCATACTACCCTGTTACTTTTAACTAACGTGTTCTGCATTATCCAAAGCAATTCACTTCTTTTCTTGATGTTTGCAGCCTTCAGGTATTAGTGGACTGTTATCACAACCCCCCCCCCCACCTCCGCTGCAACTCCCCCCCTCCCTCTGCCCTGCTTTAATCATCACTTAGCCAGGTTTTACATATTTAGTTCTTTTTATCTTTCCCCACAAGTTCATCCCCCCAGGCCTGTAATCATTTTGTTATTCTTCTTTGAGACCTTTCCAGTTTGTCTGCCTGTGTCTGGAATTGAGGTTCCCCAAAATGACTGCATCACTACAAATATATTCGCTAGCAGAGTCCTCTGGAGTCCCAGAGCTGTTTGCTTAGAGGGATGATAGAGCATTGAGCCAGCCTCAAAATGAGATGGCACGTTGAAAGCATGTGTTGTTGAATTCTGCTTTCTATTTGCTTGTCAACATGACTAATCTCCTTCCTAGATTTCAAGTTTCTTAGGAGGAAAATACATGCACAATTGACTTCTCTTGAATGGGTAAGCGTCTTCAACCTTGACTGCACATTGGCGTTTACCAGTGATCTTTAGAAAATACTCATGCCTGACCCCCATCCCCAGGCACTCTAAGTACCTTGGGATGGGATGGGATAGGAGCGGGCCATCAGAATTTTTTAAAACTCCCCAGGTGATTCTAATGTGTAACAAAGTTTGAGAATCACAGCCCTCAACAACACATGCTTAGTAAACATTTGGCAGGTGAATGAAAAAATAAATGCTGTAGTATTAGGCGGGCCAAGAAGTTCGTTCAGGTTTTTCCATAACAGCTTACAGAAAAACCCGAGCAAACTTCTTGGCCCACCCAATACTTATCTTTTCCTCAACTCATATCTCAAAGTATCTCCAGGGATCATTGTCTCACAGCTTCCTGCTACTATTATTTATGTGTACTTTATATTGGTACTTCAAACTTTTCCAGGTCACTACTCATTGAATGATTTTTTGGCCAGAGTTTCTAGAAGCCTTGAAGGAATTGTATCATGTGTCTGACCTCTCGGTTTTCTAACTTCTCAATTTTATAGTGAGCTCATGTATAAGTATGTCATTCTAAATCTTTCCAAGTGCCTGAGAATAAAATAAATCATAATTTCCCTTCTACTTTTGTTTCCATTCATTTATTTCTCTAGCACTTGTCAACCCTATAAAGATCTACTTTATTTACATGCCCACAAGCTTTTGCAGAGAATTCTTCCTGACAAATTTTGGTTCAAGAGCAGCATGTCTGTACAGATACAATTAAATAATTCATTAGATAAAATTTCAAGATACAGTTTAGCATATTCATAAATACTATGTCAATGTAATGGTAGATTTTAAAAGATTGAACAGACTAGTTTTTAGAGCAGTTTTAGGTTTATAAAAACAGTTGAAAGTACAGAGAATTTTTTTGTGTGGGTATTTTGGCAGATTGAAACTCAAAGCATCATACAAAGGGAAATGTCTTTTGGATCTCTGGCAAATGCTTTAAACAGTGAATATTACATAGGAAAATTTTAAACTAGGTAGGTGACAAGAATGTGAAACTGCATTGTGCTGGACTTTTAATTATAATGATAGAAAAATGGGGCTTACCTGGCATGGTTTGGGGTTTATTTTTCTTTCATGGACTTTCAAATATTTTTACTTTTAGCACAGTCAAGAGGTAGACAGCCAAAATGTAGCTCTCACAACAAGACCACACGAATCCAGCATTCTTATCTAGAGAGGCCTTCCTTTGAGAGACGGCCAAGAGGCTGAAAGACATGTCTCTAGAATGTGGGGCAGAGAGAGCGTCACCAAAGGGGTAGCTTGTTGGAGCAAGCACTTGACCTTCAGTAACTATGCATTCTTGTCTTTAAGACTGTGCAAATTCTTGAGTTGAATCTTGCGCAAGATTGATAGGCCTGCAAGTAGCTCTCATTCATAATGTCTTTGTCTTCTGTATCTTGCTTTTTACCAAACACCGACAGCCTGGATAATCAAAGAAAACCTTATGCCTGTCAGTTTTCTCATGCAGTTATGTTTGAGACAAGAGGAAGTTCTAGGGTTTGATTAACCTCAGTAATGAACAGGAAAGAAAGGAGCAGGTCCAAAGAGATTCTCACTCAGCTGCCCAGATAGTACCAGAAAAATAATTTTCAGAGGTTAAGTCTCCAAGTAATCAATTGTCCAATTTCTATTATTTTATAAAAGAGGAAGAATGTAATATCAATATATATTAATGATGTCTTTATTAAAACTATGAAGCCGTATACAGTAACTTTCCTGTGGCTAAAATTCAGTTTCCCTACCATTTGCATTAGTCTGTCAGGTATATATCTACATGCTTTTATCAAACCACAAAAGAAGTATCCTATGTGTCTCTCTAGGGGCTTCTCTCATAGCTCAGTCGGTAAAGAATACGTCTGCAATGTAGGAGACCTGGGTTCGATTCCTGGGTCGGAAGATCCTTTGGAGAAGGAAATGGCAAACCACTCTAGTATTCTTTCCTGTAGAATCCCATGGACAGCTCCAGTCCATTGATTTGCAAGGGTCGAACACGACTTAGCGACTAAACCACACCATGTATATCTCTAGACTTAGAATAATTGTTGAATTCCGCCACTGTTACAGTAAAGTGTAGATAAACTTTTCAAAGACGTTTGCATAGGAAAACATCATAGTCACCTCCAGTTAGAGGTCCTTAACTAATATAACATGCATGCTCAGTCACTCAGTGGTATCTGACTCTTTGCTATCCCATGACTGTAGCCCACCAGGCTCCTCTGTCCCTGGGATTCTGCAGGCAAGAATACTGAAGTGAGTTGCCATTCCCGTCTCCAGGGGATCTTCCAGACCCAGGGTCAAACCCGGGTCTCCTGCATTGCAGGTGGATTCTTCTACCGCTTGAGCCACCACAGAAACCCAACTAACAACTCTTGTTAATAATCAGAGACTGGCCTAAAATATTTTTGCTCCATAAAGCAAGAGCATGAACCTATTTTCAGGCCCAGAATAGAGATGTGGATGTAGATGATGGACTTATGGATACAGCTGAGGAAGCAGAAGGTGGGATGAATTGAGAGAGTAGCATTGAAACGTACACATTACCAGGTGTAAAATAGATAGCTAGTGAGAAGTTGCTGTATAGCACAGGGAGCTCAGCCTGGAGCCCTGTGACAATGTACGGGGAGGTATAGGGGTGGTGGGTGGGAGGGAGTTTCAAGACAGAGGAGGTATATGTATACTTTTGGGTGATGCATGTTGATGTATGGCAGAAACCAACACAATTGGTAATTATCTTCCAATTAAAAATAAACTAAAAAAGGGAAAAAAAGCAAGAGCAGATAACACAGAAAAATCTCAGGTTTTGGTAATTGGGATATGGTAGTTGGTTATGGGATATAGAAAGTTAAGAATTATTGGGAAAGGGCTTTGGGATTGCATTTATCTAGAAATTATTTTCCTGAGAAAAGCCAGGGGAGTTAATTAAACTGCTTACCAACACATTGTAAGTAGAAGTTTATATTCGGTATCTTTTAAAAGGTGGTCCAGGGACTGGCTACATGGGCTGGAAAGTGCCTGGTGGTTTTTAGTCGCTAAGTCATGTCCCACTCTTGTGACCCCACTGACTATAGTCCGCCAGGCTCCCCTGTCCATGAGCTTCTCCAGGCAAGAATACTGGAGTGGGTTGCCATTTCCTTCTCCAGGGGATCTTCCTGACCCAGGAATCAAACCCAGGTCTCCTGCATTGCAGGCAGATGATTTACTGACTGAGCTATGTAAATCCCTGGGCTTAACTCTAAACCCACTGTAGCAAGGTCTGTGGGAGTAAGGCCCAAAAGCTGCATTTTTAACATGATCCCTAGCTGAATTTTCTGTATGCATCTTGGGTCTACTTACAGAATATAGAATAGAATGGGTCAGAAGGTGTTAAGCCTTGTATCCTCTTCTCATTTTGTCATATAGTCTTTGCATATAGCAATGCAGGAGACCCGGGTTTGACCCTGGGTCTGGAAGATCCCCTGGAGACGGGAATGGCAACTCACTTCAGTATTCTTGCCTGCAGAATCCCAGGGACAGAGGAGCCTGGTGGGCTACAGTCATGGGATAGCAAAGAGTCAGATACCACTGAGTGACTGAGCATATAGTCACTCTTCTCATATAGTCACTTTGCTAACTATACACTGAAACAAAATGTAAGCTAGAATTATAGAAACTATAGGTGGTGAATCCCCCCATGTTAACAACTCAGCTTTAAGTAACTGCACACAGAAAGATCCCAAACTCTTTGCCTTAATATTTTTAGCTTTTGAACAATCAGAAATTACAACCAATGAAAAAAAGAATCAGAGGAAAATGATCCAGATATAATCAGTTCTCTAATGGGGACATAGAATTAAGATTAAGATCAGATGAACTTTGTAGTAAAAGTTGCTTAGTAATTGTGTAGTTTAGTATATATACTTAGAATAACTATCCATTTCTGTTGAGTTCAGTCCCTTTTAGTTGATCTCTCCCACTCTCTTTTTTAAAGGTCTGGTTAAAACAGTTTCAAGTGTTGTTAAAAAGAGATATTTTAATCCACTGGATTTGATTAATTGTTTTTCAAAGTTCCAGTTTCTGGAGTGTTCAGAACAAGAAAATGATACTCTGCTCTGGTAGAATTTGCCTGAACAAGATCTATTTCTGTCTGTGTGTGTCACACATTACATTTAAAATACAAATAATACAGGTGAAATAACAGGGTTTATTTATTCTCGTCGAAGAGCCTAAAATGTTCTAAGTAACTCAAACGTACCCATTATAAAAGGGTACGTTTTATAAAAGGTATAAAAATGAATATATATATTCATTTCAAACACCCTGCATTCATTAAAACAGTTTAGGAATTTCAGTTTTCAAAGTTTTTTTTTTTTTTTTTTTTTTTGCTAAGATCAAGTAATAGTCTTTTAAAAAATCCTCTGAGGGGAAAAAATGTTCATGATTTGAGAGTGGCTCTGATTTGGGGGTATGATTTGATGATGTGGTTGTTCATTTGGGGACTTTTAACTGATTAATAACAAGTTGCAACTCTAGAATAATGAAATCTATTTTCTCTGTGATTCATACATGGGTTCCAAAGGCGATTCTAAAAACAACATCCTACTAATCTTTTGTGCATTAACAATACTACTATAGTGACCAAGGATTTGCTGTGAATAGGTGAAATAATTCTGGTCTTGGTGTGTAAGAACATTTTAAAAGTCACGGCTCTGCTGCTACTTTCTGTGAAGCCTTAAGCAATTTGCTTGCTCGAAATTTCCTTTTCTTCATCTTTAAAATGAAGGTTATTATAACCTACCCCACAGGATTACAACAAGATTTAAATAAGAGGATATGCGAGAAAGTGCCTTGTAAAATAAAAACACAAATGTGTTATGTTGATAATATTACCTATTTCTGAGCTGTTTTGAAGAATAACTGCATTTGGATGTAGATGTTCTTTATTTCTTTAAAGAAAGTTTTATGTTTTTGTGATCACTACTCAGTTAGTTAGTGGTAATTATGTTTATTTAAACAAATATTATTCTTTAAAGCAGACTTTTGAAAATTTCCATTTCAGGATGTTGGTCTCCCTTAGAAGACATTGAAAAGGACTGAAATTCTATTTTAAAATACAGAATTCTCATTCTTCCACATTTTTTAAATACAAGTAATTAGAATCATGACGTTTCCCTACTCAACACTTTGAAAAACTGATGTTTATAATATAAGGACTGATAAGTTATTTAAATGAGAAATATGAGTATCAATGATGAAAACATTGGCCAAATCTATCTCTTCACTGTAAATTAAAAGTCTATGATCTTCATTTTTCTTATTTATTTCTGAAAAATGCTTTCCATGTGTGATAATGGAAAAGTGACAGTATTAGTAATCATAATCCACAGAAAATCTTCAAAACATTTCAGATGATTTTCTCCACAATATACTTTATTTTTGTAAATGTGATAAGACAGAAGTAATTAATTTAATATGGATCTTTGCCTTCTGTTTTTTTTCTCCATAACATTAAAGTTTCCAAATCCAGTGAATGGGCAGACGGAGGCCAAAGCAAAGGTTTATTTCCTCCCCAAGTAAAAGGCTTAGCCTAGAATAATTTCATCAGGCTCTTAATGATAGTGAAAAGATTTTGACAGTGTTAAATATAATTTTGAAAGCCTTAGTGCATTCTTTTAATTTTTCCCTGTTTCATATTGATATTAAATGTCCAGTTAGGTCCAAACTTTGGGTGAAAGGTCAAGTGACACGGTTAATCTTTTGACTCCCTCTGTGAGGGCTTTTTGGAGAAGACAATGGCACCCCACTCCAGTACTCTTGCCTGGAAAATCCCACGGATGGAGGATCCTGGTAGGCTGCAATCCATGGGGTTGCTAAGAGTCAGATATGACTGATTTCACTTTTCACTTTCATGCACTGGAGAAGGAAATGGCAACCCACTTCAGTGTTCTTGCCTGGAGAATCCCAGGGACGGGGGAGCCTGGTGGGCTGCTGTCTATAGGGTCGCACAGAGTCGGACACAACTGAAGCGACTTAATAGCAGCAGCAGCATGTAGGCTTTTTAAGAAAGATCCTTTGGCACTATGGCAGCAAGCCCTCTACACTTGAATAAGGTCATGACGAAAACACACAGAGTGAAGGAAGAGAATCTGGCCACAGGTGAAGATAATGTCATATAGATAACAACATGATATTTTTCAAATACTCATGAACACTCACATTCTGATTAATTCTTTATTAAATCTGTTTTTCAGCCTTGGCCATAAAACATCTCATTTTCCCAATCTTGCAGTTGTCGGCACTTATTTCACAAGAACCAAAGTAGAGACTCCGTGTGGAATCCGTGTTTGTAATCCAAGTCGACACAAAGTGGATCCAAAATATTATTACTTATCGTTAGAGGAAGGAAATAATCATTTTGTACCAGACATTTAAAGAGATAGAATTTCTTTCTATACAGTCTAAAAACAGGAATGAGAAAGTAGAATTTTCTTAAGTAATCACTTCAAAAATAAGAAAATAGGCTTTAAAGTCTTAAATTAAACTTCAAATCTTAAATTTTAAACTTTAAGTCTTTAATTAAACTCTAAATTCCAAAACGTTTTTTGGAATTTGATTCTCTTCCAAATAGAAATTTGCTACATATTTTATACTTCTATTAATTTGTGTTTTCTTTTAAAGATGTTTTTAAGAAAAGGAATCATACTTATTATCTTTTTTTTCCTCATGCCTAACACAGTGCCTTGACCCAAATTGGCTCACGTTCCATGCTTGTTCTTTATTTGAACATGTCTATGTGTTAAACTTTGAGAGGGCAAGAGGGAAATTTCCTGCCCCCCAATCTCATCTAACATCAAAGGGCATTTCCTCTTCTCTGGGGTAGAGATTATTCCACAGGCCTTTGTTAGTCTGTATCTTAGGTATCAGTTAAAAATTGTCCTGATAATAGCAGCAAATGAATACTCATTGAGTACTTAGCATGTTCCACTATACTAAGTTCCTCACCAGTATTATCTTACTCATCCTCATTAACTCATATAGAAAGCACAGTGACTTAGAAGGGAAAGTGAAGATTTGAGTATCATATTCAAGTCTACTCAGCTAGGCAGTTGTAGGTCCTCGGGTTGCATCTCCGAATTTCTTCCAACTAAGCTTTGGCAGACATAGGATGTGAGCGTCCAGGATGCTAATAAGATTAAAACGTGCCAAAGATGTTAATTTTCACAGTTTTGTTTAACTCATCCCCAAACCTCCCCCGACCCCATCTCATCCCCATGGTGAGAGCTGTTGGTGCAAATAGAGACATCCTCACCTGACGTTCTCCTCTCCTACCTCTGGAAGCCCTACTCTGCATCTCGTCTTGCTTTGCCCTGAGCTGCTGCTCTGGGATCTCTGCTCAGTAGCGTCCTGGATGCAGCTCCACAGAGGCAGTGATGGCAGTTGTTGAGTCACTCAGTCGTGTCCAACTCTTTGCGACCCCATGGACTGCAACATGTCTGGCTTCCCTGAACTTCACCATCTCCTGGAGTTTGCTTAAACTCATGTCCATTAAGTCAGTGATGTCATCCAACCAACTCATTCTCTGTTGTCCCCTTCTCCTTCTGCCTTCAATCTTTTCCAGCATCAGGGTCTTTTCCAATGAGTTGGCTCTTCACGTCAGGTGGCCAAAGTATTGGAGCTTCAGCATCAGTCCTTCCAATAAATATTCTGGACTGATTTCCTTTAGTATTGACTGGTTTGATCTCCTTGCAGTCCAAGGGACTCTCAAGAGTCTTCTCCAACACCACAGTTCAAAAGCACCAATTCTTTGGTTCTCACCTTTCTTTATGGTCCAGTTCTCACATCCGTACATGACTACTGGGAAA
The DNA here is from genome assembly GCF_029378745.1 of Bos indicus. NCBI lineage: Eukaryota > Metazoa > Chordata > Mammalia > Artiodactyla > Bovidae > Bos > Bos indicus. Next base: position 48,341,444 of record NC_091773.1, read on the forward strand.
ACCATAGCTTTGACTATATGGACCTTTGTTGGCAAAGAGATGGCAGAGACTTATGCAGTTAATGCTACTCTGTGTCACTGAAGGATTCCAGGATGAAAAAGTATTGAAAGAGTTAGTTGCTCAGTCATGTCCTACTCTTTGTGACGCCATGGACTGTAGCCTGCCAGGCTCCTCTGTCCGTGGAATTCTCTAGGCAAGAATACTGCAGTGGATTACCATTTCCTTCTCCAGGGGATCTTCCTGACCCAGGGATTGAACCCGGGTCTCCAGCATTGCAGGAGGATCCTTTATTGTCTTAGCCACACTTGTGTATATCAGATTGGGGCAACTTTGTCTGTGTAGGTCCAATGAGTGGACTCTCCTGCTAGTTTCTTTCTTTGCTGTGACCCTTCCTTCCATTCTAAAGCTCTTTTGACCTTAGCTCCATCCTCTTCTCTCTATAGACACTTCTCTTTCCTCTTTCTACTTATATTCAGTCTTGGTGCCAGCTTCCTCTCTGAACATGTTCCCTATCAAGAACACGTAGCTTCTCTCTCTCCCCCTTTCCTGATGGACAGTTTAACGGGGCAGCAATGTTCTGGCCTGGGACAGTTGAGATGGTACGTAGCAGGGAGGTAGTAACACCAGCTTACAGGGCTGGCCTGCATCTCACAACCAAATTACCTGCTATACAGTAACTGCTTTGTTTAAGGAACAGCAGATACTATCTTCTCTTTCCTAGCAGCCTCCATCCGCCAGGGCTTTTCCCAGCATCTCAGAAGCACAAGTCCCCACTAGACTGAACCCTTGGAACGGAACCCAGATACTCAAACCTGACTTTTAAATGATTCTGTTGGACTGCTTGCCTTGTACATTTAAAACACAGGCCTTTCAGGAAAATCAACTTCATGAATATTCACTTCCCTTTTGCAGATTCAAATGCCTCATTGAGCCACTACACACTTCACTTTTAGAAAAACGAATGGAAATCGGTTGATGTATTTTGTCAAGTTAGATGTATTCTTTCTCTTTTCTTTTTTTCAAGTTTAACGTCTTGTCCTCCAAAGTTTCTAGCTCTCTTTATTTCTTGTTCTCTTTGGCAATCTTCCTGGAATCAGAGGCAAATTTGAAGTGATTCTAAATTTAGGTTTTCATACTCAGCAATGCCAGATACTGTATTTTTGCATATATGAGGTGGAACCAGAATCTTTACCTGTGAAGTAAGCACTATCCCATTTCAAACCTGACCATCAGTCTGCATCAGTTGTGTCTATGATGGTCACATTGTGCATGGAGGTTCTGATGCGTTTTCTGAATTGTCCCTAGCCTACCTCTGGGGGGAGGGGGGCAATCCCAGCCTGGGAACGGAGGGAAGACACTTGGTAATCTCAGGGTTCTCCATCCTGTGTACATACCTGGATAATTCCTCATGTGCCCACTTTCTCCAGCATTTTTACTTAGAAGGAATAAAGTTAAGCAGAGCACAGCAGTCAGGTTTGAAGTAATCAGGAGATGCTTGGAAGGTGGACACATGAGGAATTCTTCCTTTATGTTGATGATGGGGGGATTATGAGTCACCGTCTGGTTGGAAGCCTCAGGACCGCCGCAGCACTGGTTCCCCGGAGGACTGCCTGGTGGGGTGGCTTCTGTCCATTGCACAGTCCACCCACTCTACATTTTTCCCTTGTCCTTCAACTCCTCTTGCCATTCAGTCATCCATGTGGCAGATGTCCAAGTGCTAAGGGATTGGTCTTGGCAAAGATTCCCAAATCCAGTTTTAGGGAATGTTCATGCCCACCAACTGGAGAAGGCAATGGTACCCCACTCCAGAGTCGGACACGACTGAGCGACTTCACTTTCACTTTTCACTTGCATGCATTGGAAAAGGAAATGGCAACCCACTCCAGTGTTCTTGCCTGGAGAATCCCAGGGACGGGGGAACCTGGTGGGCTGCTGTCTCTGGGGTCGCACAGAGTCGGACACGACTGAAGCGACTTAGCAGCAGCAGCAGCAGCATGCCCAGCAACATCTCTAGCACGTGGGACTTGTATGTTGTGCTCTTGTTGTCCATCTTGGCCAACCCTCCAGTGGGCCTGGGTGATTCCATTTGTAACTTGAATCAGATCATGTCACTATCCACATGGAAATTTAAAGCTGTTTCCAAGTCCTCAAAGGCTTACATGCTCTGGTTCCTGGCTTCCTCTGTCAACCAATCCCCCCTGCCCCCCAGCTTTCTGCTTGCTCACCAGTTCCAGCCCCTTGGGCCTTCTTGCTGACTTCAAACCTGCAGGCCTACTTTCCCCACAGTGTCTTTACATAGCTCAGTCTGGAACACTGGGCTGTCCCATTTCATGTAGGTCTCCACTCAGACGGCAACTTCTCTAAATGGCTTTCCTTGGCCAGTGCCTCTAAATATAAGACCAACCTGTCACTCTGTCTTCTTACCCCAGTGGCTTTCAGACTCACTCACCTGTCACCCACAGTGAGAAATACATTTTGTATCATGACCCCATGTGAAGTATACAGAAGAACTCCAGTGAAAATTTCATAAACAGTGCCTATGTTTACTATGGGAGATGCCCTCCAATACCTCCCATTTCATTCTGTTCTATTCCATTTCATCCCATACCATCCTAATCATTTTATTAAAAATGCTGCTGGCTATATCCTTTCAAACAGATTTTACCACCAACTGAATGGTTACAGTGTACCTTGTGATGGTCTCACCCTGCTCATAAAGTCAAGTCTTCCTTTTTCTTCATAGCTGTTGTGTTCTGCATACTTTTGTTTATCATCTAGCTTTCCTTCTAGAGTGTAAGGACATGAAGGACAATTAAAAAAATGCAGATTTTGACATGTTTATCACTGTTTTATCCATAGTGCTCAGGGGCATACATATAATAGGCCCTCAATAAGTATTCCTTGAATGACTGACTCAGTGAATGTGTTTATGAAAAAGAGATTTTGTTTGCAAGTAATTTGGAATAATCCAGTATATTCCACATCCCTCCCAAAGATTCATAGTTCCCATTAGAATGTTTAAAACTCCAAGATGTTCTCTAGTAAAGAAAGCTGTTTGGTTTTGTTAACCCCAGGATTCAGAAATTAATGCACTCTCTCAGAACCCGTGCTAAGAACATACATATTAAGGGGTCATGGGGCATTGCTGAGACTCATCACAGTTCACAAAAATACCTAGGTGAACAAAGCTGTAGTGGATACTAAACGCAGGCGATAGTGGGGTCCTGGAGCCGTCACCTTCTCCCTGAAATGGAGGCGTTAACCCTTCAGTTACTGAATGCAGAGAAGGCCCAGGGATCCTGAGGGAGGGATTGAGAGGTTTGAGCACGAGGATGGGGGCACTTGGGTGAATTAGGACAACAGTGGCTGTATTCCAAGGTGAGGTGTGTGTGTGCACGCATTCGGTCATGTTGACTCTTTGTGATCCTATGGATTGTAGCCTTCCAGGCTCCTCTGTCCATGGGGTTCTCCAGACAAGAACACTGGGTTGGATTGCTGTTCCCATCTTCCGGGGATCTTCCTGACCCAAAGATCGAACTTGTGATCTCTTGGATCTCCTGCTTTGGCAGGCAGGTTCTTTAAAGGAGATACTTAAATATTTTTGCAACTGGGATATTTGTTCCTGTCTGTACCCTTGAATTTAAAGCCTGAGCAAAGAATTACTCTGCCTTATTTCTCTAATCTTTTAGTTGGGGGATCATCATCCCCAACGACGTGGCCAAGGGATCAAGGGGAGAGAGCAGAAGTCCAAGACATCTTCCTTCTCTTGGCCTAGAAGGAGAGTAATGGAGAGAACCTCCTTGAGAAGCAGCAGGAAGAGGCAGGGACTCATTAGGGGCTGCTTGGGATGCAGTGGGTCATAGTGTTTGTTTTTTAAGATGGACATTTAGAAGGGCCAAATCTTTGAGTGATGAGAAATTAGGCCCTGAGTAAATAAATGTTAGTTGCCATTATTATTATTATTTCTTTTAACCATTTTAATCACAGCCTGGGATACTATATTCAGTACCTAAATTCAGTACTTTAATTCTGAAAGTAGCATCTCAGCTTTTATGATTGCAAATTTTTATTCTTTCCTAATCAACTTTGGCTCTACTTCCTTCTTTTCTTTCCTCAAAAATGTAAATTAAATGCAAATTAAGCAGTAGAGTTGTCTGTCTGCTGTTCCTGTTTGCCCAGTTCTCTGGTCCTGAGGTGGTGGTGCCCTTTTTTTCTGACGGGACAGCTATTTTATTTGCTGTGTTTCTGCAGTTGCACATTATCATAAAAGCATGATTTCCCAGGTTATGCTCATTTCCAGGAGGGAAATCTGGGCTGCACTATACCACAGTAACAGAGAAGGCAATGGCACCCCACTCCAGTACACTTGCCTGGGAAATCCCATGGATGGAGGAGCCTGGTGGGCTGCAGTCCACGGGGTCGCTAGGAGTCGGACATGACTGAGCGACTTCACTTTCTCTTTTCACTTTCATGCATTGGAGAAGGAAATGGCACCCCACTCCAGTGTTCTTGCCTGGAGAATCCCAGGGACGGGGGAGCCTGGTGTGCTGCCATCTCTGGGGTCACACAGAGTCGGACACGACTGAAGTGACTTAGCATAGCATAGCATAGCATACCACAGTAGATATTGTTTTTAAATCGGAAAACTGTTTCAATACTCCGTTCAACAATTCATCAGCTACTACTAGGAAAGATGACTACCATAAATGGCTCAGTGGTTTCATTCACTTTGTCCAGTGTGAAGTGAAAGGCACAAAGGGTGACGCTGCAGGCAGAACATCCCTTCAAAGGCGACGTGCTTCGTCCTAGTGTGTGGCGTGTGCATCGTCTTTGTGGACGGAAGTATTAGCTGCATGGTAGCCCTGGAGAAGGGCGGTGTCTGGGGTGTCCAAAGGAGCGCTGGAAGATGAAGGCCATAAGCAAGCCTGAAGAGATGGAACAGTGCTCCAGGATCGCTGCAAACGCTCGGAGCCTTTCGCAGTGGAGCAATGTCGTGTGAGTCTCCAGTGGAAAGTGCCTCAAAGGTATTCAGGAACCATCAGGAATTCCCTCTTTCATGAACCGCAAAGGTTAACAGCATGCACAGCCCAGTAAGACTGAGAACTGGAATGGAAGTGCAGTCTGGCTCGTGTTGCATCCTCTGGTGGTTATCTCTGTGTTTTTCTCTTTGCTGAGATGGCCTTGAGTTAAAAGGCACAGCCTTTAACTTGCTTCCTCAGCGCTGGTGTAACTGGCCTTCGATACAGAACAAATTCAAGTTCATTTTCACTTTGACAATTGGCTGTGTGACTTTGGGAGAGTTACTGCACTTCTTTGTGCGATGGTAAGAATAATGATTTCTATGTACCAGCCTTGCTGTGGTCATGAAATCACAAGAAGTCATGCTCTTGAGCTCAACATTCTGGGTTCAGATCCCAGTTCAGCCACTTGTCAATCGCGTGTGGTGTTGGTAGTTTCCAGCTGCTCAGTCTCGTTTCCAATGCTTGGTCTCATGTGCAAAAGACAAATACTGACCATATCTGCATCATGGGGGTGTCTCTAGGATAAAAGGTCATCACAGTGCATGGTCAGTTCTTAGCCCTGGAACTTTTTCAAAGGAAGCCGTTGGTAAACATCAGCCATTATCAACACAAACAGTATTACATGCGAGGTTCATAGTAGGTGCTTGGCAAATCTTAGTTCTCCCATTTCTGGAATGTTTCCATTCAGGGGCTTATTTATTTATTTGTCGCCTGCTAATGAAAACTTGCCTGACAAGGGAAGTTCTTATGGCTGTTGTTAATTGTGCAATCTTCCCCCTTGAAACCTCCTTCTGTGGGAGCCTTAGAGGTCAGAGTCATTTTGGAATAAGGAACCTTTTGTCTCTGATATTCTTGCACAAAAGAGAGGATGGGCCATGACTGATTTTACCAGCAGTTAAAGATAATTGTCACAAAGATTGGGGAGGTGTGACAGGAAGGAGCACAGACTGTGGGATCAGATGAGGGGGATTGAAGCCAGTCCAACCTCTTTTTCAGCTGTGGCCTTAGGCTAGTTGGTTTTTTTTTTTTTTTTTTTTTTTTTTAACCATTCTGGGCTTCCAGCTCTTCATCTGGAGAATTGTAATGAAAATAATGCCCATATGAAAGGCTGATGAAATGAGATCTCTGATGTGAAAAGTGCCTGTTTCGCAAACCAGTAAGCACCATAGGCATGTGAAGACATAAAAATCAAGGAAGTTATTTCTATTACTATAAGTCTCCAGAAGGGAAGGATTTTGGAAATAAAATAAAAAAGGAAAGCAACAGCACTGTCTTAATGAGTCGTGGTAGCACAACAAATGCTCTGTTTGCTTAAAAATTTTCACCAGAAAGTAAGGGCAAGGATCAGAAGGAATGAGGATTCAAATTTGATTGCTTCTAGAAGTGCTTCTCTATTTAAACCTTAAACTCGAATATGCTGCATTTTAAAGACAGAACATGGGCAGGTATCTGGAATTTAGTGCAATTGCTACATTCCAATTAGGTCATAACATAAAACTTGAGGTACACAGAACCAGACGGTGAGGAATGACATTTGGCCTGGCTTATTCCCTGTTCTATGATTATATCAAGACTATGGAAAAACATAGCTAGATACACCTCCCTACATAACATTTCATTTCTCACATGGAAGGTATATAGAATTTGTTGTTAATACCTGAGTGCAATAGACATTTTGATGCTTGCCAAATATTTTCAAGATTTTATTTTCCAGGCAAAAAGTAAGATTGCAATTTCTATTTCCCTTGGGCTTGCCCACGTGACTCATTCCGGCCAGTGTGGTATGAGCAGAGGAGACATACCTTACTTCTGGACCACAGCATTTGAATCACTGCTTTGAGACACTGGTGGTCGTTTAGTCATTAAGTTGTGTCTGACTCTTGAGAACCCATGGACTGTAGCCTCACAGGGTCCTCTGCCCATGGGATTCTCCAGGCAAGAATACTGGAGTGGGTTGCCAGTTCCTTCTCCAGAGGATCTTCCCGACCTAGGAATTGAACCCGGGTCTCCTGCATTTCAGGTAGATTCTTTACTGACTGAACTATGAGGGAAGCTCTTTGAGACACTAAGAGCTCCATTTTCTTTCATGTAAAGTTACTGGCAATGTTGGAAGGAGTAGTTGCTCTGTTAGCTGGGACTCTTAAGTGACCAAGAAGAACAGAGCTCCCCTGCTGATATGTGAGGCATATATAATGTCAGGAGGAAATACACCTAACTCTAAGCTGCTGGGGTTTGGGAAGTTGTAACCTTGTCTATCCTCTTGCAGAGACAGTCAAATCTTACAAATTAAAAAAAAAAATTCTTTTCCCATTAGGTTATTACAGAATATTGAGCAGAGTTCCCTGTGCTATACTGTAGGCCCTATTGGTTATCTGTTTTAAACATAGCATTGTGTACATGTCAGTCTCAAACTCCCAATCTGTGCCTCCCCTACACTATTGCCCCGGAAATGTAAAGGGATAAACAAGATGTGGTACATATACATTGTACAATGGAATATTGCTCAGCCATTAAAAAGACTGAAATAATGCCATTTGCAGCAACACGGATGGATCCAGAGATTGTCATACTAAGCGAAGTAAGTCAGACAAAGAAAGTCAAATCCTGTAAGTCAGACAAAGTCAAACCCATCTTGTAATTCTAACCTCTGCCACATACTGTAAGACCCTAGACACATTACTTAACATTTCTCAACCTCCATTCCCTCATCTGTATTATTATTCCATTGGAAGATTATAATAATGCTAAATTTGTAGCATTGTTGTGAGAGTTAAATAAAGTCAAAGTACTTAGGATAGAACCTGGCATATGGCAGGCAGAAAGAAATGAATTTCTTTTTATTATTACTATTTTATTAGAATCATAGGGTCTTATTATTTGAATGTCATTTAGATACCATCTACTCTAACATTTTTTGTTTTTCATCACTGATCAAGGATAGCAGTTAGGTTTGTTAATCACTAAATAAAGTTTTTGTTATGTAGTACTTGTGTGTGTGTGTTAGTCGCTCAGTCGTATCTGACTGTCTGTAACCCCATGGACAGTAGCCTGCCAAGCCCCTGTGTCCATGGAATTCTCTAGGCATGAATACTGGGGTGTGTAACCATTTCCTTCTATAGGGGATCTTCCCAATCCAGGGACTGAACCTAGGTATCCCGCATTGCATGCAGATTCTTTACCATCAGAGCTACCAGGGAAACCCTATGTAGTACATGATTCCCTTGGAAATTGCCAGATAAACTTGTACAAGTAGGGTTCCTAACTTCCATCTGACTCACAAAAGAGTTCATCTCCAAACGTAGAGCATCACTTTTGTAAGGACTCTGCTGGCTTTAAGTCAGCAGATGTGATTGAAGTCGCTCAATCACATCCGACTCTTTGCGACCCCATGGACTGTAGCCTACCAGTCTCCTCCATCCATGGGATTTTCTGGGCAAGAGTACTGGAGTGGGTTGCCATTTCCTTCTCCAGAGGATCTTCCTGATCCAGGGATTGAACCCGGGTCTCCTGCATTGCAGGCAGATGCTTTACCATCTGAGCCACCAAGTGCTTGTATCATTCTAAATGTCTTGTTTAAACCAAGATATATCTGTGTAATCCTTCTGATATCCCTAATTAGAAAGAGAAAAGAAGCTTATTCAGCCTGACCTATTGCACACTGCCATTGTTCTGATGGCCCTGAGTGTAATGTTTCTGGGTCTGGAGGCATCCCTCCCTTGGAGAGCAGCTCTATGGCCTTTCCTTTCGGGCATCTTCAGCCTGGGCTGTCATGGGGCAGTCAGGCTTACAGCGTGCTGGGAGAACTGGGATAACAGGATCTGGAATAAATAGGAAGCAGAAACTGAGACACTCTTAGAAAGAGATGGCATTAGGGAAGGGTAGACAATCACTCAGGATACCCCAATGCAGGTTCCATAGCCATGGTTCAGTGCTAGACTGGCCTGCAAGTGGCTATGGAGAGGTATGCTTAGCAGTGATGCAGAAGCACAGATGCAGCCAAGCTTGGGAAGATCAACTAATGGTCCACTCACTTCTGGGAAATGGGGCTGAAAGGGAAGAAGATGCAGCTAGCTAGCTAAGGCATATGTTAGATGCCCCAACCCCAGGATGACAAACAGACCTAAGGACTTAGCCTTCCTGGTGTGGAACAGGAAGCAGAATGACCTTCAGGTTAATTTTTGATGATTGCATTCACTTGGAGAGAGCTAGGGCTGGAGCAGAGATGCCAGCCTTAGGGTTATCAGCTTTTTATTCCACAAATATTTGCTAAAAATGTCTTAGATACCAAGCGTTGTGGTAGTTGTTCTGGATCCAAAGGCAGGAACAAAGAACAAAGATTACCCTCTGTCCTCAAGGAACTCATAATCAAGTTGAAGATTACAAACGCACGCATAGTGCCATTTTGTTTGGTAGGGCAGATAATGGGATTGAAAAATTATGGATTGTTTTTTAGTGTTATCAGATAACATTACCTGATTTGCTCTGGGATAGAAATATTCTCTCTCTTTTTCTCTTTGCTCCCAGGATAGCTGTGACATGCTTTCCTATTTCCATGAGCATGTTTCTGCAAGCCTGACTTCTTTGTTCTTTCCAGTCTAAGTCATTCTTTTAGGCCTGTGTTTGTTGATGGGCTGGGCTTCCTGAGTGGCTCAGTGGTAAAGAACCTGCCTGCCAGTGCAGGAGACACTGGGGTTCAATCCCTGAGTCGGGAACATCTCCTGGAGAAGGAAATGGCAACTCACTCCAGTATTCTTGCTTGGGAAATCTCATGGGCAGAGGAGCTTGGTGGGCTACAGACCATGGGGTTGCAAAAGAGTCGGACATGACTTAGCGACTAAACAGCAACAAATTGCTGCTCTCATCACTCCTATCTTAAAAAAAAAAAAAAAAAATCCTAAACTCATTAGACACAGCTAGAAAAATCATTGTTTTCTTTGGGCGTCTCTACTCTCACTTATACTTGAAAAGGTAAGTGATTCTGTTGCCAAATTTTTTTCTTTTTAAATAGTCTCTTATTTATCCCCCTTGGGTCTCCTTTCCTTTGAGAGTGTGAACCCAGGAAACGATACTGAAGTTTTCTCCGGCATTTTATCAATAAAATCAGCTCTTCTTAAAGCTAAAGCCCACATTGATTGTCATCCACATTTAAAAACTCCACTGGATTACTTTTATTACTCCTTGCAGAATGCTTTCTTGTTTTCTTGAGTTTTATCGTTTTTATAACATCTCAGATAGGCCATTCTACAAAGGAAGAACGTGTGCTCTAAGATACTTCATTTCAGTGACAACAGCGTCATGGGTTGCAAGGAGATAGCAATGTACAGCCCCAGTGACCTGCCCCAGTTTCTGGTTATCTGTATTTTTAAATAGCTACTTCTCTGTGATGCCCTGGAGCATAGTGTTTTTCAGAAATGTGTATGTGTGAGTTCTGCAGTAGATACAAGAAAAGAAACTTGGAAGGACCTACTGCACGAAGCATGAGTAGCACCAACTTTAGTGGTAGAAGTGAGGCAGACAAGCTGGCAGGGTCCGTAGCAACCACTATTATTGCTCAAGTAAACAGGCACATCGAAGTAATTAGTAACACATTCTCATAATTGCTTCCCAAATGGCCGAGGCATTTGGTTTTCTACAGCAGGATTCTGAAAGCTTGATAGATGCGCACTGGGACATCTATTTGCTCACAGTCTCCTCTCATCCTGTCTCATCTTTGAACTTTTGTACACAGGAAATTGATCCATTTACTCTTTGTCTTTTTGTTTGGGATGTTTGATTTGTAACTTCCTTTCATCTTTTCCCCAACGTTGACCCATCTCCTCTCCCATTTTGGAATTTTAAATTATCTTTGTCTTAAAGTTTTTGTTCATCAGACCTCCACTTTGTGGCTCTTCCACAAAACCCCTCAGATACCTTGTTATTGTTGTGTCCGGATTTTACGACCCCATGAACTGCAGCACGCCAGGCTTTCCTGTCCTTCACCATCTCTGAGTTTGCTCAGATTCCTATAGAGATGGAAATCCCATCAGATACAGGGAAGAACTCTTAGAACCTTATAGCCTTCAGGTTGAAAGTGACTTTGAACGTTTTAGGGATCAGTTCTTTGGTGTGACTTGCCAAAAGAAGGTTTCTATTTCTAAGGGGAGAAAGCATTTCTTCACAAAAGCTCAAAAGACTGGGACATCAAGTAACTCTTACAAAACATTTTGATGAGTTAAGTGTAAATGAATCAGAAGCATATGGATTGAATTTCCCTCAAAATACACATGGGTTTAAAAATTAGGGGGAAAAGTGCTTGGCAAAATTCTCTTTGGGTTTGGCCAAGTCTGATTCTTTTGAAAACTTGTTCAAGACATGATGCCAGTCTCGAAATGCTCCGCGTTCACACATCTCTGGTTCAGAGTGCTCTCTTCCTTAGAACCTTCTCTTTGACCGCTTTGCTTACTATTGTCAGGATGGTGTCCTCCCAGTAATCCTGATCAGCATGACATCTAAAAGCAGAAAGCTATGTGAAAATCCTTTACCATGCAGGAACTGCTAATGACCAGATCTTTGTCAGGATGTTGAATAGGCAGCCTATGATTCTTGTACGTCCCAGTCATTTATTGAATATCTGTTACACAGTAGGCACCTAGATGAACCAAGTATGGTCTCCCTAATCAAAAAGCTTATAATCTGTGGATTAAGAAAGCAGACCTACATTATGATAGAAGGCAATGGGATGAATATCATATGTTACCCTGATGGGCCACAGCATTCACTCCAGGTGATTCATCTAGCTAGACTCTTGCTTCTTGTTGGCATTTTGATAGTTGCTTTCTAGTTCACATGCTCTTGAATTTGAGGATCTTATAGAGATGCAGATAGGGTTGAATAAGAAAGAAAAAGAAGACTATAGCCACAGTGGGTAGCCATGTCGCCCTAGGGTTGAAAGGACAAGGGGAAATGGAGTTAACAGAACCCAGTGAAAGTCACTCAGTCGTGTCTGACTCTCTGAGACCCCATGGACTGCACAGTCCATGGAATTCTCCAGGCCAGAATACTGGAATGGGTAGCTGTCTCCAGGGGATCTTCCCAACCCAGTGATCAAACCCATGTCTCCTGCATTGCAGGTGGATTCTTTACCAACTGAGCCACAAGTGAAGCCCAAGAATACTGGAGTGGATACCCTATCCCTTCTTCAGTGGATCTTCCCAACCTAGGAATTGAACCACGGTCTCCTATGGGCAGATTCTTTACCAACTGAGCTATCAGGGAAGCCCTAACAGAACCCAGGAAGTGTTGGAACCAGAAAGGGGGGTGACCTGTGGCTGGGTGCACCTATCAGAGAGACAACATGAGAGCAGGAAGGGACAGGAAAGAAAAAAGAGGGAAGCTGGAATGTAGCCAGTGGTAGTGAGTAGGGTAGAGAAAGGCAGAAAATTGTTCAGAATGGGCAGTGGGTAGGTGGAGCTTGAGGCACCTCAACTATACTGGGGTAGGATTTTGGTAAGTGAATTTGGAGGGGTTGTTGGGGTGAGAGCATTTTTAGGTGCAAATATGACAGAAGGAGAGCACAAAGGATTCTGGGGAAAGATAGCTTCCATATTTGTCAAAGGACTGGTTTAAACAGGAAATTTGAATGGCATGCTATGTAAGTTGTATTAGCGGGAATTCTCCAGATTTATGATAAGGAATTGGCTCGTGTGATTATGGAGGATGAGAAGTTTCATGATCTGCTGTCTGCAAGCTGGAAAACCACAAAAGTCACTGGGGGCATTCAGTCTGAGCCCAAAGGCCTAAGAATCAGGAGAACTGATGGTGTGAGTTCTAGTTTGAGTTTAATGGCATGAGAACTAGAGGGTAGATAGAAGACATTCAAAGGCAAGAAAGGATGGCTATCCCAGCTCAACAGCCAGAGATAATTTTCTCTTCTTCTGCTTTTTTGTTCTAATCAATCCCTCATCAGATAAGATAGTGCCCACCCACATTGGGGAGGGTACTCTGCTCTATTCAGTCTACTGATTCAAATTCTAAACTCTATGGAAACCATGGTAGATTCACCTAGAAATAATGTTTAGCCAGATATTTGGGCACCCTGTCACCTAGTCAAGTTGGATCATAAAATTAGCCATCACAGAGGTTGAGCTTTGTTCACTGAAGATAGAGTCACTGAAGATTTTTGAGTGACGGTATAAGAAAATCAAAGTTGTGTTTTAGGAAAGTTGCTCTGGGTTTATGTAAAATGGATCAGAAAGGAAGAGTTTGGGGTTTAGGCAACTAGAAGGTTCTAGAAGGCTTGACATCAATCAAGTTTGATGTCTTGATTTATCTGCTTCATACACTTATTTATTGATTTCCTGATGATACATGACATTTTATTTGGGTATACCTCCCCCCTCTCCAATGCAGTTAACATCTCTGTTTTTAGTTAAATCACAATTGGTTGTTTTAATCATCATGATTTATAAGTATTGTTTATTGATAAGCCAAATAGTGTATCAGGATTTCATCTATATATGAAATATATATGTGAAATATATATATGAAATATATACATATTATATATTTCATATATATATTTGTAAAATATTATTTTTCCTGGAGTTTCTAATTGGGTCATTTTTTAACTTGTATAATTTGCTACTTATAAATTTTAATTGTTTTCAAATGTTCATCATATCAGTTGTCCTATCAAATTTCCTTTTCTTCGAGAGTTTTCTATTCCAGAGTCCTCAGTCCTTCTCTTCCCATGTGAACTCTGTATTTTATGGCTTCATCCTGAGGTGGTGTTGATTCTTCTGTGATGGATTTTTGCTTTCTTTTTCTTATATTCATCATCCTTTCCTCTTCCTGTTTATTTCATTTGCTAGAGTACATTCTTTCATGGGCTTACCAAAAAAAAAAAAAAAAAAACTTGTTAGGTAAATTTTCTTCTTACTTACATCTATTCATTTTTATTTACATTTGGCTGATGGCTATTGGTTTTAGAATGCTTGGTTAATGAGTTCCCTTTCCCTTTGGATTTTTTTTTTCTTTTTTTAAAAAAATTTATTTATTTTCTTTTATTTTTTAACTTTACAATATTGTATTGGTTTTGCCATATATCAAAATAAATCCACCACAGGTATACATGTGTTCCCCCATCCTGAACCCTCCTCCTTCCTCCCTCCCCATACCATCCCTCTGGGTTGTCCCAGTGCACCAGCCCCAAGCATCCAGTATCATGCATCGAACCTGGACTGGCAACTCGTTTCATATATGATATTATACATGTTTCAATGCCATTCTCCCAAATCATCCCACCCTCTCCCTCTCCCACAGAGTCCAAAAGACTGCTCTATACATCAGTGTTTCTTTTGCTGTCTCCTATACAGGGTTATTCTTACCATCTTTCTAAATTCCATATATATGCATTAGTATATTGTATTCGTGTTTTTCTTTCTGGCTTACTTCACTCTGTATAATAGGTTCCAGTTTCATCCACCTCATTAGAACTGATTCAGATGTATTCTTTTTAATGGCTGACTAATACTCCATTGTGTATGTGTACCACAGCTTTCTTATCCATTCATCTGCTGATGGATATCTAGGTTGCTTCCATGTCCTGGCTATTATAAACAGTGCTGTGATGAACATTGGGGTACACATGTCTCTTTCCCTTCTGGTTTCCTCAGTGTGTATGCCCAGCAGTGGGATTGCTGGGTCATAAGGCAGTTCTATTTCCAGTTTTTTAAGGAATCTCCACACTGTTCTCCATAGTGGCTGTACTAGTTTGCATTCCCACCAACAGTGTAAGAGGGTTCCCTTTTCTCCACACCCTCTCCAGCATTTATTATTTGTAGACTTTTGGATCGCAGCCATTCTGACTGGCATGAAATGATACCTCACAGTGGTTTTGATTTGCATTTCTCTGATAATGAGTGATGTTGAGCATCTTTTCATGTGTTTGTTAGCCATCTGTATGTCTTCTTTGGAGAAATGTCTATTTAGTTCTTTGGCCCATTTTTTGATTGGGTCATTTATTTTTCTGGAATTGAGCTGTAGGAGTTGCTTGTATATTTTTGAGATTGGTTGTTTGTCAGTTGCTTCATTTGCTATTATTTTCTCCCATTCTGAAGGTGATCCTCTACATAGAAAAGCCTAAAGACTCCACCAGAAAATTACTAGAACTAATCAATGAATATAGTAAAATTGCAGGATCTAAAATCAACACACAGAAATCCCTTGCATTCCTATACACTAATAATGAGAAAATAGAAAGAGAAATTAAGGAAACAATTCCATTCACCATTGCAACGAAAAGAATAAAATACTTAGGAATATGTCTACCTAAAGAAACTAAAGACCTATATATAGAAAACTATAAAACACTGGTGAAAGAAATCAAAGAGGACACTAATAGATGGAGAAATATACCATGTTCATGGATTGGAAGAATCAATATAGTGAAAATTAGTATACTACCCAAAGCAATTTATAGATTCAATACAATCCCTATCAAGCTACCAACGGTATTCTTCACAGAGCTAGAACAAATAATTTCAGTTTGTTTGGAAATACAAAAAACCTCGAATAGCCAAAGCAATCTTGAGAAAGAAGAATGGAACTGGAGGAATCAACCTACCTGACTTCAGGCTCTACTACAAAGCCGCAGTCATCAAGACAGTATGGTACTGGCACAAAGACAGAAATCTAGATCAATGGAACAAAATAGAAAGCCCAGAGATAAATCCACGCACATATGGACACCTTATCTTTGACAAAGGAGGCAAGACTATACAATGGATTAAAGACAATCTCTTGAACAAGTGGTGCTGGGAAAACTGGTCAACCACTTGTAAAAGAATGAAACTAGAACACTTTCTAACACCATACACAAAAATAAACTCAAAATGGATTAAAGATCTAAACGTAAGACCAGAAACTATAAAACTCCTAGAGGAGAACATAGGCAAAACACTCTCCGACATACATCACAGCAGGATCCTCTATGTCCCTTTGGATTTTGAAGGGATTTCAGCACTGAAGATGAGAAGTTCAGTGTCCTTTTTATTCTTTGCCCTCTGTGTTAAAGCTGATATTTTTTCCTCTGGAAGCCTCTCAGATATTCTCTTTATTTTGCAAAAAATACATATCTTATAATTACATTTATAGAAAACATACATATCTTATCATTATATTCATGGAAAATTTTCAGAAAACCAAAACTCTCGTGACAAAATTAGATCAGTAGTTAGCAGGATCCAGTGTATTCTGAAATGTCACAGTGATATATACTGGTGTAGTGCTTTTCATTCATTGTGCTGAGCATTCAGCATGGGTCTTTTTCAATCTAGACATTTTGTGTCCTTCAGTTCCATGGTGTTTTCTTATCATTTTCCTGCAATAATTTTCTTCTTATTTTATCCATCCTCTCCTTTTGAAATTAATTTTAATTGGATATTAAACTTCTTTGGATGGTCCTTTTTAAAAAAATTGTAGTTGATTTACAATGTTCATTAATTTCAGAGTACAGCATAGAATGTGATATTTTTTATTTTAGGAGCTGTTTCTTGCTTTCTAATTGTTCCTTTCTCATAGCACTCTGCTAGTATTGAAAGGAAAAAAATTCTCATGAATCTCAGATACTTTTTAGAGATTTTTTTAGTATTTATTTTTATTTATCTTATTTATTTGGCTGTGCTGGGTCTTAGTTGCAGCATGTGGGATCTTCCATCATCAGTGCAGCATGCAGGATCTTTACTTGTGGCATATGGGATCCAGTTCCTTGACCAGGGATTGGACCCAGGCCCCCCTGTATTGGGAGTGTGGAATCTTAGCCACTGGACCACCAGGGAAGTCCCTCTGATACTTCTAATTAAAAGATCATTTGAGTCTTTTTTGTTCTTTTCATGTCTTCCCCCCTACCCCCACCTTTCATTCACTGTATAACCCCCCCCCCTTTTTTTTTTTAATATGGAAGGCTTTTCTTAAGTGTTAGCTGATCCATTCATATTTAAGACTAAGGCATTTTAAATTATGTTGAAGTTGTGTATCCATACAGTGGAATACTTCTCAGAAATAAAAAAGATTAAACTACTGTTATAAAGAACAACATCAGTGAATCTCAAAAGCATTATGCTAAGTGAAAACAGAGGAAGACAAAAACATATATTTCTTATAATTATATTTATGGAAATTTTTTGAAAAGGCAAAACCTAGTGACAAAAGCAGATCAGTAGTTACTAGGATCCAGAGACAGAACAAAAAATTTGATTGCAAGCCAATATGAGATAAATTTTCAGATGATGGAAATGTATTGTACTTTTATTGTAGTAACATATGATCATGTACGTCGGTCAAAACTCATCAAATTTCACACATAAAATTGGTGAATTTTATTATATGCAAGTGATACCTCAGATTTAACAGAAAGTAAATTGGAAATTCTTCATGGAGGGGGCTTATTGACTTGCAATTTTGAATTGAGCTTTCCAATAGGGAAGCCATTCATTTCATTGAGGATATCTTACAAATGGCGGTACCAAACCACCTTACCTGCCTCCTGAGAAACCTGTATGCAGGTCAGGAAGAAACAGTTAGAACCGGACATGGAACAACAGACTGGTTCCAAATTGGGAAGGGAGTATTTCAAGGCTGTATATTATCACCCTGCTTGTTTAACTTCTATGCAGAGTACATCATGAGAAATGCTGGGCTGGATGAAGCACAAGCTGGAATCAAGATTGCTGGGAGAAATATCAATAACCTCAGATATGCAGATGACACCACCCTTATGGCAGAAATTGAAGAGGAACTAAAGAGCCTCTTGATGAAAGTAAAAGAGGAGAGTGAAAAGGCTGGCTTAAACCTCAGCATTCAAAAAACGAAGATCATGGCAACTGTTCCCATCACTTCATGGCAAATAGAAGGGGAAACAATGGAAATAGTGAGAGACTTTATTTTCTTGGGCTCCAAAATCACTGCAGATGGTGTCTGCAGCCAAGAAATTAAAAGACACTTGCTCCTTGGAAGAAAAGCTATGATGTACCTAGACAGCAATTAAAAAGCAGAGATGTTTCTTTGCCGACAAAGGTGTGTCTAGTCAAAGCTATAGTTTTTCCAGTAGTCATGTATGGTTGTGAGAGTTGCACCATAAAGAAGGCTGAGCACTGAAGAATTGATGCTTTTGAACTGTGGTGTTGGAGAAGACTCTTGAGAGTCCCTTGGAATGCAAGGAGATCAAACCAGTCAATCCTAAAGGAATCAACCCTGAATATTCATTGGAAGGACTGATGCTAAGGCTGAAGCTCCAACACTTTGGCCACCTGATGCCAAGAGCTGACTCATTGTGAAAGCCCCTGAGGCTGGGAAGGATTGAGGGCAAGGGGAGAAATGGGTGGCAAAGGATGAGATGGTTAGATAGTGTCACTGAACAATGGATATGAGTTTGAGCAAACTCCTGGAGATAGTGAAGGACAGGGAAGCCTGGCACGCTGCTCTTCCTGGGGTCGCAAAGAGTTGGACATGACTGAGCGACTGAACAACAGCAACAACACCTACAGGGGAAATTTTTGGCCATTGAAGATAACCTATCGATAATCTATCTTCCACTTTGCTAGGGATTTCCACGTTCAGAAACCAATATAACACTGCAAAGCAATTTACCTCCGATTGCGCACCTGTACTGTCAATGTATACATCTTTATTTCTTGCTATCTTGCTGAAAATTGAATTGTCTTTAAATTTGCTATTAATCCAAATGAGATCTCTTGCTGTTTTATTTTACATTTTTTTGATTAATAGTGTGATTGAGCATAATATATTTAATGTCCATTGTTTTTTCTTTTCTGTGAACTCAGTATTCTTTGCCTTTTCCCCTCCCAGTTGGGTTGACTGGTTTGTTTTTCTATTTGTTCCATTATTTTGTTGCTTTGTGTTTTAATTGGTGAATGATTGCTTTACAATGTTGTGTTGGTTTCTGAAATTAGAAATGACTAGAAAATGATGGTATCTAATAGAGAAATTCTTCTCACACTCCATCAAAGTAATCTAATTTCTTCTTGATCCTTTGGACAAATCTGTTCAGTTGGGTGAAAACTTCAGTTTACTGTTTTCAGTTGGCTCGATTTCTGTATTCAGTGTTGACTATTTCTCTGTATTTATGTGTGCTTATTTGGACTTCACTTCTTTTTTGCAAAAATTTGAGGTAGATTTAAAAAAATGAACAAAAAAAGGCTATAACATCATAGAATGTATGTATATGCTTGAAACAGGAGAAAAGTATGCCAACTATAAAAGTCATAAAATTACTGGACTAACCATAAATCCTTATTCAGAGCTTTCCAGTGAAGCTAAAGAAGGAATGTGTAATAAATATTTGACTCTTTTGTTAGAAGAAAACACACAAATTTTTGGTGGAAAAAAATGTATTCTAATACCAAACACTGTCAGAAATTCTTTATTTAATTTTATTAAAAAAATTTCATTGGAGTATAGTTGATTTACATTGTTGTACTAGTTTTTGCTGTATAGCAAACAATATAGCACAGTTATACATGTGCATATATTCACTCTTTTTAAAATTATTTTTCCATAAAGGTCATTACAGAGTATTGAGTAGAGTTCCCTGTGCTATACACTAGTCCTTATTAGTTATCTATTTTATATATAAAAGTGTGTATATGTCAATCCCAATCTTCCAGTTTATTCCTCCTCTCCCCTCTTTCTCTGCTGATAACCATAAGTTTGTTTTCTACATCTGTGACTTTAGTTCCACTTTGTAAATAAGCTCATTTGTGCCTTTTTTTTTTTTTAGATTTCACATTTAAGCAATATCATATGATATTTGTCTTTCTCTGTCTGACTGACTTCACTCAGTTTGACACTCTCTAGGTTTATCCATGTTGAGGCAAATGAAATTATTTCATTCTTTTTTATGGCTGAGTAATATTTCATTATATATATGTACCATGTCTTCATTTTTTCCTCTCTTGGTGGATGTTTAGGTTGTTCCCATGTCCTGGCTATTGTAAATAGTGCTGCAGTGAATATTCGGGTGGTGTATCTTCTCCAATTATGGTTGTCCCCAGATGGATGTCCAGAAGTGGGATTGCAGGGTCATATTAGCTCTATTTTTAGTTTTTTAAGGAGCCTCCATACTGTTCTCCACAGTGGTTGTATCAATTTACATTTCCACCAACAGTGTAGAAAGTTTCCCTTTTCTCCATACCTCTCCAGCAGTTATTGTTTATAGTTTTTTTTTTTTTCTGATGGTGGCCATTCTGACTGGTGTGAGTGAAACCTCATTGTTGTTTTGGTTTGCATTGTCAAAAAGTCTTACTTGCAGCATTTATTTCATAGGGAATATAGGGGAAAAAAAAGGTTAATAAGTATAGAATTTCATTTCTTAATGGTGACAGTGAATACCATTGTAATGTTATAAAGTGAAAGTGAAAGTGAAGTCGCTCCGTCGTGTCTGACTCTTTGAGACCCCATGGACTGTAGCCTACCAGGCTCCTCTGTCCATGGGATTTTCCAGGCAAGAATACTGGAGTGGGGTGCCATTTCCTTCTCTAGGAGATCTTCCCGACCCAGGGATTGAACTCGGGTCTCCCGCACTACAGGCAGATACTTTACCGTCTGAGCCACCAGGGAAGTCCTATGTTATAATGTTATAAAAGTTGATAGCAAATAGCTAATATGATGTATTCTATGCCCTCCCATGGTCCAACTTGATTCAGAGATAGAAATGCAAATATCAAAGCCCTTAGGCAGTTGCACTTTTTCTCTAACTTCATGATTAGAAACCAGGGCTCTTGGGTCAAATCCACCCCACTACCTGTTTTTGTAAGTGAAGTTTTATGGGAACACAGCCACACTCATTTGTCTGCATATTGTCTATGCCATGGGTGCGTCTGTGCCACCAAGGGCAGGTTTGTGTACTTACGATAAGGACCACGTGGCCCTCCAAGCCGAAGGGCTTTTACTATCTATTTACTATCTGGCCCTTTCAAGAAAAAGTTTGCCATCCCATGCTCTAAATGATCATTCTTTCAGTTATTAACTTTATATTCACCCTAGGAATATTTGAAAATTACCCCTTGCCTATTTTTTAGCACCTGAGATTCTGAGCCAAATATGTAATTGGGCACAATGGTCAAGGTGAGGCACTTGGCCAAAATGATTCGTTAATGTCTGTATTCAGGAAGAGAATGTACTCTCCCTGTATATACTCATCCTACCCAGGGATTTCATCACTCAAAGAAAAAACAGCCTAAGAGCACAAAGATAGCTTGCATTCTGAATTAAGGAGATTCTCTGTCTCGGCAACACACTCCTTCCTTTTGCTCTGCCCAGAGGGTGGTTCAGCCTCTTACCATCCACCCACCCCTTGGTCAACTAGCCTTGGCAGTACTTCCTGGACTCTCAGTAAGCAGTTCATGGGAATCTTGAGATGGCATCTTTTTCCTCATCTGGACTCAAGTCCTGGTCAACCCTGTGATTTTTGCAGCTCCTTTTCCCGGTAGACCTAGTACTGAATTACTCTCAGCTCCCTGATGTCATCTTAGTCAAAAGATTTTTTTTTTCTGAAGGACTGGTTAACTGAACTGTCATGACTCCAAACTGGCAATATGTTCCAGTGGAAAAAAGCACAGAATTTAGAGCCAGCCGTCCTGTTTTTGAGTTCCTGACCTTGATACTTACCAGATGAATGACCTTGGGCAGGTTGCTATAACTCTGAGGCTGACTCTTCTCATCTGCAAAATGAGGATTCTAATGATGCTCCCCATACCTGGTAGGCTCATTGTGAGAAACAAATGAGATATGGGAGAATAATTCGTAAACTACAAAATAAGACACACATGTTCATTGTTATTACCCGTTCTCAAAGCTCCCTCCATGGTTTTTCCTAATCTCCAAAGACCTTTCATTTGTGTTTGGGAACCAGTCCACTAGTTCTCCATTGCAGCCTCCTTGCCAAAGGGCCTCGCCATTGTGTTGGCATCTTCTCTGGAAAGGAATATGCTGCTCCTCCAGGCACACCCGCTGCTAGAGATCACCATTCTAGAACCTGAGTATCTCAAAACTGAGCTCTGTGATCTTTGATAGTTTGAGAGTGGAGGTCATGGAAAGAATGTTCTCTTTGCCTCTCTCTCATTCTGTATTATCTGCTAGTCCCAGACTCCAAAGGAGTCCAGATGGTGCTGAATCTGACATACTGTTCAGTGAACACCACTCTTTAATTTCTTGCCCAGCTTCTCTGTCTGAGCTCAAAAAGAGGACAGAGGCAAAAGTGGGAATGGGGACACAAGTACCCCACACAGACTCTGCTCATTGTCCTCATTGTTCCCGTCTCTTTTCTTAGAACCCAAAAGAAATTCCTCTCTATGTGAGGCTCTCTTTCCCCATCCCTTTATCTTGCCTCTTTTCTATATCCTCGCACCATCTAGGAGCAAGGATTGTCATTGGATTTTGTCCCATTTCAGAATGAGGGTGGGGTCACCTAAGAGTGGGTATAGGGTCATTCTTTATTAAAAGATATCATCATATACGGTAACCTTTAGTCCTTCTTTTCCTTCCTTGCATATTTCCTCTTTAGCATATGCATTGTTTTTTGTCCATCTCCAGTATCATGGAGCCAGCTCGAGAGTGGTCAGGTTGTAAGATTTGGATTAAGCTGAGAGGGAGGTAGAGGTCCTCATTGGCTACTAGGGAAAACTGTCTACCTCGACTTAACCTTACTAGAACTCTGCACTGGATGTTGGAATAAACTTAAAATTAGATTTTTTTTTAAAAGCTCAGTTGTTCTTATTTATTGCCTCTTCTGTGGATATTTCCCCCAGGGCTCTCACAGAGGAGGGGTGACTCAAATGTTTTTGTCCTATCAATAGTCCCCAATAGTTTTATCTATGAACTCATAAATAAATTCCCAGAATGGTCACTGGTCCACTGTTTTCTGCAAATGGCTAGTCTCTACATCCTGGGTTAAGCTCAAGTGGGACACCGTGTTACAGGCTGTAAATCTAAGTTTTCGTCAATTTTGCATTGACTGTTTTCTACAGAAAGCAAAAATAAGAATTACCAAAAAAAAAAAAAAAAAGGAAAAAAAAACCCAAAACCCAAACCTGACCGTGGTATCTTTGCCAGATAAAACATAATTTGCTTTATTTTTCCCCTTTGCACCATTAAGAGATTTATTGTCTCCTATTTATTTTCAGCACTTTTCTTCATTTCTGGGAAGTCTGACCTGCCTAAATCATTATTGCATCTGAACAGATTTCCAGTAATGGACTCTATTTGGTATTTGAATGGCCCTTTAATAACACAGAGAAGGGCAGTGTTTCTTACATGTTTCCTGAGAAACAAACACGAGTGGCTGCCCCTACCTCTGCACCTCTCACCCCTCCCCAACCCAGGGGCCTGGTGACATCTTCCAAAACAGCCCACACCTAAATTGAAAAATTCTTTGTAGTTCATAGTCACATATTATGGAAAATGTGGATTCTACATCACAATGTATTTGTTTCCTTATATATGAAAACGTCTTAGTTTTTGTATTGACATTTCAGACAGGTGTTCCTTTTGTATCCTGGCACACGTGCGCTGGTTACGGCTTATTCTTAATTATCTCCAGCCTGATCCATATGATTTAGATGCAGAAAAACTGGATTTGAATTGAATCTGCCACTTTTAGGTTCCTAAACATGGACACATGCATAGTCTCTTAGAGCAGTAGATCCTCATCTATAAAGTGGGCTGTTGATTAAATCTGCTATTGGGGGGGGGTACATTTTTGGTGAAGAATTTTTCAATGTTGAGAGGGAAGGAGTGAATAGAACCAATGTGGAAGTCTGAATCCTAAAGTATTTTGAAGATGATTAAGTGCAGACTTTTTCATGAAATTTAACTGCTCTCATTTTGCAATAGTTCCACTCTATCATATTAGTTCCTTGGGGATGTTTATAGAGTTTTTCCTCATAGGAGTGCCAATGTTAGGAACAATAATTCTCATAGGAAACTTTTGAGACAGCTGCCAGCCTCAGGCTCCCAGACTCACCCCTGGTGAACCTAACTTCAACAGATACTTATCAAGGAATGTTTCTGTGTCTTTCACTTGCTGGGTACACGGCGCCATATGGAAAAATTGTCGGCTATGCTCCATACTCTTAAGGACTTGAAGTCTTATTAGAGGAAACTCACAAGGCAGTTACAAGAATTCAGGTGGCCCTAGTGGTGAAGGCCTGCCTGCCAATGCAGGAGATGCAAAAGATGCAGGCTTGATCCCTGAGTCAAGATCCCCTGGAGAAGGGCATGGCAGTCCACTTCAGTGTTCTTGTTTAGAGAATCCCATGGACAGAGGAGGCTGGTGGGCTACAGTCCATAGCATTGCAAAGAGTTGGACATGTATGCGACTTTGCATACATGGTCCTTAGTCTCGAGGACTTGAAGTCTTATTAGAGGAAACACACTAGGCAGTTTTAAGCATTCATCAGTAATAACATAAGAAAGTGTAAGAATATAATACATAAGAATAATATACACGTATCAAGGGCCTACTGAGTAATATACTTAGCATGTCTTCTCTAATTCTCAAAATAACACTGAAGGATAAAAACTATTATTTCTGTTTTACTGATAATGGAAATCAAGGCTGTAGCCCAAGACTGTATAATCAAATGCCAAAAAGGAAAAGTAGATTTAATAGCAGCATGTATCAGCTGCCACATTCTACTGCCTCAAGTTCCTCTCTGTAAATGGATTTGTCCCAGGCTGATTCTTTTTAGGTCAAGTGGAGGTAAAAGTGATAACCTCTGTGTTTCCAGAAGCAAAGCTTATATGAGATTTATTCAGTCCTTGCTGCATTGGTCAAAGAGGCTCACTGTTGTAATGCTCAGTCACTCAGTCGTGTCTGACTCTTTGCGACCCCAGGGACTAGCCCACTGGACTCTGCTATCTGTGGAATTTCCCAGGCAAGAAGACTGGAGTGGGTTAACATTTCCTTCTCCACACTGTTGTAATAAATAACCCCAAAATTCAGCACTGTGGCTTGTATTCTCTGTATAAAAAATTATTTTAAAATTAAAAATAAATTTAAATAAAAAGAACGTATGGTTTTATCTTTGGCTGTGATGGATCTTCGTTGCTGCCCATGGAGTGTCTCTAGTTGTAGCGAGTGAGCACTTCTCTCCATCTGTGGTGCACGGGCTTCTCACTGCGGTGGCTTCTCTTTGTTGCGGAGCACAGGCTCTAGACCTCAAAGGCTTCAGTAGTTGTGGTGCTCAGGCTTAGTTGCCTTGTGGCATGTGGGATCTTCCTCCACAAGGGATCAAAGCAGTGTCCCCTGCATTGCAAGGTAGAGTCTTAAGAACTAGACCCTTGGAAGCCCCCCTTCCCCACTTGTATCATTGTGCCTCATACACAACCAGACAGCCAGAAATTTGGTGCTCACTAACGCCCGTGTGCTATTTCACCTTCCCCTGCTGCTGCTGCTAAGTCGAGTCAGTCTCTGTGCGACCCCAGAGACGGCAGCCCACCAGGCTCCCCCGTCCCTGGGATTCTCCAGGCAAGAACACTGGAGTGGGTTGCCATTTCCTTCTCCAATGCATGAAAGTGAAAAGTGAAAGTGAAGTCGCTCAGTCGTGTCCGACTCTTCGCGACCCCATGGACTGTAGCCTACCAGGCTCCTCCGTCCATGGGATTTTCCAGGCAAGAGTACTGGAGTGGGATGCCATTGCCTTCTCCGTCACCTTCCCCAGTCGGTGGAATAACTGAGGCAGTTAAGAATCTGAGGTTCCTGCCCCATTCCCTCTTCCTGCTGTGTGTCAGCATGGTAATTCCAGAATGACCCTGGAAACACCAGAGGGCAGAGTCACAATGTGGAAGACACCTGGGTCTCTGAGTCACTGTTTAGGGCAGAGCTTCCTGGAGAGCATTCCCAAGAGGGACATCCCTATGGGACTTTATATGATTAAAAAATACATTTTTGTTGTGTTAGACCACTGAGATTTTGGATCATTTGTTACAGCAGATATTCTGTTTGACCAATCAGCAGGTGCTGAATAATACTTGCTAAGTGAAAGACATTCATGTGCTTCATATTAAAGTCACTTGGGAAATTTTTAAAAATCCTTCTGCCCAAGCTACAGACCCATTTAATCAGACTCTTTGGGGTGGTAACCAGGCATCAATCGTTTTTTATTTTTGTTTTGTTTTTACTTTCTAGGTGACTCCACTGTGTAGTCAAGTCTGAGAACCATTGTGTTGTATCAGTGCTATTCTAAACACTGGGGTCTGTGGATTTTATTAGAAATGCAAGTTCTGATATCTGCCAATCTATGAAACTGCATCCTCTTGGAATTTATGTTTTTAGTAAGCTCTCTGGAGAAATTCTTTGGTATAATAACGTTGAGAAGCACTGTTCTAGACCATTCTGCTCTAGTGATTCTCAAAGTATGGTCCTCTGGCTATTAATCAGAGTAACTTGGAATACTTCCTATAGACAGACTTCTGGGCTCAGCCCAGGCCTCCTAAATCAGGATCTCATGATGGAAATGCCTGAATAGCTACATCCATCAAGACTTTTCTGGATAATTCTTGGCTCACCAGATTCACAGTTACCAGCATGTTTTCCAACACACCACCCGTTACCAGTCTTTTCTCTAGAATCAAAGACTTTCCCACAACTCCTCCTTCTCACCAACCACCAAGTCCCTCTGAGTTCTGTCCATAGCATCTGGGGAGGGGAAGGTCAGTTCTTGAACCTACGTATCATGTAGTTGCTTGCCTGTTCAGTCGTCTGTGATTCTTTATGGCCCTATGGACTGTAACCTCAGGGCTCCTCTGTCCATGGGATTCTCCAGGCAAGAATACTGGATGGGTTGCTGTGCCCTGCTCTAGGGGATTTTTCGGTTACTTTAAATAGAGAACTCCTCTAATGCTTTCAAATGTTTGTTTACAGACCATTAATTATTAAATACAGACATTATGGAGCAGAGAACTTTTAACTTAAACGATGAGAAATGATGCGGGTTGAAGAGAGACAGAGTTGAACATGAGGACTCCCTAAAATATGATTCAACTAATAGAACTCTGATGTCTATTCATCTTTTCAAGGATCCATACCTACTGTGTAAAGAAAGCTGCCTGTGAGAATAATTTAGATGATAAATGGACAGAGCTTAAATGAGAAGTGCAAAAGGACTATGCGGAAGCAAGAAGATGATGGAAAAAACGGCTGCGAGTCCTGTCAGTTCCTGGGCAGGGTCTGGTTTGCGAGTGTATTTTAGTCATGGCGCAAGACCTTGTGAGTTTCTAAAGACAGATTCTATGAAAGGCGTTTTTGCTCAGAGAAATCAAAATCTCATTCCTCGCCCATTTCTTTTCTCTCTCTCTTGCTTTCTGACTATTTGAAGTTACGTTTACGATGGGTTTTGGGAGGGCACATTGGTAATTTATGTGGCTGACAGAAGAGCGGGTTCTACAAGCGTAAGACACACCAGCCTTTGCGCCTGCCGTTTGACTCCTGTTTTGTGCTCTTTTTCCTTACTTTGTGTTGCTGTCACAGGACCTTGTTGAGCAAGTCTGAGCTGGAGAGCTAGAGGTGTGGGATGTGAGTGGGGGGCTCTCTGGTCTGGCCCTAAGGAAACTTGCTGTTGAAAGAAATACGCATGCAGGAGAGAGGGTTCTGTGCAGTGTGTTGAGCAGGAGGGGTGCCTGGACTGAGCAGGGAGATGAGCAGATTGTCTGAACTGTGGGGAAAGCAGCATCAGCTTGCTGTTCTTCTTAGAACTCTTCCACTCCATCCCTTTGCGAAAGGGAATGACGGGGTGAGGACGCAGGGGTCCTCTCTGTGGTAGGAATGGTCTGGGTATGAATACATGCAGACAAAGCTGGATGGAGGAGAAGAGAGCATGTTTCCTGTTTGGTGAGACTGATCCCCAGGGCTCAGCCTCGCCTGCGGGTATTGAAGGGAGCTTTCATCTCCCACACCGAGCACACGGCACCACAAGTCGGAGGACATCAGTGGGTTAAAATCCTGTAGGCACTTGTCCACAGAGCTCAAGTACTAGGAGGTGACTCCAAATCTCAGAAACTGACTGAATCATGACAGTCTGCAACCCTCAGGTGGTTAGGCAGAGGGGACCCTAGTCACTGTGTTAGAATTTAGAGTTTCCTTGGAGGAGGCGTGAGAGAAAGGCAGTGCAGCTTGGTAGCTGGAAACTTGGAACTGGAGTCGAGAGCTCAAGTTTATACCCTCACTCTATCACTTTATCAACTGTGTGGCCTTGAGCAAATTATTGGATCTGTTGGGACCTCTGTTTGCTGCTTCCTGAAATGGTTATAATACACATGTGTATATATACCTTATAAGGTGGTTGTGAAAAGTAAACAAGACAATGTCTCTAAAAGACTTGGCAGAGTCCCTGGTTCAGAATGAATAATCACTGTTCCCCTTCATGATAGTTGTAAGTCTGGAAGGGGTAAAAATGGAAGGCAGCAGTACAGAGCAGGCATGTCTGAAATACTCTAGGTTATAAAAGCAATTATCAAGGCAGAAGCCCAAGTTTTCTATAGTGAGTGGAACTACTACATGCAAAAGAGGTAGAAATCTATTCACCCTAAACTGACAGCCAGCCAGGGGCAGGGCGGTGGCTAGTGTAACATATTGCTAGCCCACAGCCACATGGTTTGGGCCACCAGTACATCCTTCTTCAGGGAAGTGCTGAGTGCTAGTGAGCCATCATGAAAAGTTCATAGAGTCTGGACCTAAATTTAAACCCAGCGTCTCTATACTGTACTAGCTATGTGACAGATTTAAGTCACTTATATTACATTTGTGAAAATAGGGGTGAAGAGAGATGAAAATACTTGTCTTTCAGATTTGGAGCAAAGAGTAGAGACAAGGACTAAGTGCCAGACACGTGGTTGAAACTCACTGAGTGACGGCGATTTATTCATTTATGTTTGGTTGCACTGGATCTCTGTTGCTTTATGCAGGCTTTCTCCAGTTGTGGCAAGCGGGGGCTGCTCTTCTTTGCAATATGACGGCTTCTCACTGTGGTGGTTTCTCTTGTCATAGAGTCCAGGCTCTAGGCACACAGGCCTCAGTAGTTGTGGCTCTTGGGCCCTAGAGCTTGGGCTCAGAAGTTGTGGGGCACGGGCTTAGTTGCTCCAAGGCGTGTGGAATCTTCCCAGGCCAGGGATTGGACCTGTGTCTCCTGCACTGGCAGGTGGATTCCTATCCACTGCACCACCAGGGAAGTCCCAAGTGGTAGTTACTGAACAGAGGTGGAGCTCAGACTAGGCAAGGCCCCTCCTTGCTTGAGTCATCAAGGGAAAAGAGATACAGAAGCCTCCATGGCAAAGAAAGTTCGCTTTAATAATTAGGAGTAACTAAAAATGAGACTTTGTACTTTCTAGTGCTTCCTGGGATTCTCAGTATGTATAGTAAAAATTGTCAATCACTGCATACCTCTTCCTTGAATATGCAGACAGCTTGGATTCCACAGTATGATGGAGGCTACTTGCAGCTCTGATTACACTTCACTTTGCTTTCCACTGTATACATAGCTTCAAAGTGATTCTTCATTCCAAGTTCAGTTTCTAGTATATCCTATTAAGGGCACTCTACTAAAGGGCAGTTTTCCTCCCCTCACTGCCCCCACTCCTTCTGCTGACATGGGGGCTTAACAGATTAATGCTTTAGTCCTTAATACTTTGTCCTTCTAAGGTCTGGTTCAAGTCAGTACCCCTTGATTAGCACCATCTTTTCCAGCACAGGATCAGACTCTTTTGTATCTCTTTCTGCTGGCATTTATTCATGAAAGGGAGGTTAATCATAAAAGATTAACCAAAAAAACTTGTCAAGTTTGCAAGATCACATTATCTGGTGATAAACCTCTTCAAATATTCCAAATTTTCTGACCGATTTTTCTGATCATAGAAATGGTCAATTTTCTAGCCGAGCAATTTATTTAGGTGGGAAAACATCTGTACGTACATAAACACCATGGGTGGTGGGTGCTCAAGAATATGCTTTATTTCAGCAATAGATCCTTGAAACTGTGGTTTCACAGAGTTATTGATGCAGTAAACTTCAGCAGTTTGTTACAACATTAGGGCCCATTGTTTATTTCAGACTATTAATCAATACACCAGCCATTAGTTGCTGGCAACTTACGATATTTTGAAAATTATTACTAATGCTTTTTGTTACAATTTCTTCTTCTTGTTTTTTTTTTTTCGCTGCATTTAGCAGAGAGGTAAGAATCTGTAGTTGATTAGATGTACTCTCACATGCAAAGCATCCCTGGGATATAATAGGCGAGAGATTTACTTAGAGAAAACATTTTTTTTTTAAAGCAGTCAGAGAAGCAATGTGCTTCTTAAAACTGAAGAAGGAAATGAGTGTTTCATGTAGTGGCTCTGCTGATACATGTCTTCTTTCTGGGCACTTTGTCAGTGGCACTGAGAATGGAACACGGATGATGATAAAACTGGCCTTCGAAGAAGCTCGGATTCTCTGTAGTGCAGTCTGAAGGCAGGCCATTTTGTAGTGAAGTATTCCCCAAAGATGTGACCCTCTGAACCCTGGAAGATTTTCTTGTTTTAATGTTTGCTTTTTTTTATCTGTGAATATTTGGCTCTGTTTCTTTCCATACACTTTGGCATGGCCTCTGTTAGAACACATGTAGCTTATGCTTAGCTTTAGGGTCACGATGACTATCAAGCTACAAATCAACAGGGCAAGAAAAATGGCTGTGCAGCCAGTACTTTCTAGAGAAGAACTGAAGCTGGGACTTCCCATCTGGGGACAGCGAGCATGAGGGGCATTTCCAATCATGGGGACATTTCCCTTGGAGGAAGCCTTTCATTTGTACTCGTGCTAATTCTGTGCTGTGGCATTCCGGCTATAAATCTAGGTGGGTCATTAAGTACTGTCCTACCTGGAGTTTATTCCTTCCCTCCTCTGTCTCTTTATTTCTGAGCTTATTCTTGATCACTTAGTAGGTGCCACAGGACTGCTTGTTTCTTGCCATATTAATAACTGAAGTGCTATCTCTATGAATAATAGTAACATCAGGCAGTTGGCTGCAAATGGTTCCCTTGATATTTCTTAATATCAATGGTCTCTATTTCCAGTGGGATTTAGGAAGCTACTGTTGTTTCTTTAAAAAAAAAAAAAAAATTCAAGGATAGCTCCAGGATGCATTTATGTACCCTCAAAATTCAAAAAGTGAAGTTAGCAAAAATGGTAGATTTTTTTTTGTTGTTGTTTCCAGAGTTAATCTCTGGGCTTCCCTAGTGGCTCAGTGGTAGGAATCTGCCCGCCAGTGCAGGAGACATGGGTTCGATCTCTGAACTAAGACAATCCCCTGGAAAAGAAAATGGCAGCCCACTCCAGTATTCTTGCCTGGGAAATCCCTTGGACAAAGGAGCCTGGCAGGCTACAGTGCATAGGGTGGTAAAAGAGTTGAATATGCTTAGCAATTTAGTAACAACAAGTTACTCCTTACTAAGACTTTTTCTTCTTTATTGTTAGCTCAATGACCCAAGAGTAGCTGTGCTTAAGTTCTTTTAGAGAAGAAAATTTCATTTTTCTCAGTTGACTGTTAAACTGAAGACATTAAATCAATATTATTAATAATAAATTAATGAAAAGTAAGTCCTAAGAAGCAGAATTAAATTGCCACTGAAGCATTTTTATGGCTTTTCAATTTGCAGTTAGTGTTACCAAAGAAGGATCACCAGGTACTTGAGAAATCCACATAAACATGAAACTTAACCCTTATAAAAGCATAGCATATTCAGAGCCGAGAAGGCAAAAGAGTGCAGTGAGAGGAAGTGAAAATCAGTGTCTGCCAACTTCAGGTAGAATGTTGGTATCAACAACTCTGTTGCTGTTGCTAAGTCGCTTCAGTCGTGTCCGACTCTGTGCGACCCCATAGACCGCAGCCCACCAGGCTCCACCGTCCCTGGGATTCTCCAGGCAAGAACACTGGAGTGGGTTGCCATTTCCTTCTCCAATACATGAAAGTGAAAAAATAAAGTGAAGTCACTCAGTCGTATCTGACTCCTAGCGACCCCATGGACTGCAGCCCACCAGGCTCCTCCGTCCCTGGGATTCTCCAGGCAAGAACACTGGAGTGGGGTGCCACTGTCTTCTCCAACCAACAACTCTACTTTTGAAGCAAATACCTTGATGTGCTTCTCATAAGATGAAATAATGAGGGAATGGTGCATTGTCAAGCAGATGGTGATCCTCAGAGCTGAGATTCTCCATGTTACCAGAGTTTGCTTTTTCAAGAGATCGCTGACCCAGTGCAAACATTTTGCAACCCTCTCATATGCAGTGTCTTTGTTTGCATCACACTGAATCTTTGTGGGTGCTGAGTATGTTAAGTTCATAGCCACATTCATTATATGATACTAGTTTTAAGAATTAACTAGGTGCTGCCCTATTTACAATGGCCAGGACATGGAAGGAACCTAAATGTTCATCGTGAGATGAATAAAAATGTGATACATATTCACAATGAAATATTACTTAGCCATAAAAAGGAACAAAATCGGGTCATTTGTAGTGAGGTGGATGAACCTAGAGCCTGTTATACAGAGTAAGGTAAGTCGGAAAGAGAAAAATAAATATTGTATACTAACACACGTATATGGAATCTAGAAAAATGGTACTGATGAACCAATTTGCAGGGCAGGAATAGAGGTGCAAATACAGAGAACCGACTTGTGGACACAGTGGGGGAAGGAGAGGATGGGATGAATTGAGAGAGTGGCGTGAATACGTATGCACTTAGATAGCTAGTGGGAATCTGCTGTAGAGCCCAGGTGATTCAGGTCTGTGCTCGGTGATGACCTAGAGGGGTGGGATGGGGGAAATTGGAGGGAAGCTTATGGGGGAGGGAACAGATGTGTACTTATAGCTGATTAATGCTATTGTGCAGCAGAAACCAGCACAACATTGTAAAACAATTGTACTCCAATTAAAAAATAATAAAATGCAAAAAAAAAAAAAAAAAAGTACTGCCTAGTGTTCACATCACCCAATGTTACTCGTTGTGACTGATTTAGCCTTTCCACCCATCACCAGACCCTGTCATCGTCCTTGATCTCTCCTTTCAGTTTTTGCCTGGTGTGTATTTTCTTGAAATGGTGGCAGAATCCTTAACTGTCCCTCAAAGTTCTGTTTGTAGTATGTCCGTCAAGCATCTCCGTCAGCTATATTTTTTAATTGGTTAATCTAAATTCTGTATTTATTGTGTTCATTTTCTGGGACTCTGATCATTTGAGATAAACTTAGGAGCATCTCCTTTAAATTAACTAGAGATATGATTAGAGTTGGCTGAGATCTTCAGCCTTTCAAGATGGATCTGAATTCTTTTCAAAAGGATTCGAATAACTCTCCCCAAAAAATATGTCCTTAATTATCTATTCTGAGCATGTGAGGTTTACTTTCTCATGCAAATTTTGACAATAAGCAGACATACAAAGTAGGTGTGCACATTGAAGAAATATTTTTATTTAAAAGTCTGCTTTGATCATTGCTCATTAATCGTTAATAGTAAGAAAAGTGGACAATTTCAGAGAAGGTTTGGAAATTAAAAAAAAACTTCTTAACCACAAATACTACCGACCAAGATGTTCTGTTTATGCTGCAGCCTGCTTTATTGTTTCAGTTCGTCTATTTTCACTTTAATTTCTTTAATACCTAATTCTGTCTTCTTACTCAGTTTCAATCAAGAACTTTTCTCTTGAAATAGTTTCCCAAACAGGAAAAATCCTTCAACTTGATAGCAAGAAGTTAAAACAGTGAACAGAAATTAAATATCAACTGTCAAACTTGTGTTTAATTAGATTTTCTTACTTACAGATTTAGTATATTCTGGGTGCCTAATGGCATATTCTTATCAGTAAGAAAAAATGTCCTTTTCTGCCTGGCATATGTTCTTACCTGTCCTGTGCATGTGAATACACTCTTGTTTCCTTTGCATCAGTAACATTGTATATCTTTTGCTCATGTTCCCCTCCAGCACCCTTCACTATATTTCTCCTAGTACATAAATCAACTTTAAAAAAAAACAAAACTCTTTCCTATCAAGATTCTGCTAATGTCTTTTATTTCAACTCCTACTTGTGGCTTGTTTAATTTGACTGCTTGACATTTTTCCTCCTATCTCAAGTGGATTATACATATAAATGAAAGTCTGGATTTGAGTTTTCTTTCTTCATTAGAATACACATCAGCTTTGAAAGAGTTCTGGTATATTTTAAATGTGCTTTCCAGAACTATAAGAAATGAGCTTCTTTCAATCAAGACTGTTCAGATTAAATTAATTTTTCCCTGACTTCTTGTTTCAGACTGATTTTGTTTTTAATAAAAACATCCAATGAAACCAGAAATATAAACCAACTCAACTCTGTAAGGGAGAACAATAGGATTATAAAAGTGCAGTCATCAGGATGTCGGTTAGATATGTTTGGGGAGACTGGGAGCAAGAAGTGATAGTTTCTCTTCACCTGTAATAAAAGCTCAGCTCTTCCCCATCTCCTCCTCACCATGCTCAAAATGTCGCTACACGAGAAAAGACTTTTAATTGAGTTTTAATAGCAACTTGCTGAATATTGATCATTCAAAACTCTAATCGAAATGCTCAACAGTGGATTTGTTAGGGCCTTCCTTCCAAATCCATAAATCCTGTTTTTGGGTTGCCATTGGAAATTGTCTCTGCTAAGGACAGAAGAAGTGAAGCCCTCCTATAGGAATCAAACTTACCCATCTTTTCTGTGCTAATAACATGAAATCACAAGGCCTTCCATAGAATCCTGTAAACATGAAGAATAGATGACAGGGTTGCACTTGTTATATTAGAAATATAGTCCTAAATACCCCTGAATGTTTTGAGGCATGTTCCCTAAATTTTATGAACTGGTACGTGATAGCTTTTAGTATCCTTATGAGATTGAGGAAAAGCGGTGAACTGAAAAGCAACATTTAATCAGAGTTACTCAAATATTCATCTCAATTAGACTACTTATCCAATTGGGACTCATTCCAAGTCTTTAAAAACAATTCATGATAGAAGTTATGAATATCTTAAGATAGGCTAATCCCCACACCTACTTTTTTTGCAGCCTTACTTGTGTGTGCATGCGTGCTAAGTCTCTTCAGTTGTGTCCGACTCTGCGACCCTATGGACCGTAGCCCACCAGACTCCTCCGTCCAGGGGATTCTCCAGGCAAGAATACTGGAGTGGATTGCCATGCCCTCCTCCAGGGGATCTTTTTGACCCAGGAATACATTTCAGCAAATGTCATCTTGGCTTTTCTAGTTGTTCTTGACAAATTCTTGATGTAATCCTGGGCCCCAGTCTTCCTTGGACACCCTGTATTCAATCTATTAGCAAATTCCTTTTTCTCTGTCATAAAACTATATCTAAAGTCTTCTCATGTTTCACAACTTTCCCCACTACTTGGAAATTTTAGGCCAAACCATCATCATCTTTTGCTTAGATATTTGCAGTAGTTTTTTTTTTTTTTTTTTTAACTACTGTCCCAGCTTCTACATTTGCCTTCTTATTCTCAGACTAGAAATCAGAACAATGTGGTTAAAAATAATCCAGATCACATCTTTCCTCAGGTCAGATTCTTCCAGCTGCTTCCCATCTCTCTTAGAATAAATGCCTAAGTCTTTACCATGCCAACACGCCTCTCACTGTCTCCTCCTCCTGCACTGCCTCTCTGATCTGTTTCCTGTGAATTTATGCTCATTCACTCCATTCTGTTCACTCTAGCTTCCTTGTTTTTTTAACATGTCCAGCAGGCTCTGATTCAGGACTTGTGCCATTGCCAGTCTCATTGTGTGAGAATTGTGCACCGTTGCTAGTCTCATTGTGTGAGAAAAGGCTACCAGTTCTATCAGTTAGCTCTTACAGCATAACAAAGTACCCCCAAACTCTTTGACTTAAGATGTCAAACATTTATTACCACATCTCACAGCTCTGTGGTCACTGGGTATCCACTGATCCAGGCTAACCTAGACTGGGCATGTTATTCATTCACAGATTGGTTGTGGTCTTTGCTCCTGACTAGGTTTAGCTGGGTCATTTCCAGCCCTGGCTAGTCCTTCTCATGCTAATGACAAACATGCACGATTCAAATAGGGATATTTTTGTAAGATTATGTAAGTATTTGCTCTTGACTCTTGTCATCATCTTAGAATAATGTCTTTTGTTTTGTTGGTAGAACTTACTTGGAAGAATAGCTTTGAGCAAAATGGCAGCAGGCTAGGATTTAAGTAAATGGTGGCCATGAGTTTGTGCTTAATTGCTCAGTTGTGTCCGACTCTTTGCAACCCCATGGACTGTAGCCCGCCAGGCTCCTCTGTCCATGGGGATTCTTCAGGCAAGAATACTGGAACGGGTTGCCATTCCCTTCTCCAGGGGATCATCCCAACCCAGGGGTTGAACCTAGGTCTTCTGCATTGCAGGCAGATTCTTTACCGTCTGAGCCAGGAGGGAAGCCCACTAGTTCAGTTCAGCTTTAATACTTGGTGATCCAGGACCATGTTTTTGTTCCTCCTGGATTAACTAGTTTTAGGGACTCACCCATGAGGCTATAGGTTTAAATTAAAGGAGAGGCTTCAGTGAGATGCAGAGAGATGATGTGGGATGACACCAGTTTATACAGCTTACTTGTTATCTTTAGATCTTCTCTGACTTATTCCATCATACAAGTGGGCAACTGATCTGCATGCCTGCACTTAAGACTCACTAGATCTGATTATACTCGTGTTATGATAGCAGCTCCAGCTGAAATTTTAGTGTCTAATTGTCAGTCACTCAGTCTTCACTAAGGTCTAGAAAGACTTCTTTTAAAATGGCAACTTACTCTCTACTGCTAATGGCATGGCTTTGTGGCAGAACCCTTTGCTGTCTGTATGACACTTGCATCAGGGTTTGTCAGAGATTGCAGACAGCATCTTAATCTACTATATGTACCTCTAGCACCATCGGTCTGTTAGGTCAGACATCTCCAGTAGCATGACAGCTCCTATGATAGCTTGCACAAGTTGTATAGACCTCTGTTCTTCCTGACCATGCTTACTCTAATAAGCTTTTTGAGTCACCCGATAAATGGCTTTTTTCCTTGACTCTTTATGTATATCATAATAGCTGTGTGCCAGTGATCAGGGAATCAGCCTGAGAATTTTCTCAGGTGCTAAGGATATTCATTCCGAATATGTACTCAAGGACTAGGCAGATAAATCTAGGTTCGATCTGATTATGATTCATGCAATTCTAGTGCCAGTACTACTGCGCAAGTCCAGCGTTTTACCTTCTGCGTGCATGTGTGCTCAGTCACTTCAGTCGTGTCTGACTTTTTGCAGCCCCATGTACTATAGCACGTCAGGCTCCTCTATCCATGGAGGATTTTCCTGGCAAGGATACTGTAGTTGCCATGCCCTCCTTCAGAGAATCTTCCCTACCCAGGGATTGAACCCACATCTCCTGCATTGCAGGCGGATTCTTTACTGCTGAGCTGCCAGGAAAGCCCCCTTTCCTTCTGCACTTTGACTGAATTAACCACCGACAAACATCTTATTTATATTATAGCATGCAAGGGGTTATTATCAAAGGTATTCTATTGTGATTTAACCAGAGAGTGAAACCATTTCTGAATCCCATCTGCAGGGTCTGATCTTCCAGAGACACTCCTTTTAACAGTAATTTTAGCCTCAGTTCAGTTCAGTCACTCAGTCGTGTCCAACTCTTTGCGATCCCATGAATTGCAGCACGCCAGGCCTCCCTGTCCATCACCAACTCCCGGAGTTCACCCAAACTCATGTCCATCGGGTTGGTGATGCCATCCAGCCATCTCATCCTCTGTCGTCCCCTTTTCCTCCTGCCCTCAATCCCTCCCAGCATCAGAGTCTTTTCCAATGAGTCAACTCTTCTCATGAAGTGGCCAAAGTAGTGGAGTTTCAGCTTTAGCATCATTCCTTCCAAAGAACACCCAGGGCTGATCTCCTTTAGGATGGACTGGTTGGATCTCCTTGCAGTCCAAGAGACTCTAAAGAGTCTTCTCCAACACCACAGTTCAAAAGCATCAATTCTTCGGCGCTCAGCTTTCTTCACAGTCCAACTCTTACATCCATACATGCTGTTGGTGCTGCTAAGTCGCTTCAGTTGTATCCAACTCTGTGCTACCCCATAGACGGCAGCCCACCAGGCTCCCCTGTCCCTGGGATTCTCCAGGCAAGAACACTGGAGTGGGTTGCCATTTCTTTCTCCAGTGCAGGCAAGTGAAAAGTGAAAGTGAAAGTGAAGTCCCTCAGTCGTGTCTGACTCTTAGTGCCCTATGGACTGCAGCCTACCAGGCTCCTCCGTCCATGGGATTTTCTAGGCAAGAGTACTGGAGTGGGGTGCCATGGCCTTCTCTGCATCCATACATGACTACTGGAAAAACCAGAGCCTTGACTAGACGGACCTTTGTTGGCAAAGTAATGTCTCTGCTTTTGAATATGCTATCTAGGTTGGTCATAACTTTACTTCCAGAGAGTAAGCGTCTTTTAATTTCATGGCTGCAATCACCATCTACAGTGATTTTGGAGCCCCCAAAAATAAAGTCTGACACTGTTTCCACTGTTTCCCCATCTATTTCCCATGAAGTGATGGGACAAGATGCCATGATCTTAGTTTTCCGAATGTTGAGCTTTAAGCCAACTTTTTCACTCTTCTCTTTCACTTTCATCAAGAGGCTTTTTAGTTCCTCTTCACTTTCTGCCATGAGAGTGGTATCATTTGCATATGTGAGGTTATTGATATTTCTCCCAGCAATCTTGATTCCAGCTTGTGCTTCTTCCGGCCCAGCATTTCTCATGATGTACTCTGCAAAGCAGAGCCTGTGGAAAGGCTTGTGTGTGATTGGAGTCTCTTGGGAAGTGTTTCCTCTGGAATGGAGTTGGAAATGGGGAAATAAAATGGGGAAAGAGGGAAAGATCAGTCTGTGTTATACCAGGCTGATCAGCACTCTGCGGACCTGGGCAATGGTCTCAGGGATCTTCTTTGGAACAGTGGAACACATTGAAACATCATTTCTCAGAAAGACTGATAGATTATAAAAAGTGTTTTCTGTTTTGGAGAACAAACATTATGAGCAATATGAAGAAATATCATTTGAATCACAGTATAGCTAGGTGGACTTGTACTAATGTGAAAGGTTGGCATCAATCCCAAAGAAAGATATGAGTGGCAGGCCTTCAGCCTTTAAGGCCTTAAAGCCTTAAATATTCCTTAATGATGTGTTTGAAATTATAATATGTACATTTATCCAAATTGGTTTTTGTTCATTATTCATCTCATCTCTCTGCCTGTTATTACTTTTTAGAACAATACTATCTAGCAGAAATATAACATGAGCTGCAGAAGTAAATTCAACATTTCTAGTAGCCAAGTTAGAAAAGTAAAAAGAATCTGCTGGAATTAGCTTTAATAATGTACTTTAACTCAAATATATCCAAAATATGATGATTTCAACCTACAGTCAATAGAAAAATTGTTAATGAGATATTTTACTTCCACTTTTTTACCAAGTCTTCAAAATCAGGTGTTTATTTATTTATTTTTGGCTGTGCTGGATCTTTGTCACTGTTTGGGCTTTTCTCTAGTTGCATCGAGCGGAGGCTACCCATCATTGCCATGTGTAGGGTTCTTATTGTGGTGACTCCTCTTGTTGCGGTGCACAGGCTCTAGGGCGTGAGGGCTTCAGTAGTCATGGTGCACAGACTTGGTTGCTCTGTGTCATGTGGGATCTTCCCAGACCAAGGTTTAACCTGTGTCTCCTGCACTGGCAGGTGGATTCTTTACCAGTGAGCCATCAGGGAAGCCCCTCACTCCTCACCTCCATGCATATTTTATACTTAGAACACATCTCAACATGCATGCACTGCATGTCAAGTGTTCAATAGCTGCATGTGGCTAGGGCTAACATGTTGGACAGCACAGTCTATAATGTCCTTTATCTGTTCTTGGCCTGGTTAATTTCTACTACACTGCAAGGCACACATCAAATATCACCTCTTCTGAGAGGTCTTCATAGTGTTGGCTTTTTATTTGTCTCCCTTAAGACTCCAACAACAAGAATAGTAAAAGTTTGTGTGTTCCTTCTGTAGGTCATCATTACTTTGACTTTATAGTCATTGTACTTACCCTGATTTATGATTCTTTGTTAAATTGTCCATAATTACCACTAGACTCTGTTCCTGGAGAGCAGAAATTGTGTCTTTCATCTCTGTAGTCGAGAATCTAACTTTAAAAAATTAAATAATTAGCTGGAGTTGGTAACATATTGACATTAATACATATATATATATATATATAAGATAAAGAAACCAAGTTCCTAAAACTAATTCCATAAATATATAATGGGAGGAATGTGACTTAGAAGCAATCACTTGAATAAGAGCTAAGGATCTTAGATTTAATAATTAGTTCAATGGGAATAAATATTAGCAGTTTCGTGCCCCAAACGTGATGACTACTAAGTTTGTATTAACAAATACAGTGAACAAAGAAAGAGTAATACACTAGACTTCCCTTTCAGCTGGTCTGATCACATTTGGAGCAATAATTTTGGTGATACTATTTTTGTAAGAGTATAAACAAACTGGAATAGAGATGAAGACATAAAATCATGTCATAAGAATAGAGAATTCAGGCACTGGAGATGTTTAGTACAGAGATAAGAATGACCAAGGAAGAGGACATTCCCTCCAAATACTTGAAGGACCGTATATAAAGGATGGATTAGACTTGTGAGCTTCTAAGAAATTAAAACCAGATTTATTAATGTAGGTTGTAAGAACTCACATTTCAACCTCACATACAGAGTCTGAAACCATGTCTGAAAATTTGAAAGGTAGTTTAAAGTGTTTGAAAGTATGAATAAGCAAATTGAAGTGAGAACTGACCATCTTGGTAGGTAGGGGATTTCTCTTTCTGCAAAGTGTTTAAGTACAAGCTGGATAACAACTAGGAAATGTTGTAATGGGGATCAATGGTGAGAATAGATGTACTCTGTGGTTCCTTCCAAGCCATGAATTCTCCTTCAATAATTCTATTCACTTTAAAGAAAAACAGCATTGCTTTTACTCAAGTCAGTGCTGACAGTGTACGTAGCTAGTTATATATCAGTCATAAGAAACTCTCCAACC
Source organism: Bos indicus (assembly GCF_029378745.1). Classification (NCBI taxonomy): domain Eukaryota; kingdom Metazoa; phylum Chordata; class Mammalia; order Artiodactyla; family Bovidae; genus Bos; species Bos indicus. Next base: position 48,382,652 of record NC_091773.1, read on the forward strand.
AAAACAATAATGTCATTTTCCTTTGAGTAATTCTCACCAGGTTTCTGCTTTTGGAAGACTCTTTTGGTTAGAGAAAGTTCATAATCAATGTTTTCAGAATACATTTCGGGACATGAAGCAAACCTCACACCAACAATGCATTATTACTCATTTATTTTTAGCAATTAGTCATGGGACAACACAGGTGCCCAGAATTTCCTGGGCACATAAACACGAAACCTCTGCCTCTGAGAGCTTCCAGTCTAGCATGAGACAAATACAAAACAGGAAACCTGAGCTTTACCACAAGAAGATGAATGGGCATTATTGATACCTGCCCCTGTGACCTCTTCCAGACAATAATGCTTTATTTATTTATTCAGGAAGCATCAACTAAAAAGCAGCTCAGGGCATATGTTGGTCTTCTAGAAAATATAATAATCAGGATCACAATAGTTGCTTTGAATACATGGACTTTGCTTTAAGACTCATGAGTGGTCCTCTTGCCTTCTTCTTCATTGTCTCTAATCAGGGACTTTGTTCTGAGTGCTTCCTGTGTTCCAGGAGTAGGGGATACACAGATGATTAAGACATGGTTCTTGCACTAAATGAAGTTCTCATCTAGAAAAGGCAAGCTATACGAATATGAAAAACTGATGGTACACAAGCAACAATGTCAGTGGAAAGAAGATAAACCTTTCAGACAGCTCAGCTGGAATTTCTGAGTTTGTTTCATTGGCAATATGGTAACACCCTACTAGCATGTTGGTGAGAATTGAGTGAGATCTGGTAGAAAAAACAAAACACAAAAATTCAGAGAATTGTTTTAGTTGCTAGGTGGGTAGACTAGATTGAGAGCTGGTGAACTTCTCCTGTACAAGGTCAGATAATAAATATTTATAGCATCAAGGCTGTTTCGTCTATCCTACAACTACTCAACTGTGCTGTTGTAATATGAAAGCAGTCATAGATAATATGTCAATGAAAGAAGGTGGCTGAGTTCTAATAAATTTTATTCATGAAAACAGGGGTCTGGTCTATAATTTACTGACCCCTGGACTACACAGTGAGTGCTCTAAGAGTTAAGAAGAGATAATGATTATTAACGAACTGGGCAAGTGTCTTCAAAGAGGAGAGGGAATGTATTCTTTGTTTATTTTGGATTTTCCTTTTTATCCAAGTTAAACATGCACAGAGTAGAAAGGGTCAACTTAGTTGGCAAGATTTACTATGAAAAAACATCAGCTTTCCCCATTCCCTTGTCTGGGAGCCAATTATTTTCAACTTCTGCTGATACTTCTAGTATTAACCTTTAAGTTACAAATATATATATATATGTGTGTGTGTGTGTGTGTGTGTGTGTGTTTCTCCAACTTGATTTTTCAATTTCAGGTACTATCTATGGGCTTTCTACTGTGGAAGATGGCGATTTCACACTTTTTCGCACACCCACCTCCCACTATATTAGCAACCCTGCAGTCACTCACCCTACTTACTAGCACAGTTACATCGTAATTTTGGTCAGGTCAGTATTTAGTATTTACATGATTATGATAACTACACATGTGACTCAGATCTGAATTATATAGTAAAACTATGGTTACTTGATCTTTTTCGTATAATGTTTGTTTTCCCTGGGTTTAATCATTTCCTTTTCCTTTGCTTAGTTTCCATTGAATTACATTTACTGCTAACTTATCCTCAGCCTCTTTAGCAATTGTCCAATTATCTTCATAAATTATTCCCAAGCAGCAGATGCTCTTACAATTTTATCTCCTGGAAGAATAATCACCTAGACCAGTTGTTCTCAACCTTGCACATTCATCAGAATTACTTGGAAGGCTCATTATAACACAGATTCCTTGGCCCCAGTCCCGAAAGACTCAAGTATTCTGAGGTAGGGATAGAACATTTTCACTTGTAACTAGTTCCCAGGTGATGCTAATGTTGAAAGCCCTGTTCCTCACTCTGAGAAGCCCTGGGCAAGGGCCCTCTGCCTTGCTATATAGTTTGGACTGGATCCCTTCTTCATTGAACACAGCCACTAAGGCTGACATTGCCATTCACCATCATCATGGGAATTTCCAAGTCTTCCCTCCTGTGTTGCTACTGGAAAATCCAGAGCCATCTAAATTCTGATCCCTGTATATTACCTTCAGCTAACAGTGCCCAGCATTGTCAAATCAGCTCAGCATAATTTAGCGTGTTTTACCTTCTCTATATGTGAACATGTTTTAGTCAAGAACAGTGTCTCTGTCATCTTCATATTGCCCATGCCTGGCACATAGAGAGAAGCCAGAGCAAAGTGCTTGACTGATGATTTTCTTCCTATAATTTTACAAAAATATTTCTTTGTTCTTCGGAGAAGGCAATGGCAACCCACTCCAGTACTCTTGCCTGGAAAATCCCATGGACGGAGGAGCCTGGTAGGCTGCAGTCCATGGGGTTGCGAAGAGTCGGACATGACTGAGTGACTTCACTTTGACTTTTCACTTTCATGCACTGGAGAAGGAAATGGCAACCCACTCCAGTGTTCTTGCCTGGAGAATCCCAGGGACAGGGGAGCCTGGTGGGCTGCCGTCTATGGGGTCACACAGAGTCAGACACGACTGAAGCGACTTAGCAGCAGTAGAAGCAGTATTCTGAGAAGAGAGACTGTTAACAAGTAACTCCATATAGAGGAAACAGATTTACCTAATTTTCACATCTTCCTTCAAATTCACCCATGTGCATTTTCCCTGTTAAACGTTCCTTCGTGTGTACTCAATTGTTGAACATCCACACAGTAGATGTGTATTTATCGACTGTTTTGATAGATCTGTATTTGTTGAAAGACCTGGCACCACACCTCTATACTAGAAGAGATTCCTATAAGGAGTTCATTTTCTCCTAAGCGATGGGTTCAAGTTTGTTTGGAACTGATACAGAAAATCAAATGTTTAGTCTAATTAAACACATTCACTCTTAACACTGCAGTTTTCCATGATAAAACACAGTTGTCTGCTGGAAACTATATAGCAAAGGATTGCACACAAGTTGCATGTAAGGCAAAAAATGCTATTAAATAATTTATTTTTTCTATTACATAATTAATGACAAGGTCCACAGAGACCACATGGATCACTGTGAATCTTGTAAAGGAGTTCTGTCTTTCATCCCTTCACATCAATATCAAAGCGCGCTCTTACATCCAAATCCATAATAATAATCTGAAAAACACCAGAAGGAGACTTAGCTGTGTACAACATCAGCTTTAAGCTTTCATCCAGGGAACGCATTAGTATATTTACTTTCCTTTTCTTGTACAGCTGAAGGGGCATGTCAAACCCACTTTGCATGCAGGACGATAATACTGCACACACCTAGGAGCAAAGGAGTGGACGTGTACAGAAGATAACTAGGGCAAGGTAAGTGATAAACATCGTGATAGAACTGTGATCAGCTTCCTTAAATGGAAGATACGTCTCTGAGAGCAATGCCGGGTGTTGAATAGATGGACCATCATTCCATCATCCACCACCGCCAAGTCCTTCTGTTTCATCTAGACCGTATTGCAGCTGAATACATCTTATGAGTTATATAGCAGTTTCTTAAAGATGAAATTCTGTGTTGCAACAGGCCAAATGTGTTTGCTGTAGGCCCATCTGTCTCAGTAGTGCTTGTTCACACACTAGCTATTTTTTCATACTTAAGGCTATTTATTGCACATAAATACCCCAAAGCACAAATAACAGGCAAGAATATTTTAGACATACCCATGACATATATCAAAGTATTCAGAGAAAAGCAAATAAGTGGGCAGAACTCTCTGTTGAGTGTCAATAACTTGTATCACTTACCAAGAATTTAGTGGATGGCAATCCAAAGCTTTTAGTTCTCTTAAATGAAGGTGGTGGTGTGATGGATTAGGTATAAATCTGAATATGACACTCTTTCCAATGGGGCAAGCTATTTGCCCTAGAAAGTGTGAAATCCAAAATCTATCCAACTTTCACCCAGATAAGAACTGAAAACATAAAATCATAGAATACCAGGATTGGAAGGAACATCAGAATTCATTGAATATAGACCTCCTATTGATGTTTAAGACCCTTTTAAAGTATTGAGACTTTTGATATTTCTAGCATTTAGTTGACTATTTCTTGTGATGGAGGGACCTTCCTGAGACTATATTATGCTGTGTTCATTCTCTGACTGGACTGTTTGATCATTCACACATTTGTGCTATGTTGGAATAATTTAATGACTTAAGCCATTTGTATTGATTAAATGCTTCTGGTGTCCCAGGAATTGTTCTAGGAACTGAGATGTTTCCTGTACCATTAAGTATTCTTTTATTTAGAAGTACCAAACTCAGACCAACCAACCCAAATGCATTATTTAACCCAAAGGATTTAAATAAAAATCTCATATTAGTGAAAAATCCATGAGTGGATCTGATTTTTATGTGATTGGATTCTGGAGCTCAAATGACTTCATTAGAAAGAGGTTTTCATTTCTTTGCTCTCTTTTTCTCTATGCTGACTTCATTCACAAGCAGGCTTTCAACCTTGCGATGACAAAATTGCAGACATAGGTCAGGATCATATATTCTCAATCTTCCTGTAACTTTTCAGCTTGCCATCTGAAACCAGAATAAGTATAATTCTTCCTTTATATGACAGACTTCAACTATGATGTCTCTCCTTGAGTCTTTCGCTTTCCAAAGTGATTTCCCCATTCTTTCTATCTGTCCATAGAGATTATAGAGTCCTTTATATCTGCTGCTGCGTCTGCTGCTGCTGCTTCTAAGTCACTTCAGTCGTGTCCGACTCTGTGTGACCCCATAGACGGCAGCCCACGAGGCTCCCCCGTCCTTTATGTCTGCTGCTGCTGCTGCTAAGTCGCTTCAGTCGTGTCTGACTCTGTGCGACCCCATAGATGGCAGCCCACCAGGCTCCTCTGTCCATGGGATTCTCCAGGCAAGAACACTGGAATGGGTTGCCATTTCCTCCTCCAATGCATGAAAGTGAAAAGTCAAAGTGAAGTCACTCAGTCGTGTCCGACTCTTAGTGACCCTATGGACTGCAGCCTACCAGGCTCCCCTGTCCATGGGGTTTTCCAGGCAAGAGTACTGGAGTGGGGTGCCATTGCCTTCTCCATCCTTTATGTCTAGTGCTTACTAAACATTGAGTGGACAAGTGAATGAATGAATGAACGAACACTTTTTCCAAGCTAATATGTGAATCATTTGGGGATCAAGTTTAGTTGTGCTTAAGAGTTAAGTTTCTTTTCACTCCCCACAATGTCACTACTTTGTTTCCAGTTACATAAGCAGACAAGCAAAAGCAGCAGCAAAATGTCATGCTGCAGTGCATGAGGAGCTGTAATAAAGGGCGCAGCAAAGCTTGTGAATACCTTCACTTGAAGGCCTTAATTAAATACTTGAGAAGTTTCCTGACCAGAGTATGTCATTTACTACAGACTAGTAACAGATGGTGATGAGTAAATTTATAGGTAAATTAGAAAAAAAAAAATGTTTACAAAGTTACATTTTCATCAGATTTTTTATGCTTTTAAATTTATATCCCCAATGAAATGAGCAGTACTCAAACTATGGTACAGTGAATAGTGCCTTTTATTAATGTTTTTTTCATTTCCTATGATTTCCTTTTTTTTAAAAGATAAAACTGTGATTGAAATATAATTGAAATTATATCTAGCACTGGAGCTATGTGGTAAGATCCACATAGTCCTTGCTTCGGAGAATAGCATGAACTAAATAAACAGGGAGTCCTTCATGTTACAATGTTGGGAATAAGGAAGCACAAGTTTGCTATGAGAGCCCCTTACGCAGTCTGTGGGGAAGGTGGGGCTAGAGAAAATGTTTCAGAGGAGCTGATAGCTGAGGGCAGAAGAAGTTATAGACATTAGACTGGTAAAGAAAAGTGGCCTACTCATTATTATGACTGATTTATAGTCATGGTATGGAATTAAGACAAAGGGCCCTGGATTTTTTTTCCTCATCCTTCATGACATATCTTGGACTAAACCATGCTCTGCTTGGTTTCATCCATTGGTGTAAATGGTATCTGGTTGATTGCAGAGCATGCATTCCTCTGGTAACAGCACAAATGTAGCAAACAGCCTACCATTTTTTGTCCCATGCCTCCTGCCTCTGGCCTCCTAACCAGTCTCAGTGTAGGAAGGGGCATGTGATTTGGCTGGGCCAATCAGAGCACTGCATTGTGGTCACCATAGTGATTGTTTACCGTAAGTGGGTGACCCAATCTTGACCTATGAGTGTCAATCTTAGAACTTTTTATGGTACCACTGTGAGGACCATACTTTCTTCTCTCTTATGGTGCTAAGCTGGCTGGTTGGAAGCCTGGTGTGGGTGGCCATCTTTGCACCATTTGGCAAATGTTTGACTGTGAGGCCTGCTGATATAGAGGACTGCAGATGTGAACAAGGAGGGAGAGGCAGAATAATGATTGTAGAATTGGAGGACCTGTATCCAGCTGTGCCTGCTGAAGAAGCTCAGTGTTTGGGAATGTGATGTTTGCCAGTCTATATGTTCCTCATTCTACTTGAGCCAGTTGGGTTGGGTTCCAGGCATGTGTAACCAGTATGTCCTGCTCAGTACATTTAATCAAATGTAATCAAGTAATCACTTTGGTTATGGTCTCAGCTAGTACTCAGGAATGCAGTAATAATTAGCACATTTTTATTCTCCTAATTGAGAGAATACAGGTCTCAGAGAAATAAGGCACTTCACGGAAGCCTGGTCTGTGGTCAGCTGGACTGGACTGTGGTCCACCGGATAGTGAAAAGTGTTTTCTTTCCAGTTTCATAGCAGGGGCGTTTGAACTTCAGTTCCATCACTTGTTTTAGTGTGACTGAGCAAATCGTTGAGTATCTGCAGATTAGTTTTTGAAAAAAGATTGCTCTATGCATCATATTTATGATCTGAGTTTTTGTGAATAATCTGTGAATATCATAAGATCATATTAATAGGGCATTAATAGCACTGCCTCTGGCATTCAACCACTTATCGAGGAGTTTCATTACCCAGAAGGAAGCCCTTGAGAACTGTTGGAAGGTCTCCTGTGGTTATAGTACACCAGCTTACAGAGGGGTCCTTTGCAGATACTGAGACCTCCCAAGTGGACCAAAGATAAGAAGTAACCAGTGGTAGGATAAGAAAGAACTGTATACTGTCTTTTGTGTCACTGTCTGTTAGAGGAAACCTCAAACAGTACAGCTTAAGCTGAAATATTTCACAGATATTTTAGTATATCAGATAATTTAATCTTTATTATACTTTACTCTTCTACACAACAGTAATTAACTGGGCTTTACTAAGTACTTATCCTCTGCCAACACTATAAATTAGTCCTTTACATTAATTAATTCATTTTATCTTTGTGACAATCTATATAGTATTATTATATGTTATTAATCAAATTTCATAGATGAAGTCTCAGAAAGGTTAAGCAACTTGTTCAAAGTTACATGGTTAATAAGAGGCATAGCTGGATTACCAATCCAGGCACTTGATTCTCAGGGTTGTACTCTGTATTATATTCCTTGCCTCGAATTATCATATGGTCTCATGGAGTTCATATTTGTTGGATTTGATGGCAAGGTATTGTGGACATTAACATGCACAATTTTTCTTTAGAGGCTGAAGTTTTGTTTTTTTTTTCCTGGCTCAAAATGGTCAGGTCTGGCTCCTTTAAGAGTCTTCTTCAAGGAGAATCCTCAAGCACACATGCAGAAAGATTTCTAGGGAATGCAAGTGTTGTGATTAGTCCTACCTGTTGATTACACATGATCTGTGTAATCTGAATGACATGTCTGAATCTCAAGCCTGGATCCAGTTGGAGCCCTTGCTAAGCAATTTATGGACTTTGGGTGGAGAAGAAACACATATCAATATCTACATTGTGCCCAGACAAGCCTCTTTTCAAACTGATGAATAAAAAGTGTATAGGAAATATTTTATTAATTGGGTTTATAGAAGGTGTCACCCATTCACGCGGAATGCTAGTAATTTCTGGTCTTGACCACTGTTTTCCTCAGTATGAACACAGGCCAGACCTTTCTGACTAATGCTAGGATTAACTAGTTGATCCTGGTCTTTTTCTGCATGGAAGTGTGTTATGTGTTGATAGAAACATGGCTGAAGGTTGATGGAGGCATTGTTCCCTCCCTGGGCACGCCCTTCCAGACCTTTTAAACCATACCACCTCACAAAATCTTACTGCATCAACAGAATCTGCTCTAACCCTTCTGGCTTCCAGATGTTTTTCTGTCTCACCTTAGAGTGACTGTAGACTAATCAGGGTTTGTAGCTCAATCCTGGTTTCTCGAGCTCAGTACAGTAGATATTTGGGCTGGATACTTTTTTTTTTTTGGTGAGGGCTGTTCTGTGCCTTCAAGGCTGTTGAGCTGCACCTCTGGCTTATGTCCACTAGGTGCCAGTAGCATACCCCTTGCCCCCATGCCCTCCCCATCCTCTACTCCCGCTCCTAAAGCTCCTAAAGACCTCCAGTTGTGACAATCAGAAATGCCTCCAGACAATGACAAATGTTCTGGCGGAGCAAAATGTTCTCTAGTTGGGACCACCAACCTATGCCAAAAAATTTTAGCTTAAAATGTTCTGCCATATACTTATAATTTTCTAGTTGTCCTCATTCCTGTTTCCTCAACAAGACGGCAGATCTCTGAGACAGAGTTGGGCATTATTCTATCGCTTTGTTCTTTCAAATGTGAAGACAAAGAGAAAAGGAAGGTCAACTATCTCAATACCTGTTGAGTGCCAGCCAGTGATTTTTCCAAGTGTGTTGCATATGCCATTCGATCAGTTCTTTCTAGAAATATTTATTGAGTGCCTACTTAACCATATGGTCCTTGAGAGGCAACATTCAAATTCCAGCTCATCTGCTTAATGTGACCTTGGGTTACACTTCATCTCTGAGTGTCTAAGTTTTTTTTTGTCTGTGAAGTGGGGTAGTAATCTCACCCATCCCAGGAGGCTCTGAGGATTACACGGATTGAAATGTTCAAAACATTTAGAACAGGATCTGGCAACACATTGTGTAAATGTCTGCTGAGCATTAGCTGTCTCTGTGACTACATGTCCAGCATGGATTTGGTGCTGAGAACTTGGCAGTGAACTAGAGGTCTTGTTCTCATGGAGCTTATATTCTAATCTGGTCTCACACAACCTTCATAAAAACTATCTATAGTATAACCAGGCCCCATTCCACTGGTGAGGGAAATGTAGCTCAGTGAGAGGAAGTAAATTGCTCAAGGTCACACAGCTAGCTACTGGGCCAAGACGTGAACTCAGCTGTCTCTGGTAACAAAGCCACATCGAATATTGAATAGATTCTCAGTGTACTTGTCAATGTCTAAACTGAAAAGGAAATAACTTCCCTTTTCCTTTATTCTTTCCTCTTTTTTGTTTTCTCTTTCTTTTCCAAAGACCCTTGAAAACTTTCTTCTGAGTTTTACCAGTAAATTTTGGTTCCCATTTCATGTTTGGGTATTTATTTCGCTTGTGACCATCCTGCTATCTCTGCTGGTGAATCAATCCCAGACCTGAGATACATGAAATTTCATTGAAAATGAAATGTCCACAGTGATTCATCTTTGCAGCAAATGGGTAATATGTACTTTGGGTTTTAAAAATAGAGATGAGTCAAGAAAATCATATGTTTCCTGTTTTAAAAAAAGCTTTTCAAAGATTTGGGTACCCCTCCACCCCTTACCATCAGATTAAACATGGTGACCATAATTGGGGTACACTTCCAAAGACAGCTGAAAATAGCTCATTCCTTTCCAATTTTAACATGTAGAAATACTATTTATCAAAATAATAATTTCAGCTATTTCTAGCCACGTTTCACGTCAGCTCAGGGACTCTCCCATGTGTCAATATTCCCCATCCGGGGTTTATCACCACAGGGAATGTGGTGGGTGGTTAGAGGATCCTCCTTCACTCTTCCTTGCTCTGTCTCTGGACGTGGGTAGCTGAGGCACTCAGGTCATGGACAAGGGCTGCCTTCTTGCTAAATGGCTTTTGTGTTATTATTTTCCCAGGACTGTGCCCATGTGTATTTACGTGTGTGCCACTTCATAGTGGGTGTGACAGAAGAGCAGCAGCCAGGCTGGTTAGGCTGCAATCTGGAAAGTTGGAGGAAAAAACCCTATGTTTTGCACCTCTCCAATCCATGCTTAAGCGGGAATAACAGCCTGTTTGCTGTTACAGACTGCTTGTCCTGGGCTCATGCTGATGGCAACGAGACGTTGATTTTCAGGTTAATTGGAAAGAATTTTGTTTATTTGAATGGAATCTTATCAAAATGCATCCTGAAAGTACATCCTGGGCAAAACCTTCACTCTTTTGAGGTGAAGGTAAAAGAGATGAAGTTTTCAGAAATTTCCTTGAGTTAAAAACTAGACCGTATATTCACAATTACATCTTTGTTTGGAAAAAAGACTCAGTGCGCAGTGACCTTGTAGGTCTATCTTTGTGAACAAAGAGCTTATCCAGAAGAGCAAAGAAGGAAGCAAAGAAGGAAAGAAAGAAGAAAGAAAGGATGAGAGGGAGAATGACTGCATGAATGACACTAAAGACCAAATATGGCAGCTGCATTTCTAGAAGATTCTGTCTCCTCTTAGGACTGGTCACCACTCACACTCCAGACTCTGAATGCCCTCTTGGTTCCGTGTGTCCGTGTCTGCTTCTCTCCTCATGCTGACTGCCAAGTTTGGAAAATCACACCTCAGTTCCAAGTCATGCTTCCTATCCAGGTCCCCAGATCAGCCCTCCTCTTCACCTCCAGGTGGATGCTTGGCATCCGCAGTGGGTGTGTCCCACCGCAGTACAGGAGCAGCCATGTGACATGTGGTTCAGTTATGCATTTACTCTCATCCCGCGATATAAATTCTTTAAGGTGGTCTGTCAGCTGCCAAAACTGTTGAGAGAAGAGACAGGCAGTATTGTCCCTACCCCGCCTCACATGAAGAAAACATAATCTTGTCTCTGTCTTTACCCTGCCAAGTCTCGGTATGTATTTGGCACATTTAATATGTTTACTATCAGTTATAACATGAATGATTTTGGATTTCCTACTTCACACACACACAGCACAAATACACCAAGAAAATACCAAATTTCCAATTATGAGCAGTCAGTTCTATGAGAAATACACTAACATTTAAAATACAGAAACTTCAGAAGACTGATATAGAAACAGTACCAACTTGCTCTGCTTCAGGAGAAATAAGACACTACTGGAAGAAGTTGGGTCTTCCCTGGTGGCTCAGGGTGGTAAAGAACCCGCCTGACAATGCAGGAGATGCAGGTTCGATCCCTGGGTTGGGAAGATCCTCTGGAGAAGGAAATGGCAACCTACTCTAGTGTTCTTGCCTGTGAAATCTCATGGATAGGGGAGCCTGACGGATTACAGTCCATGGAGTCACAAAAGAGTCAGACAACTGATTGACTAAACCGTAGCAAGGAGTTGCTAGAGATTGCCTGGCAGTGAGCAAGACATTGACAGGGGCAGATAGTTCACCAGCACCAAGCAACTTTCACTAACTCTGAATCTGCCATTTATTTTCACATCCCTGTGTCTCTGGTGCATCTTTTTCTCTTTACTCCCTCTTTAGAGACCCAGGTGAAATTCAGTTTCTCCCAAGATGTTTCCTCCTGGTTGTCCCTTTCCCTTCACAGAACCACCACTGCATGTTTGGTTGCTTCTGTGGTGATTGCAATGTCCCTCTCTGGAGTTTTCTGTATTTGACATATTAGCCTTGAATTGAGAGACTGGGTCTCATTTGCTTTTCACAGAATCACATTGCCTAGCACAGAGATGGGACTAGTCATGGTTGTTCCATAAACATTTAAGGAATAAATGGAATGAGTGCCTCAGTGTTATATTGGGTTGGACAGAAGGTTCACTTGGGTGCTTCCATAAGATGTTATGGAAAAACTCAAACTTTTGGCCAACCCAGTACTTTAAGTGTGAGAGATTGGCATGTAGGCCAATAACTTAAACAGTGACACTCAGAAGATCTGGATTCAAATTCATGCTCTGCCTTGTACCAGCTCTTACAGTGGAGGGAGATCATTTAAGTCTTTCCCCAGAAAAACTGAGGGTACCCATGCTTAGCTGTAAGCACCCTAGGATCATGTGAACTGCATAAATTGACGTAGGTATTGCAAATTTTGAATTGTACCTTTTGAAGAGATAGTTGTTAATATCTGAGCTAGTACTTAATGCCCAGTAGGCCTCCCTGCCTTCCATTTTTCTGTTCTTCCTCATCACTCTAATGCTAACCACAGTTTGGTTTTTGGTATAAGAATGTGTAGTGGGTCTGCTGCCAGGTACAAGCGCATGATGGGTTCTGAATAGCTGGATCAGTGCCTGTCTTCTCTCTGAACCCCGATTCCACTGTGGCCACTGAGACGTGGGTGTGAGAGTTCAGGATTGGGCTATGGGTGCGTGAAATGCCTGTGAAAGAGGAATACGAAACCTGTATGTACACACAGGGAGAGAACTTAGAATACTGGGCTTCACATGCACTGCTCTTTGCATATACGAAACCTATATGTACACACAGGGAGAGAACTTAGAATACTGGGCTTCACATGCACTGCTCTTTGCATAAATCAATCAGTCATCCAGCTCCGTAATTTATTGGCTCCTCAGCACAGTCTTGAATTATTAATCAATAAACTTATGGAATATTCCCTTTTTGTGATTGCTGAAGTATTGATGGTTTTTTTCTGGTTTGGAAAAGACTAAGTTTAGCTTCTCCACAGGGTATTTTTGAGAAATAAAAGGAATAATAGACTAAGTGCTAAAAATAATTGTTGAATGAATGAACTCCCAGTTAATCACAGCATCAAGGCCCTCTGTCACTGGATAGAATATTCTGTGACATCCCTTTTCAAGAGTAATACTGGTAACCTCTAAGTTGAAACAGAAAGTAGGGGGGGAATTCAGAAGTAAACATCTTCACAGAATCCACATATCTAGGATTTTTCAGTGTACCTTAGGCCTTATCAGTACTGTTATATTTTATGATATTTGGGGCAGTAATTTAAAAAAAATTAGCTTTAAAAATAGAAATCGAAATACAGAGGGCAGAGAAAAAACTCTCCATTGCCTCAGTATGAAAATTTTTATGGGATTTTTTTTTTCTTCTGGCTTCCTCATCTCTTTGAAAACACTCTTCTCTCTACTTATGGGGAAAAAAATACACCTACCAACAGCCTGGAAGAATTATGCAATGTGCTTTGCACAACTCCCAATGGCCTCAGGTAACAATGTAAGTGAACCTTATTAGACAATTTTTTTTTTCACTGTGCATGTGAAAAAATTATTTTTAAATTGAGTTTTTTTTTTTTCTTTTGGATTCAGTAAAACTGCTCTCCTTGAATGAAGAGGAGCCACATGAGAAGGAATTAGGGCATGTTACAATTCAGCTGTTTGAGTCAGATGTAAAAAGAAAAAAAATATTGGCATTTCTGAGGTGGAAAAAGCTAGGTCTTCCTTCTGAGGAATCACAAAAATAACTGCTGAAAACCCTCACACTTTCCAAGAGAAACTTCTTTAAAAGTTATGTGTAACTAAAAATAGGGAGATTATAATGGAAGTCAGTGTGCATGTGTATAAAATCCCAGAGCAGCATAGGAGGCGTGGGCTGGAAACTCAGGGTTTGTGATTTTAAATCTGTTGGTAGATTTAAATCTGTTGGCCAGAAGAGCATTTAACCCTGAGTCACCTGTGTTACTTACCTGTGGAATGGAGATCTCAAAGGAGTCTCAACGAAATGAACTTTAAATTTATCATTTGGCATCAAAGGAAAACCCACTAGCTTCACAAACGAATGATGATACTCTTCTTAAAGGACTGTGAAAAGCTTGGCTTCTGATGGGTAGCTTAGAGCAATGTCATGTGTTTCTGAAACGCCAGAGACCTCAACTTTGGGAGCATTTGTTTCAAGACCTGAGATCTTCATTGTGATTGAACCTCGAGAAAGCCCCTAACCCAGCCTGTGACGGGGAAGGTGACAGTTGCTCAGTTGTGTCTGACTCTTTGCGACCCCTTGGACTGTGGCCCACCAGGCTCCTCTGTCCATAGCGTTCTCTAGGCCAGGATACTGGAGTGGGTTGTCAGTTCTCCTCCAGGGCAACTTCCTGACCCAGGGATCGAACCTGGGTCTTCTGCATTACGGGCAGATTCTTTACCATCTGAGTGGTCTTCAAATGGGAACAGCAGTGCTTACCCCATCATGACAAAGAACATATCAGGGACTGCCCTGGTGGTCCAGTAGTTAAGACTCTGCCCTTCCAATGCAGGGGGTACGGATTCAATCCATGGTCAGGAGCGTAGGATCCCACATGTCACTCGACCAAAAAACCCCAAGAAACAAAAGAAAAACTAAAGCATTAAAAATCTTAAAAAATATATATATATGAAAAAATACTAAAGTACGGTCATGTCAGGAACTAGGGGAATGGAAATGGAGCAGAACAGTTTAATGCATACAGGACTTCTTTAGGGGATGCTTAAAAACATTCTGGAACTGGACAGAAGTAATGGTTGTACAACATTGTGAATGTGCTAAATGCTGAAGAACTCCACTCTAAAATGGTTAATTTGGTGTTATGTGAATTTCACTTCTGTAAGAGAAAAATAACATTTATAATTCAAGGTAGAAGGAGCTCGCTCAGTGCAAGCATCGTTGCATCACCTCTGGTAGATAGGTGTCGGGTCTTTTGATGATTTTAGGTAGAGTGGCTGCTGTTTATAATTCTATTTGTTCAGAAAGACGGCATGAGTAGTGTTCATTGGAAAAGATGCGTGGCTGAGCGACAGGAGACAGCTAGACATTTGGAAGAGGAGTTATGATTTTGAAAAATTGCGTTTATTTTCCCAACCAATATAATAACTGTGTTGTGACTGCTTTTGATAGGCAGAAACAAGACTTAGCAGAGTGAGGGAACAAATGGGTGAGTTACAGCATGATTGCACGGGGCTTGAAACTTGACCTTCCTGGTATTGATGACACACAGCCCTTCGGAGGCATCTTGACTCATCCAGCTTTCAAAAAGTGTCCTGTTGAAAGGAACGCAGACTTGGGAAGACTTTAGTATGACTGGAAATTGATAAAAGAGAGCTCAAGCAGCTTGCCCCACCTGCTAGGGCAGAAACACCTTGCTCTAAACCTGCCTTTTCCCAGGACGCCACCAGCCTTTTGTGGTTTCCATTTCCTCTCCTTTTTCATGTCTATACCCCCCAAGCCCTTAGGTAAAATGGCTAATTTCCTCTTGAACCCCATTCCTTATTTCTTGCTTCAGTTGTCCTTGCGTGCTTAGGAGAAAACATTCTGGATGAGAAATGTCATATCAGGTCAGGACCAGTCAAGGATCCAGTTCCTGCAAATACATCATTTGTTTCTAATCTAATGATGAGGCTCACACCCAGGATGCTCTCAGTGGCTATGTTCCTCTCCAGGTGGAGCTCCAGACTCTCGGGTGCCAGATGATTAAGCCTCGCTTCTAGCAGGGGTTGGAAGCAGCTGCTTCCATATCAAACCTCTTTTTCTCTCAGCCAGTTGCGGCAGAGTCTACACCCAGCTGTGCTGTGAGGTGCCCACTGGCAGCTCTCATGTCTCCCGACAACCTTTCATCTCGATTCTCTATAAACTTTTCTTAATATCTGCTTGTTAAACCTGACAGAATGGCATCAGAACAAAGCTAACCTGGCTGCCGAAATGCTGGCAGCATCATCTGTCAGGCCTTTTTGCTGCTTCCTTTGATAAAGTTTTGCCCGGCTATTATTACGGAGGCCTGGTTGGAGGGTGCTGAGACCTCAGCGCAGAAAGGCATCCATCTGATGCGGAAAGCTCAGAGGGTGATGTGGTCCTGGGGTGTATCCTGAGTTGAGTCATCTATTTCTTCTCCCACATTATTCCTCGTGAATACCAAGTCCACCCTCCCCATCTCTGCTTATGTAAGTGCTTTAGAAACCTTTTGAAATAAAACTTTCAAATTTGGTTGCTCTACTTAGAAATTCCAGAGGCAAGATTTTAGGCAGTTTCATAAAATGATCACATGGATGCATTGCTTTCTAGGGGTCTCAGAGTAAATTCACATCAGAGTGAGGATGTGAAGTCAGAGCTTCTTATATAAAGAAGAAAACAACCTTACTTGTGATATATAGGATGTTTCCATCCTTCCCTGAAACTCAGCTGGTGCTTAAACAGTCATGCTCAGAGATCAGAGGGCTATCTGAAAGTGGAACGGCGCATGCCCATTGCCGCTGACGCCAGCTTCAAGGATTTCTGTTCAAGAATGGTTTTCCACCTATGGTCTTCAGACAGACCTGGTAAAGGTTGGAAAAGAGCCATGGACACTGCCCTCTAACACTTAGCTAGCACAATCCTTGCCAGAAGAGTAGGTGCCCCACAAATGTTATTGACTTAGAAGTAGAGCTGACAAATTAAATTAGAGGGGGTGGTAGATCAAAAGTGTTCTTCCTTGAGAAGGGCATCCATAATTTAGTTTGCCAGATTTAGCCTTTAAACTTCTGGAGCAGCTTCCGCCCCGCCCACCCCCATCCCCACCACTGGCCAAGAACAGATTACATGGTAGTGTTTATAGAATCTTCATTAGCATAGTCCTCTCACTTTTCTATATAGCTGAGCTTTCCATATTCACTTATTTTAACCTATGGGAAAGGCAAGAGCTAGAAATATTCTTTGTGATCATTCCTGCCCTTTTCCATAGAACGTAACTGGCCTTATTCACAGTTAAACCTCCTTGAATGCCTTTGGCATTACACACCTGGCTGAGGGCATCATAAGAGGCTGAGGAATCAGAGAACTCTTTTTCTTTTATCTCAAGTGCTTCTTTTATATGGTATATATATATGGTATATATTTACAAGAAGGAAAAAAGACATTCTCTGAAGAACTGTGGGTCATCACTTTGAGAACAATGCTACAGCAGAATAGTAGTTAAACTCAATTTCAAGTTCAAGAACAAACAGATGAGCTGCCTGGTTCTTTGCTCCCTGACACCCATACTCTCCTCCTCATGAGCCATGCCAAGGAGAGTTCCCATCTCCAAACTTTTCTCCTTATAAGGCGTGGTTTCTGCCATTAAGAAGTCCGCTTGGACATGGAAGACTTCAAGCACTAAATTATGTATCCTGTTCCCTGCTCGCTGGCAGCAACTGTGCCAAGGTCCAGAAGGAGAATGGGGTAGGTGTGTCCGAGTAGGAGACAGTGTTCCTCCTCTAATTGCCTTCAAAGCTTTTGAAGCCATTGTGTGGTGGATCTAAGAAGATTGATCCTGAAGGTGTGAGCTCAGAGCTGCAAGTCAGGAGCTCAGAGTTGTAATTCTCCGGTTCTCAGTGACTCACAGCAGGGCCTGAGGCAAACTCATTCATCTTCTCTGTGCACCAATGGATCCTCTGCAAAACCCAGGGGAATCAACACCCAATTTCCTGATGGGGCCTATTATATGGTTTATACATTAATAGTCATGGCGAACAAATTGGATGGAATGTACCCCTAGAGGTTTTACCTCTTGAAGTCTCTACAGACTTTTAGGAGGCTTTGTCAGTCTTATTTCCAAGTCTGCACTTCCTTCTTTGGAGGTCTTTCCAACTGCAGTGAGGAAATTCAGGTTCCCTGATCCTGGTAAGCACAGATGATTTCCCTTAGGTCTGTGTTACATGGTGGTTTTGCCCAAGAGACTACTTGCCTACCACAGACCACCCCCCCCCCCCAACACCCCCGGCTCCGCTTTAGGACCAGACACCATGGAGGACAGGAACACCAACTTCTGTGGCAAGTCCACCTGGTTTCTGAGCCCATCTGGATAAAAGCCTCCTCGTGGTCTTGGCAGAGCTGTGGTATCAGCCAAGAAGTGGCATAAAGACATCCTGTTCTGTTGACGGTCTTCTTCCATGTCTGATGAAACAACCCTTTTGGGGATAAAAATGTCAGGATGAAAAACGACGTGTCAATAAATGGAAATTAAATGAATGTGTTAGTATTAATCTGTTACATTCTACATGTGCTCCTCTGAAGAAGTGGTGTTTATATTCAGGGCCAGCTGCAAGCTTCCAGGATGGTAAAGTCAGAAAGGACCCAAGAGAAATGGACCCAGCAGCCCCCACATGGCTTCCATCTCAGCTGGATCCTCCTGCAGCTTTGCTCACTTACTTCCCTCGTTGAAAAGAGTACAGTTCCTAAGTATTCCAGTTTCTGGGTGTACTGGCCTCTGTTCTCTGTCTTCCGTATTCCAGGTCTCTTGAGTCCTGAAGCATATTTCTGTCTCATCTACTTAACTCTGCTGTTAAATCTCTACCACCATGCCTGTCTCTTCAGCTCACCAGATTTCACACTCATTTGCCAGTGGCTGTGAAAGGAAATGACAGCAGAATTTCTCATGGACCTGGCTCCCAGCCAGCATGGAAAACGTACTGAGTTGATGTCTCCCAGAGCCCTGTCTTTAGCTCAGGTGTCCCCATTTCATTGGGCTCAGCAGATTTCCTACATCTGTGGTGTATGACATTGTAAAGAGTTCAATCTGGAGACTCGTTTTCCCCTTCTGCGTCCCTGTTCCATGTTTAAGCCAACAAGCCTCCCCATAGGTGAAAGAACAAAAAAGTGCAGATTGTATCAGTCCTGCTTTTAGCAGTGCCCTGTGGAATAAGACACCTCCTGCTCAGCATTCCCTCTACTGCTTTTGAGGTGTGAACAGACAAGCAGGATCCATGAGCTGACAACCAGGCTGTGTGAGCACCAGAGACGGTGAGCAGAACTCCGTTCATGGCTTAGGGCCTTGGAAGGAAACAATGGGATACAGGCATTCCATTCTCCTTCATTCATTTACTTAGTCTTTCTTTCACCCAGCTCTTACGTGCTGTGCACCTGGTTGGCCATTGAGATATGAGAGCTGGCATTTATTGAACGCCTGTCATAGAACAGAGCCTGGGCTAAGTGAGGTCTTCTACAAGCTGAGAGACAGTACTGTGGTTTTCTCTGCTTTAAGAAGAGGCAATTGACACGCAGAGGTATTAAGTAACATGGCACAGTCCACAAGTGATGGAACCAGGATTTGAATGCAGATGGTCTCACTTGAAGTCCTGTGTTCTTAGCAGCTACACTGTGCTGCTTGAATGCAGGGATCTTTACTAGACATTGTGTGAGATACCAGGACAATTCCTGTTCTCCAGCAGTTAATGAGAAAGAGGGAACAAACACTTGTTGCACTGCCACTGACCCCGTATAGTCTTGGCGCTGTTACTTCTCCGTGCCTCAGTTTCCTCATGCTTAAAATGCATGTGATAATAATTCCTATTTCTTACGTTTATTTTGAGGGTTGAATATGTTAAAATATGCAAAATAGGACAGTGCTCTGATCACATGAGAGTTATTAGCTATTTATTGTTGCTTTTATTATTGACTATTACAGTGTTATTCATTTATGATAAATAAATGAGTAACAGTTTTCATTGTGCAGTTGTGGAGTAGCAGGCACCATGTTGGGCTTCCCTGGTGTCTTGGTGGTAAAGAACTTGTCTGCCAATGCAGGAGATGAGGGTTTGATCCCTGGGTCGGGAAGAGCCTCTGGAGGAGGACTTGGTAACCCACTCCAGTATTCTTGCCTGGGAAATCCAGCCTGGCAGGCTACAGTTCAGTCTGGAGACCTGTTTTCCCCTTCTGCATCCCTGTTCCATGTTTAAGCCAACAAGCCTCCTCATAGGTGAAAGAACAACAAGAAGATACTATGTTAATCACTTGGGGATTAATAGTGGATGGGATGTATAGTCTGTGTCCCCTGTTGTTTCTTCATTTAAGTGAAGATGACCCAAAAGGTGATTCTAACGGGAAGAAAGTAAAGCCCTATAAGACAGTACTCACACCTGCTTAAGACAGAGTAAAGAATGCTGAGATAATTCATCCTAACTCTCCCAAGAACATAGGAGTCTCCTGAAGATTAACTTAAGGAGAAGGGGGCAGAGAGAATGCTGTATTTGGAGTAGAGAAGACTGCTTGGAGGTTGCTAAGGCAGAAGGGGCCAAAGGTGAGGCATGAGCAGCTCCGGGACTCCACAGGCCATCTCGTCGTCCCCATTTCTCTAGCGGGTCACCCCAAAGCTGTCCTGAAAACTCCCGGATAGGTTCGCCCATCCTCTGTGATTGGAAAGGGGGAAAGATAGAGTCACTGAGACTCCTTGGTAAGCCCCTTCCATTGTGTGTTGTGGATCAACTCCATCGAGTAAAGGACATCAATTTTCTCTGGGCTTTCAACACAGAGTGTTGTGTAAACAAGGGGGAGGCCACAGGAGTTTAGGAGGAAATGGGAGTCTGTAGACTTATTTGCTTTGTTCCAGGAACATGCTATGTACAGGGGCAAAAGTGCAGGCAGGAACAGTCTCTGTCGTCAGTGAACTCGAACCCTTTCCTTCTCCACTTTGAACACCCCAGAGATGTAGTAACTCCACTCCTCGGTCTTACAGATAACATTGCCATGCACACTATTTGGTTCCCTTTATTCCTCCCAAATTCAATCAGTTAGAGACTGAGACTTATGTAACTGCTCTGATTCAGAAAGAAGTGTTCCCAAGCAGGAGATAGAAGTGGGATTTGAAAACTCCTTTGAAGATCATGAAACTGATTTGTCTTGGTTTCGCTGGTGGTAAAAATCCTGGAGTATGACCGAGTTGCCCAGAAATGATGAGATGACCACTTATCACATCCCTGCAATGACATGTCCTTTAGTTTCTGCAAAGAGCAAACAGAGATATAGGGTCACTGGAGTCTCAGACAGGGCCACTGCCACCAGCATGTCCTGCCTCCTCCCCTCCAAATTCCTTTCCACACTGGAAATGGGCTTCCTTTTCAGATTGCAAAATAATAGGGTCTCCCCGCTTTTTTCTACCCAGAGCACCATTTTCTGCCTCCCACAGCTTTCTTTGTTTGGAACTGTTCATTCTTGGCAGTGATATTCTTAAACCAGGGAAGAATGAGGAAATTTCACTGTCTTGGTGAAATTACCTCATTTAGGAATAATTGGTATTCACAGAAGAGATGCACATTTTCATCCACCTAGTAATGAACAAATTAACAAGACACCTACTGAGTTGTGTTAACAAAATTACCAAATGTAAAAGGAACTAATTACTCTCCACTTCATCCAGACAAACTCAAAACTGCATTCATAATGGGTTTTGTGGCTGACTTGATGTAGACTGCAGAGAAAGGAAATAAACAGGTGCCTGGTGATCAAAGACTCTGTCCTTGGTGATAGTTTTGGAGGGGTTGCCTGCTTCTCAAGAAGGCCCAGATTGCTTCTGGAAACCTTTCTTCCTTGCTGGTGCAGATGCTTATAACATGCACGCTTTCTTTTCAGAGATAACTGATTGCTATCCATTTAAACAGCAACCAAAGCATGCAGAGATGAGTTTCAGAAACAAGTCATCTTCTGTGAAGCAATGTAGGCAGCAGACTGCCTCTCTGATTATGGGGTCAGCTAGCCAAATTCACAAGGGACCCCTGGCCCAGTGCCTGAAAGAATTTAGGCTGGGGGGAAGATTTCTGATAAAAGTAGAGTTCCCCTACATGTACTGGACTTTTGGTGTATACTCATACTGAATACTTCTTTTTTGGAGGATGTTTGGAATAGGCTGGTAGCAGGGTTTCAGCCTAGACAACTGTTTGGCCCTGCTTTCCTGAATTAAATCTAATTGCATGTGATAAATATGTTTTCATTAGAATTTATAGTAAGGCTCCAGAGGAATTCAAAGTAATTTTTTGGACTATTTAGTTTCAACTAAAGAGCTCAGCAATTAAAATGGGAAATACAAGAAAATATAGGTTATTATACAGGTTAGGATGAGGTAGGACATGAAAAGAGTTTTTAGTCATTGCACACATTCATTCATGCGTTCATCCATTCAACAAGTATTATTGATTGGCTGATATATGCCCATAAAGTTCTAAAAGCTGAGGATAAGACAAGAAACAAGTGAAAAAATGCTCTTCACTCAACATAAATTCCAGAGAGTAAAGAGATGATAAAGAAAAAAATAGAAAAAGAAAAAAGATAACTTCTGAGAGTGATAATTATTGGCCATTTCATACTTGTTGGTCAACCCAGTAGTATGAAGTAAAGGAAACAGGTGGTGTGATGGAGTGATGGGATGGGGGAACAAACAACATCATGACGTGAGGTGGTCAGCAGAGGGTTGGAGATGTGTTCTTCAGGTCAACCTAATTTTTGCCAGCCTAGATTTCACAAGAGAACCAGTTTGAAGAACCAGTTTCCAAAGTCTTTACCAGTACAGAGTCTTTGATTAGATTTTCTGCACTTGATTCTTCTTTCATTGCTCAGTGACATATTCTGAGGCACTGACTGTCCTTCATCTCTGCACTTTGTACCATTTCCCTCTACCACTATAAGGGGAGGTTTTCATTTGCTTCTGGGAAGTCAGTGAGGTCACTTCATTGATAGCTTCCTGTTTTGCTAAATGGTGACATATTGAGTGGATCTCAGCATTAAAACAGACATACCTGAGCTTGGAGTAAGTGTGGGTAGAAACAGAATCTGGAATTCTAGGAAGAAACTTCTGAGTTCCCACCACATAAACACACTGTCAGGTAGGAATATGGTGGGCCTGCGGACTGGGAATCAAGCCCTATGCACTGAGAGCCAGAAGAGCTCAGTGAATGCTGGTTGGTTGTATTAGTAAATGAATGAATAATGGAATGAATGAATAAATGGAATCAATCTATAGTTCTTGGAAATGTTATCAGGCATTAGGGGGTGGAATCAAAATATGCCAATAAAAAAGCCAATACCACACACATATATGCATGTTACATGCACACACACCTTATACTGAGAATTTTTCCAAAGCAAGAACACCAAGGGCCTTCTCTGAGTTGGCCTAATGTAGTAGGTTTTATATTAACATTTTTCTTCAGGGGAAGTTGCATTTGAGACTTGAGTCCTAGAATGTAACCTCCTATTTCTGAGAATAAGTCAGCTGCCTTCTCTTTTCTGATATAGCTGGGGTCATCCCAAAGTAAACAAATATGAGAACATTAGATTTTCTTTTTAATAAAGCATAGAGATGAAGATAGGGGAAGGTGGTAACATCCAAATGAGAGGACCACTTGGTGACAGCTGCGAGGCAGTGGAAAGAGCCACAGATCAAAACCAAGAGTCGACCAGTGGCTTGGAGAAGTTAACCTCCCTGAATCTCAGTTTTTAAAATGTAGAAGTTGGTTTTTTTAAATCAATTTTCAAAGTATAGTCTATTGAGAGTAGAATGCACTACATCTTTATGCCTCCCTGTCAGAAGTTCGTAATGACACTGGCAATAGAAGGCTCTGAAAGTCTTATAATAAAGATATCTACTACACTTGGTTTGAAAGAATATTTCCAAAACTTTTTTCCTTTTGATGACTGTTTGATGACTGTGAACTTAGGATGATGTTCAAGACTCTGCAGCTGATATCTGTGTACACACACACACACACACACACACATACGCTGAATATCCACATCATCTTTCCCAGCAGAATGTCATTTATTTCCCATTTTCCCTCCATGTAACTGAAGCTCACTGTAAGTTCGGTTCATCTCATTTTAAAATGCTTGTTGTAAGAGAAGTCTGCTCCTATTAAAACTCTTAGTAGGAATCACAGCTTCCTAAATATTCTAAAGATCAGTCCTCCCCAACCCCTAATCAGGATTTTAGGTAAGAGCCACAGGCAGAGGGGCTCTTATTGCTTGTAGGTCTTCTGCTAATTTTTCTGAAATGGAGTTACCCAGTCTCTGGTTATTCTTTTGTACATATAGGGAGGGATGTAGGTCAGAGGAATTCGCCTAAGGAGGTGCCATTTGCTAATGTGCAGAACCTAGGTGAGGATGCCACTGGTTTTTGAGGCTTTTCTTGATTCTGTTGGCTTTGTGATCTGTATAGCAATCCACTTTCCCTTCTCCTTCATCATTTTCTGACTTGGTCACCACTGACTCTTCAGTTCCAAACATAGTTTCTGGCATGGAAATAATAAGTATTCAGTAAAAAAAAAATGGTGGAATAAATGAGTGAGTCAGAGGAGGGAGAAAAGAAGGAAGAAAGGGAAGAAGGAAAGGAAGAAAGAGTGGGAAGGAGGGAGGAAAGAAGAAAAAAAGAAAGACATAGTCTCTTATATCCCCTACTATTATAATCTGAGTGCTTCCTGCAGATTTTCACAAGCAGCATTCTCACTTCACACTGTCTTATGCTGTACCCAGAGGGCTTCTGCTCTCACCCGAGTTGAATGCTTGTTTTACTCCCAATTATCTATAGCATCTGCTTTTAAAGCTAGTGGTGGCCACTTGTTACCAGAGACACTTTGGGAGTAGCTAAAGGCCAGTCAATAACATGCTGATACTTTTGGAGAGAGTCTGTGCCCAACACGTAATTGTTGGAAATTTTATGCCATTGTTTGGCTCGAAGCACAGCATGTAGTTGTCACAAGGGGACATTTGCTCTGGGGGTGAGTGTGACATTGATAGGATCTAATTTCACACCCAGTACAACAGGTTGAAGAGCATCACTACTTTGCAGAACTTAAGGTTTGTCTGCTGCTTGGTGCCTTTTTGTTGCCAGACTCTATTTCCTAGCTTGCTCTGCCAAAACTGGCAGGCTAGCAGCTTTTAAAAAAAAAATGGGCAGAAGATAAAATTTTCTGTAGCATATGATGAAAGATGGGAAAAAATGAAAGCGCTCAAATGTCCTTGTACAAATGCAAAGACTATAGGAGGTTGGCAGGATGATAGCTGTGCATCTGAGTGAGGGAGGTTATGACTACATTTAAATAAACAAAATCTGCTGAGATCATGTTTGTTGCTAAGATGCCATCCTTAAAAGATAAATACCATAGAGGGACTGGAGAAGGAGAAAGATAAAGAGATGCCATCCACATCAAAGTGTTTGTACACATATGAATGGGCTCAAACTTGGTGCTTAGCATTGCTGTTTAGCCATTAGGTTGTATCCGACTCTTTGCAACCCCATGGATTGTAGCCCACTAGGTTCCTCTATCATGGGATTTCTCAGGCAGGAATACTGGAGTGGGTTGCCATTTCCTTCTCCAGGGTCTCTTCCCAACCTAGGGACTGAACCGTGGTCTCCTGTATTGGCAGGAGGTTTCTCTACCACTGAGCCACCAGGAAAGCCCCTCCCTTAGCATTGAGATGAGCACTAAGTTGAGTTGTAGCTTTGAGACAACAGTTTGTAAAAGGTGTACAATATGTTGCCTACTTTCAGAGTGCTTCCAATATTGTGATAGTTGCTACATTCTTTGAAAAATGTCTAAGACTAGGTTTTACTTCTCCTATTTAAAATCACTGGGACTTAATTTATGCATTAAATATATTAATTGAAGATACAAATAAGCAAAGAATAGATGTAGTTTCAATCCTAAGAGATGTTGTAAACTATGAGAAGATTCAGAGATGAATCTCAGACATGGCAGAATGTGGTGCTCACCCAACTAATTGTACCAATAAGTTTACTAGGAGTTCAGAGATTGCTTCTCTCTCATATAGTCAAGGCAAGTCTTTTGGGGGAAGGTGGCATTTGAACTGCCCCTTGAACAGTTGGTAGGATTTCAGGTAGAGGAGATATGTCTGGGGAATTAATTGCAAAAGGAAGTGAGCAGAGGTGAGAGGGCAGAAGAGACTTCTCTATGACAAGGGTCCTTCTCTGCTCTATTTCCACTGCTGGCATTGTCATCTCTGCCTGGACACCAGGTCAGGAATCTGCAAGTCCTTCATGACTCCTCATTTTCCCTCACTCCCCAAATCTAATGAATCCCTGTTGTTGTTGTCCAGTTACCAAGTCATGTATGGTTCTTTTTGACCCCATGGACTGTAGCGCGCCAGGCTTTCCTGTCTGTCCCTGTCTCCCAGAGTTTGCCCAAGTTCATGTCCATTACACTGGTGACTCCATCCAACCACTAAGTTCTACTGAATTCATTCCTTATACCACCACCAACTTGACCCTCTTCTTCCATCATCAGTGGAACTGCCTTCGTGAGGAGTTAGCACCTTCTTACTTAGATTAGAGCAGAAGCCTTGTTTCCAGATTGTACCATCATAATCAACCCTGTATAGGGCTTCCTGCCAGAAAGATGGTTCTATAACTCGAATTTCATGATGTCACTCTTGCTTAGAATCTTTCCATGACTCTCTGTTGTCTACAGGATGAAGTCCAAACTCCTTAGCCTGCCATGATGTCTGCCATGAATTGGCTCCTGCCTACATCTCCAGCTTCATCTGCTACCCCTCCCTTCATGATGGCCTTTTCTTAGTAGGTCATGAGAGATGATCGTAATTCCTCTTGCAAGAAAAAAGCAAAATCAAATAGAAAGATTAGTTACTCTCTCTTTGCAGGAAAGATTGAAGAGTGAAATGAATGCATACCTGATTTGAAGTCAATAGACATGGATTTGAATTCTAGATTTGACGCTTAATAGTTGTGTCACTCTGGGCAATTTACATAACTGCTTTAAGTCTCACAAGTTCCTAGTGTAGATTAAACTCAATGATATGGGCAAAGTGATTAACAAAATTGCTGGGATGTATTACCCTCTGTACATGCTTAATAAATGGTAGTCAGCTTGTTAACTTTTCCTCTCTTCTTCCCTCTCCTCCCTTCCCCCTTCTCCTTCCCTCCACTTCCCTTCCTCCTCCTTCCTTCCTTCCTGTCTCTTTCTCTCTCTCTCTCTCTCTCTCTCTCTCCTTTCTTCCTTCAAGTCAGAAAGACTGCTTCGAAGACCAGGAGCCAGAATCAATGTGTACAAATTGATTTTTGCAATAGATTCCAAATCTATGTTGAATGAGATGCATTGCAAAACCTCAGAACATAAAATGGAGAAACAAGATCAAAAGTAAAATTATACAATGACCAATAACACGAATACAAAAAGAATGGAAACACCTTTCTACTAGATATTTGTCTATTAGCACTCTATATTTAATGTATAATTAAACATTATTCTTTACTATGAGTGTTGGAGATTGTTTCTATTAAAATTAACACACCAGCAGTACATTTATTAAGAGTCTAATTTTCCCAACACAGAGCTAATGGGCCATTTTGGTTATTGGACACAATTATCTAAATATAATGCCTAGGACCTATGCACTTTTCAAGTACCTGGAATAAAAAAAAAGGGGGGAGTCTGCAATCTCAGAAGCTCATCTAGTCATAAAAGATATAATTAAAACCGCCAGTAGAACCCGATGCATGGAAAGTTAGTGTAATTGAAGTTCTGACTTGGAGAACTGACTTAGGGATTGTGAGATTATGATCTCACTGTGGTGTTTTAGACATTTTCAACAGTGCCTAGACAACTTGTAAGAATCCAAAGAAATAAGGTCAAGATATAGGTAATGATTGAATGATTGAGTACGTCAGGAAGAATCTGTTTTGCAGAAAATGTATAGACCTATATTTACTTTAAAAGAGAGAGAGAGAGAAAAGGTTAATGAATAAATTAATCTTCATAACAGCCCTGTGAGTCATATACTATTTTGTTTGTACTAGTTTTGAAGATAATTGTTTTGTCATCTCTTTTATTGTGTATATCTTTTAAAAACTTTTCTTAGTATGTGTTCATCGTAGTTGACTTGTTGCACCAGGCATTTTTAGAATGGAAATTTTGGATTATGTAATATAAGTCATGCATCAAGAGTAAAAACTTAATCTCTTACATTATTGGAAAGAGACAGGTACTGTTGTTGAAGAAAATAGTTGTAATTACTCTTGAAATTAATGAAGGAAAATGTTAGATATGTTAGATGAAGAACTCAAATTATCTTTAGCTTAAAAATGATCTGAATTGGATAAAAAGTATAAGGGGATTAAAAACTGAGTATGTATTTAAAACAAGTGGAGGAAAGATGCAAGGACTGAAAGAGTTAATTTTAGTGACTATGATTAAGTGTTAATGGAGGAAGAAATACATTCTAAATGTTAAACAAGACAGGTCATGGCAATATGATGAATACAAAATGGCAAAATTCCTGACCATTTATATTTCTAATTTTATTTAAACAAGAAAAATGCAGATAAGAAAGTCTACAATTAGAAATTAATGAAGACCTTTTGGGAAAAGAAGAAAAAGTAATTGGCAGAAAACCATCAGCCAAGGCTTGAAATATGGAAAGTTAAGAAACCATATACATCGAAAGGTGAAAGAAGATTGGCATCATTTCTGGAGCTGCTTATAATGACTTGTGAAATGTGCCAGTGGATTAGAGACTTTCTAGGCTGAGTGGGGAATGCAAAAGTCGCTCTGTTAATACTGATCTTGTCCAGTAGGCGTGACATCAATGCTTGGTAAGATGGAGAGATGATAGTGTACATGTTCTAATAGGTCTAAATACTTTATAAGTCACTGTCAGGGAAACTACTCACTAGAAGTAAATTTGGCAGTTGTTGAGGACTGTATTGGGTAGTCTTTAGGGACTTAGGGTAAATAATAAAAGTAATACCAACACGGTGTGCCAGACACTGTTTTATAAGTACTACTCCTGTATACATTTATTTAACGTTCAAATACTACTATGAAGCATATACAACTATTGTTGTTTCAGTTGCTAAGTGGCCGACTCTTTGTGACCGCATGAACTGTAGCCCACCAGGCTCCTCTGTTCATGGGATTTCCCAGGCCAGGATACTGGTGTGGTTTGCCATTTCCTTCTCCAGGGGATCCTCCCAATCCAGGGATCAAACCCGTGTCTCCTGCATTGGTAGGTGGATTCTTTACCTCTGAGCCACCTGAGAAGCCCTGTTTATAACTATTATCTCTAGTTTATACAGATGAGGAAACTGAGGCAAAGAGGTAGAGAAACTCATTCCTGGTTAAATAACAGAGGTGACACAGGTCCTTGCTGAGGGTCACTAAATGATGCAGAAGTGTTCATCCACTCACTTACCAACTATTTAGGTCCTGCCTTTCATGTGTCTATGCTTAGTAAAGGAGATAACCCTGTAGGTACAAAAAAGATGAAACTTCTGCCTTTGTCAAGTTGGAATCTACTTCCAAGTATTAGAGTTTGAGCCATCAGGGCCAAATGTTATGGCCAGCTGCACATCACTTAGAATGCACCCCTGACATACTACAGGCATCTCTCAGGCTTCTGTTTAGATTATTATTATTATTATTTAATTCCATGGAAGGCCATTGTTGATCTCTGGGTGTCAACATTTTCCAATAGACCTCAAGAATCTTAAAGCCAGAAAATTAACATGAGATCCAAGACTCAGATATAACTATCTAATTTCCATTTGGATGTAGGAAGACACACCAGGGGGAGCTCCCTTAGGCATATAGTATACTAGAATGGTCAACTTTTGGGTCAGGCTGTCTAGGTTTGACTCTCAGCTCTGGTACCTACTATCTAGATGACTTTGAACAAGTTACTTAGCCTCTCTATAAAAGACGGAGAATAGATACCATCTCAGAGTGCTGTGGCAGGAATTAGATAAGATGCTATAGGTACAGAGCAAGTGTGGCATGAATGTTAGTGATAAAATCCTGATGCTCTTCACGGTGATGGTAATGATAATGATGATGGCAGGCAAGGTGTATGGAGTGGAATAGTTTGTCTGTTGTTGGCTCACGCATTCTCTCTCTCCTTTCTTCTCCAAAGCCAACTACTTGATATGCAGGGTCTCTGTACTACACAATTTTCAACTCGTTCCAGTTCATTGTGTCTATCATCTCTGAGCAAAGGTAATAACATGTTAAAAAGCAGTAAGAATCACTATTACCCATTGAATCCCTTATGACCCAGTCACTGCTGTGGGCCCAAATCATATATTAAATATATTTAATCCTCTCAATAACCCTACCAAGGAACTGAGACTCAATTAAAGAAGCAGCTAGAAACAAGTGAGAGCAAGAATTTGAAATCTTGTCTGTCTGACTCAGAGTCCAGGCATTTTCACCTTACTCTGCAGGAGAATATTGAAAAGACAGCAAAGCACATGGTAATGATTTACTAAGTGCACTGCTGCTGCTGCTGCTAAGTTGCTTCAGTCGTGTCCGACTCTGTGCAACCCCATAGACGGCAGCCCATCAGGCTCCACCGTCCCTGGGATTCTCCAGGCAAGAACACTGGAGTGGGTTGCCATTTCCTTCTCCAATTCATGAAAGTGAAAAGTGAAAGTGAAGTCACTCAGTCGTGCCCGACTCTTAGCGACCCCATGGACTGCAGCCTACCAGGCTCCTCCATCCATGGGATTTTCCAGGCAAGAGTACTGGAGTGGGGTGCCATCGCCTTCTCCTACTAAGTGCACAGTGGGCACTAAGTGTTATAAATCAGAATATTATAGACTCCTCTGTAGCAACAGAGTGACACCAATGAGCTATTGTTATTTACTCGCTCAGTCGTGTCTGACTCTTTTGGGACCTCATGGACTGTGGTCCCCCGGGTGCCTCTGTCCGTGGAATTTCCCAGGCAGTAATACTGGAGTGGGTTGCCATTTCTTCCTCCAGGGGACCTTCCTGACCCAGGAATCAAACCTGTGTCTCCTGAATTGGCAGGTAGATTCTTTACCACTGAGCCGCCAGGGAAGCCCACTCCACGCCAATGAGTAGAAAGAGGAGATTCCTATCCATGCAAAACAATCTTTTCCTTTTTTCTTTTGAACTCTAAGGAAAGATATGAGAAGTCAAGATGGCTCCTCTGATGTTTCTATGTTAAGTATGGGTTACAAACACATTTTCAGTTTATGGGAGCATCTATTAGAGTCTTCAGCTTTTGTTCCCATTTTCCACCACAGGCCAGGAGAAGACGATGTAAATAAAACTGAAAAACTGTCTGAGATAAGTAAATAAACCACTTATTTTAAATAATTTCAAATTTGTAGAAGCGTTACATGAAAAGTACAGAACTCCATATCCCTTCTACCTAGGCTCCCCAACTGTTGTTTAAAGCATTTGCTTGTCACCTTTCTCTTTCTCTATCTCCGTGTGTCTCTATCCCTGCCTTCCCCCTGCACTCACACACAGGTGCATTGGTATCCCCATTAACACTGGTATTCTAAATCATTTGAGAACAAATTGAAAACACAAAGCCGTGGGAATTCCCTGGAGGTCCAGTGATTAGGTCTTTGCACTCTCACCCCCAGAGGACCCAGGTTTGATCCCTGGTTGGAAACTAAAATCCCACAAGCCATACAGTGAGGCCAGAAAAAGAAAGAAAACAACAACAACAAGCCCTAACCATTCTAAAGTCTCCTGTGTGTATTTCCCCAGAATAAGGACACTCACCTATGTAAGCATCATGCAGACCTCTAAACCAGGAAACCAACACTGCAATGATCCAGTTGTTCAATCAACAGGCCCAATTCAAATTTTGTCACTTGTCTCAATGAAGTTCTGCCTTTCAAGTCTAAGATCCCTTCCAGGCACTCTCCTGTCAGTTATCTCTCATATCTCTTTGCTCTCCTCCAAATTGGGACAGTTCTATGGTCTTTCCCTGCCTTTTATGTCCTTGATCAGGTCTCAAGTTGTTTCTTCATAACCAGACCAGATCATACTCTTTTGGCGGAAATACTACAGGTAAGATGCTGTGTTTTCTTCATCACACTGTATCAGGGGTGTATAATATTTATACATCACACCTTGGGCCATGTGAAACTTATCATTTGGCCATATTGATGTCTGGCAGATTTCCCCCTCATCATGTCAACATTTTCCTTTGTAATTGCCTATCATTTTGCAAGAAAATATTCTGAGATTACATAATCTTCTGGCTTCAACGATGTCTACCTCCTGCTTGATCTGTGATGGTTACTTAATGGTAATTTTCTACTTCCACCATTTCTTTTACATTTATTAGTTGGTGTTCTTGTTTTTTAAAATTTTTACTTGTTTACTTACTTGTAAGCCTGGGTGCTCCGGGCTTTCTCTAGCTGTGGCGAGCGGGAGCGACTCTTTAGTTGCGGTGCTCAGGCTTCACGTTGTGGTGGCTTCTCTTGTTGCAGAGCGTGGGTTCTGGAGCTTGCAGGCTGCAGTGGTTGCGGTTCCCAGGCTCTAGGGCACAAGCTCAATAGTGGTGGTGCACAGGCTCAGTTGCTCTGTGGCATGTGGGATCTTCCCAGAGCAGGGATCAAACCCTTGTCTCCTGCATAGGCAGGTGGATTCTTTAGCCACCAGGGAAGCCTCTAGTTGGTCTTTTATTTTAAGAAAGAACTCTTGATTCTCCCACTTATATTTATATCAGTATGGACTCAAAAATTCTGACTTCATTTAATTGGTGTATTTCATTATTATCATTACTTACTTTGATGCTCACACTCTTCCTGAAGTCCAACAGTAGTCCCTCCTTGTGTATTTTTGACATTTTTCTATCATTGTTTGAGCATTTCCTCACCTTTCAGTCACAAGTTATTTCAAGTTTATTTTGTACTTTGCCTGTCATAGCTCTGAAATCAGTTATTGCTCCAAACAACCCAGATTCCTTTTTGTGGAGGAGGGTATTGAGAAACCAAGATCTGGGTGTTTAGTGTAATCAGTGTTACTGGGATGTTATTTCTTTGTGGCCCTCTCAGTGGATAGGGTTAGAAATAAATACAATTTTATATTTATACACAGATAAATCATATGCAAACTTAAGCCTATAAATATATCTGTGTGTGCGTGCATGCACGTGTGCTCAGTCGTGTCCAACTCTTTGTGACACCATGGACTGTAGCCTGCTGGGCCCCTTTGTCCATGGAGGTTTCTAGGGAAGAATACTGGAGTGTATTGCCATTTCTATATGCAATACATGTACACATATGTTAAAAAACAGGAAAGCAAAAATATGAAGGGAAAATGAACAGTAGGAAAAAGGAATAAAAATGTTACATGTTAAAAAAATTTTAAATATAAATAATAGCCAATTAGTGTATTTTGTTCACACACTTGTGACCAAATTGGAATTGTACAGGGGAAAAAGCAGTAAGAAAGTAATAGGGGCAAAATACGTGCTCTCTTACATTAGGGCTATGTTAAGGCAAAGAAGTATCAGAAGGAGGACTTTCTGGTATATATAGAGAAAAAAAGTTCTTTAGAATAAAACCTAAGGCTGAGTAGACATTTAGGTCAGATTCTTTAAAGGGATGAAAATGTTTTCTGTTAATTTACATTGTCCAAGCCTTGAAAATGGTCACTTGTTCAGTCTAAGTAACTGTTTAGAAAGATTTTATCAATTTTCTTTCATTGGATGAAGTTTTCATGTAAATCTTGTGGGATATATATAATATTCTCCATGAACTGTGGTGGTGATGTCAATCCAGAGTAGAAATCAGTGTTCCCTAGGATCTTTACCTCATTCACACGGGTCATGGCAAGTAAAGAAGGGCTCTAAGATTCATTCTTAGGGTAGAAAGGTAAAGCCGTGCAGACAAAGCCATATGGACTGACAGGAAGAGGCCCCATAAAAAAATATTAATAATAACACAACAGCAACTGTGTTTTGTGTATGCATGTGTTTTAGAAAGATGTATGCAAATGTAAACAAAACACATTAATTCATTTTCTCTAAAGCATAAACAAACATTGCCTTGTTTGGCAGAATCTGCAAAATGCATATTGCTCCCTTTGGCTTTTTTCTTTGCTACAATAGAAGAATGTTTTGTATTAAATCCATTGTTACTAGGAAATTAATCCCAAAATATGCCAGTGTGGCTTTCCATAGAATTGAGAAGCCCTACTTCTGATGAAAAAATGCAGTCTCAGCTAAACACATTATCCCCTGACAATTACCAAAAAAAAAAAAAAAAATTCAAAGATAAAGTTTCCCCTTATAGCTGAATGCCATGAGCATACAAGAAGATGCTAGAAGGTGAGGGTTCTTTGAGCACCATAACTTGCTGGTGAGCTCTTGGTCAAGTAAGTGCTATTAAACCACATGTATATCTAGGAAACATACAATGGATCACCCCAGGGGTAGTTTGCTTGCAAAGTTACAGGAAAGAGAAGAAATGGCTTCTGATCATTTCAGAGAAATGACTCTGAGATCATTTACTGAAGTCTTTAAAAATAAACCCTCCCAGACATACCTATTTTCTTCTTCTTTTTAAAATAGACAACTGAATTGATAGATAAAGGTAGTAAGGGTGACACAGTCAATCTTGACTTCAGTCAGAGTTGATGAAGTGTTGTAGGAACCACAGTAATCATTAAGTATAATGTGTCGAGGCCATTGCCTGCTGAACAGCCTCGGTGACAGAGGAGTGAAGATGCAGTGAAGGAACACAGGCTCTGAGGAAGGACTCAATAAATGGCCAGGCCATTCTCCCAGTCAAATTCTTGGCTCTCTTGAGTCCTTCAAGTGACGGGGCCATGACATGCTGTATATTAACTTCAACTCCAGAGGCCATAGGAGCTTCTGTCTTAAGTGATCTTTGGGCAGGGTTCAAACAAGCGTTTCTGGATGCTTCTGTATTAGAACAGTGAGAATGAACAGTGAGAATTACAGCTAAAGTCAAGAGAATTACAGCTGTTGTCTGGGGAAGGAGGACTGAAGTGTCAAAAATTTTACTGTTGAGAATTGCTGGGTCTTCGGTATGATTTGCTGAAATCGGCTGGTTGTGCTTTGAGTTCTGAGGATCATTTTTGTCCTTTCCCCATGCAAGACTATACCTTCCACAAGGGCAGGGTTGTATCTATTTTTCTTACTCCAGTACCCCCTGTTCTGAGAATGGTATCTGGTACATAGGAGGGACTCAACAAGATTTGTTGACTAAATGATTCATCATCACAAACATCAAGTGATGGCTTATTATGTATTTGATTCTGACCTACATGCCACCTTCCTTTTCTGTATGTCAAGGGCAAAGGGAAAAAAGTATGAAAACTCAAATCCATGTGGTGATGCCTTCTTGGGCAAGCACACAGGACTTTTGCCTGCTGTCTCTACAGTGTATAGGAGGTAGAAGAAAAACCCTTCTGCCATCACAGCCACTCACGGGAGGCTGATGCTCCTTGTATGGTGGGGTCTGGGAAGTACAATAGCTGACACCTGCCCTAGGGAATTTAACTTGGTAAAATTACTGAGAGTTGCCACCTTGCACAATGCCTCTCATGCTGAGCACGTTCTTAGAATCCTGTGATGGGAATTAAGAGCTTCAGTGACTCAGGATGGGAAATTGATGGACCTTAGAAATAATGCTGGCCTGGATGACACAGAACCAAAATGATTGAAAATGGTGCAACAAGATAAATAATATGAGCAGACCTGAAGGCTCCCACAAAGGATTTTGGAGGTTGTGTTTGCAGACAACTTCCAAATAAAGGACAAGAGCAAGTAGTCTCTGACACTGATGATCTGGAAAATAGGAAGAGCAGTCAAAACTGAAAATGAGCTGATGTCCTTGTTAGAGCACAACAGGAAGATAGGTATTTTCTTACCTACCAGACTGAGGTTCTTGGGTGGTTTATTTGCTTTGAACAAATGTTCCACCGAACAGAAAAAGGTATAAAGAAAATGCTATAATCCTGGGGTACTGTGTTAATGATGATCTGGTAAGAATGCAATACTAAAAGCAAGTCAGAAGAAATCAGATCATACACATCACAATTCCATTATCTAGGTATTTCCAAAGAGTGGAATTGGTCGAACACTGAGTTTGGGTTAGAATTAAGAAAAAAATATTAATGGAATGAGGTCTCCTTTGGAGGCCCTCTGTTATAATACCAGATTTGATTTTTTCTTAGCATCTTTTATGTGAACATCTTGACAGATCTTGCAAATGTTGCTTAATTAAGTCTCACAACAGTCTTGTGAGTTAGTAATATGGTCCTAGAAACCTCAAGTTGAATGAGCTAAAGAATCGAGTAGAAAAGCATCTTATTATCTGAAAGAGAAACTTTTCTATTACCAATTCCCTAAGAAAGTGTTTGCATTAAAGCACCCAAGAAATCTCTAAAATTGAATAGTTAGATTAGGAGAAAAAGTTCCCATCATTGTTGTTGTTAAGTGTAAACTTGTAGGAGAAAGAGCTTGGGACATAATTTTTAAGAACTATAGAACTCTCCTTCTGTTCTTGATAAATTCATCTATGAATCTCTTTTTCATATTAGCTTTGTTTTTCCTAATCATTTATTTACATGTCTTTGACCAAAAAAGAAAAAATCTCTTAATTTAATATATTCTGTTGTGTGGTCACATCTGATGCCAGAGGGTTAAAACCTGGACTTAACTTCATGGAGAAGGAAAAGTTGTGTTCACCAGGCTGGGCTCCAATTAGGATTTTTTTTTCTTTCTGTGGCCATGTGTGCTTTGTCCATCTACAGGATTTTAGGCCCAAGTAAGTAAACATGGTTTGGAATAATTTATGTGGAGTGTGTTTGGTAAATGACTGAAATTCACTCCAGATTGGAGAGGTTTCTGGGGAAGACAGCAGTCACTCCATGCCCACAGTCACTCCAGTGAGTCCTGCACTGGGGGGAAACCCTTCTGCCATCACATACTCCACTGATCAGGGGCCAGGGTCCCTGGGGTGGTGGGGGCTGGTGAGAAAGGCGGTTGAGGCTTGGTTAGGAAGTTTAACCTCAGAGATTTTCTTCTTTACAATAATCCTCAGGCCCTTACCCAATGGCCATGTGCAAGTTCTTGGCTAGGAGGGGATCACCGATTGGCCTGTGCTTAACACTTGTCACATGAAGTGGTGGCATTGAAAAATGTAGTCAAATGCTCAGTAAGTCTGAGAAATAATTTCATCATGCAGTCCTGAATACGTCTAGGTCTTAAGACTTATTTTCTTGAGAACAAATGATAATTATTTTATTGCATTTACTCTCTCACTCACTCTCACATACACACACACACATGCACATATATACATTGTGATTTGGTCCTGATCTTAAGATGCTGTAAGATTGCATGCAAATAAATCCCTGTCATTTTGAGGGTGGAATATTTAAATTCACATTTAAGGATGAAAGCCAAACAAATCTGCATTAGAAACCAGCCTTTGGTTTTGGTTGCCTCCCTTCAACCTCAGCTATTCTTTCAAAAAAGTTCCAGCTCCAGGAAGCTTCTCTGCCCCTCAGCCTCAAACTCCACCTTAAATAGAATCTCTAGGAAATCAGGCAGAAAGCCTTAAACCAGCCCAGAGGACTCTCCCAGAACCCTAAAACCTCGATTCTAAGACATACAGTAA
Organism: Bos indicus; assembly: GCF_029378745.1. NCBI lineage: Eukaryota > Metazoa > Chordata > Mammalia > Artiodactyla > Bovidae > Bos > Bos indicus. The sequence goes on from NC_091773.1 coordinate 48,419,877, forward strand.
AGAATTTCTTGACCTCAGTTTTATAATTATCTACCATATTTGTGCTTTTGTTAAAACCCTTGAAAGTACTTTTTTCTTTGTTCTTATTCTCTGTACAAAGAGAATTAATATTTTTCTATCTGTGCTTAAATATTTCAACTCCAGACTGGAAAGATGAAAGAGTTAAATATATGGTAACACTACAGATATTTTAATTTAAATTTACTAATATGAGTGGACAAAGTCTTTATATTTAGAATAATTTCTGTTAAGTTTTTCTGTACCTCTAGGTAGCATGCTTAAGGTTTATCCACCAAAATATTGTAGCATCAATTTTAAACCTATGGCTTTGGCAATTATTTTAAGAAATATGAGGAGAAAAAACTCATAAAGACAGTTGTCTTAAATTCATTTGCATTTCATTTGTTCTATTTTGTTTGTTCTTTTTAGGAATGGTTTTGTTTTTCACTCTGATGTGTACAATTAATTCCATTGTCCAAATTCCTTTGAAGAAGACCAGCCAAATTGCATTATTATGCTCTACAAAAGCATTTATCACTGGCCCCAGAATATCTTGTTTTATGACGAAACACATAGATAACAAGCACGACTCTCTCTGTCAGCGGTGGTGCTTTAAAACACCCAAGCTGAGGCTGCCTGTGGGTCTGACATGCTTTTGAAGGTGCAGAAGTCAGCTCTGCTAAAGCTGGTAAAACAAACAAAAAAATGTCCCCAAAGACCCAATCAGCTCAGTTCTTCTCTTCCAACTCCAAAGGGTGGAACTGAACATATTCTGAAACCAAGGAGGCAAGAATGCTCTTCCACAGCTCTCCCAGTAGGAAACACATGCATTCTGCCCTCAAAATCCACAAAAGGGCAAGCACAGATCGGAGACTAGAATACATTTCTACTTTCATTAGACTTGTGCTTAGAAAATAAAAGCACTCCAGACCTTCCCACAAGAAGAGAAACTGCATGGTCAAGAGTGTAGACTTTGAAAGCAAGCTTGCTTGGTTTAAATTGTAACTGTGGCATTTCCTATCTTGCATTATGAATGAGTTAGTTAATCTATTCATCACTCAGTTTTCCCATCTGAAATGTGAGGACAATTATAGGCCCTAGTCTACAGGGTTGTCCTGAGGATCAAATGAGTTAAGTGGGTACAGAAGATAGGATGAGTCCTGGCACGTAGAAAGTGCTATGCATGCTTTCTTTAAAATAATAAAGCAACATAGACATATGAGTATCCAGTAGCATCTCCGCAAACAGTTTGAAATTTTGCCCAAGGTTTGATTTTTATAAAAATCCAGATTGTATGATGCTTCAACGGTCTGTTCAATCACCGTCTTATTCAGTTTTGTAGCTTTATAGTATTCTCTCCCAGAAATCTCCTTTTCCTGCCTTACTTCTAATTCAGCTAAAAGTTAACAGGCACATGTGTTAACAGAATATGCTTATATTGTAGAGTATTAAAGAATACCAGAACATTTTCAGATTGCTTCCTTTAAAGTCTGAGGAAATATTTTATTGTAGTCACTGATTGGAAAGGTATCACATTTTGCATTCTGTGGGATCAGTGCAAAGAATAAAGCACAAACATGACACCAAACAACAATAAATAAAAATGTCCCCATTTCCTTTTACTTAAAAAAATTCCTCAATACCCTTCCCAAGTTACCTTGACAACTGCTACATATTATTATTTAAAATGCCTGGTTCTGAATTTCTCAATTATGCAATTCACTGTGCAGTTTCAAACAGGTATTAACACAGAATAAGGGGAAATGCAGGTTCACCTTGTATTATCTGAACATGAGAATAGTTTCTGATTGCTTTCCTTTCACAGTTGGATTTTATTTTAGTAATCAACTGGAAGTATATTGTGCTTTGCATTAATCTAAGGGTCAACATAAACAAAAGATACCAGAAATATTCCTTTGAAGCTATATTTCTTAGCAACCAAGTCTCAATTTTAGAATGTCTTCGGTAATTAGGAGCCAGGGTAGTGACAGTCACTTAATTTCTAAATCTGAATTGACCACAGTTAAGACTTGCTCCTTGGAAGGAAAGCAATGACAAACCCAGATAGCATATTAAAAAGCAGAAACATCACTCTATTGACAAAGGTCCATATAATCAAAGCTATGGTTTCTCCAGTAGTCATGTGCGAATGAGAGTTGTACTATAAAGAAGACTAAGTGCCAAAGAATTGATGCTTTTGAATTTTGGAGCTGGAGAGGACTCTTGTGAGTCCCTGGGACAGCAAGGAGATCAAACCAGTCAATCCTAAAGGACATCAACCCTGAATATTCATTAGAAGGACTGATGCTGAAGCTGAAGCTCCAATACTTTGGCCACCTGATTTGAAGAGCCTGCTCACTGGAACACTCTGATGTTAGGAAAGACTGAGAGCAGGAGGAGAAGGGGACGACAGAGGACGAGATGGTTAGATAGCATTTGCTCAAACTCAACGGACATGAGTTTGAGCAAACTCTTGGAGATAGTGAAGAACAGGGAAGCCTGGCGTGCTACAGTCCATGAGATCACAGAGAGTCAGGCATGACTTAGTGACTGAACAATAAGAACAACAAGAGGATAGTAAATAGTAATGGTTGTTGGGTGTTGAGAAAGGTTATAACCAGTACTCATAATCAAAAATGTTTTAGGAGGAAAGAATAAGAGTTCATTGGAATGTTAATATAACATAAATTTTATTCTAGAAATGCCATCTTTTACTTTGTCAATTATGACAAGACAAAACAACAAAATAAATTTACCATGGTCAGTATTGTATAGTCATAACATGCTTTTACTAACTGGAGAGACCATGGGTGAGTACTCTGCCTCTTGCTTAAATAATCCAAAGATACTGATGGCTCATTGATCCTATTTTAAAATGAGCTCAATGAAAAACAATTAAAACATGTTTATTAAAACGGTTAACACATTTTACAGTGTAAAAGTTCATCCTTTTGTACTGGGTTCTTTCTTACCAAACTCTAAATTATTTTATTTATTCTATTATCTATGGAAAAGTCAGTAACTGGTTAATAAATCATGATGATTAATATAATAGTAATAGCAAAAACAATAAGTCACCACTTAGTGTTTATTGTATCAATACATTAAACATGGTGATAAGTTGTTTATTCTTTAATAAATTTGGTTCTCAGATCAATCCTATAATGAAGTACACTTATTCAGTTTTATAGTTGTGAAGCTGTGGCTTAGTGATATTAAGTGAGTTAAAGATTAGATGATTATGTATCTGATAATGTAGAACTAGGGTTTGACAGGTTCCAGAGACCCTCTTTATCTTAAACCTCTGCCTCTCCCACCATGTGAGGTATTAAACTCTCATCCTCTTGATTTTTTCATCAGTGACAATTTAGTTATACTCAGACCATATTTTATCTGTATCTATGTTTTTTAAGATAAACTTAGAGAAAGAGAAAAAATGGATTCTGGATACAAAAGTTTCATGCATCCATTATGGTCCATTTTCCAGTTGAGTTCAGTCACTCAGTCATGTCCGACTCTTTGTGACCCCATGAATTGCAGCACGCCAGGCCTCGCTGTCCATCACCAACTTCCAGAGTTTACCCAAACTCATGTCCATCGAGTCGGTGATGCCATCCAGCCGTCTCATCCTCTGTCGTCCCCTTCTCCTCCTGCCCCCAATCCCTCCCACCATCAGAGTCTTTTCCAATGAGTCAACTCTTCGCATTAGGTGGCCAAAGTATTGGAGTTTCAACTTCATCAGTCCTTCCAATGAACACCCAGGACTGATCTCCTTTAGAATGGACTGGTTGGATCTCCTTGCAGTCCCAGGGACTCTCAAGAGTCTTATCCAACACCACAGTTCAAAAGCATCAATTCTTCGGCAATCAGCCTTCTTCACAGTCCAACTCTCACATCCATATGTGACCACTGGAAAAACCATGGCCTTGACTAGATGGACCTTTATTGACAAAGTAATGTCTGCTTTTGAATATGCTATCTAGGTTGGTCATAACTTTCCTTCCAAGGAGTAAGCGTCTTTTAATTTCATGGCTGCAATCACCATCTGTGGTGATTTTGGAGCCCCCCAAAATAAAGTCAGCCACTGTTTCCACTGTTTCCCCATCTATTTCCCATGAAGTGATGGGACCAAATGCCATGATCTTTGTTTTCTGAATGTTGAGCTTTAAGCCAACTTTTTCACTCTCCTCTTTCACTTTCATCAAGAGGCTTTTGAGTTCCTCTTCACTTTCTGCCATAAGGGTGGTGTCATCTGCATATCTGAGGTTATTGATATTTCTCCTGGCAATCTTGATTCCAGCTTGTGCTTCTTCCAGCCGAGCGTTTCTCATGATGTACTCTGCATGTAAGTTAAATAAGCAGGGTGACAATATACAGCTTTGACGTACTCCTTTTCCTATTTGGAACCAGTCTGTTGTTCCATGTCCAGTTCTAACTGTTGCTTCCTGACCTGCATACAAATTTCTCAAGAGGCAGATCAGGTGGTCTGGTATTCCCATCTCTTTCAGAATTTTCCAGTTTGCTGTGATCCACACAGTCAAAGGCTTTGGCATAGTCAATAAAGCAGAAATAGATGTTTTTCTGGAACTCTCTTGCTTTTTCCATGATCCAGCAGATGTTGGCAATTTGATCTCTGGTTCCTCTGCCTTTTCTAAAACCAGCTTGAACATCTGGAAGTTCACGGTTCACGTATTGCTGAAGCCTGGCTTGGAGAATTTGAGCATTACTTTACTAGCATGTGAGATGAGTGCAATTGTGCGGTAGTTTGAGCATTCTTTGGCATTGCCTTTCTTTGGGATTGGAATGAAAACTGACCTTTTCCAGTCCTGTGTCCACTGCTGAGTTTACCAAATTTGCTGGCATATTGAGTGCAGCACTTTCACAGCATCATCTTTCAGGATTTGAAATAGCTCAACTAGAATTCCATCACCTCCACTAGCTTTGTTTGTAGTGATGCTTTCTAAGGCCCACTTGACTTCACATTCCAGGATGTCTGGCTCTAGGTGAGTGACCACACCATCATGATTATCTGGGTCGTGAAGATCTTTTTTGTACAGTCTTCTGTGTATTCTTGCCATCACTTCTTAATATCTTCTGCTTCTGTTAGGTCCACACCATTTCTGTCCTTTATCGAGCCCTTCTTTACATGAAATGTTCCCTTGGTATCTCTAATTATCTTGAAGAGATCTTTAGTCTTTCCCATTCTGTTGTTTTCCTCTATTTTTTTGCATTTACCGCCAAGGAAGGCTTTCTTATCTCTCCTTGCTGTTCTTCAGAACTCTGCATTTAGATGCTTTTATCTTTCCTTTTCTCCTTTGCTTTTCACTTCTCTTCTTTTCACAGCTATTTGTAAGGCCTCCCCAGACAGCCATTTTACTTTTTTGCATTTCTTTTCCATGGAGATGGTCTTGATTCCTGTCTCCTGTACAATGTCACAAACCTCCCCATCCATAGTTCATCAGGCACTTTATCTATCAGATCTCGCCCTTTAAATCTATTTCTCCCTTCCACTGTATAATCATAAAGGATTTGATTTAGGTCATGCCTGAATGGTCTAGTGGTTTTCCCTCCTTTCTTCAATTTAAGTCTGAATTTGGCAATAAGGAGTTTATGATCTGAGCCACAGTCAGCTCCCGGTCTTGTTTTTGCTGACTGTATAGAGCTTCTCCATCTTTTGCTGCAAAGAAAATAATCAATCTGATTTCAGTGTCTACCATCTGGTGATGTCCAAGTGTAGAGTCTTCTCTTGTGTTGTTGGAAGAGGGTGTTTGCTGTGAGTTCTCTTGGCAAAACTCTATTAGCCTTTGCCCTGCTTCATTCCATATGCCAAGGCCAAATTTGCCTATTACCCCAGGTGTTTCTTGACTTCCTACTTTTGCATTCCAGTCCCCTATAATGAAAAGGACATCTTTTTTGGGTGTTAGTTCTGAAAGGTCTTGTAGGTCTTCATAGAACCGTTCAACTTCAGCTACTTCAGCGTTACTGGTTGGGGCATAGACTTGGATTATTGTGATATTGAATGGTTTTCCTTGGAAACAAACAGAGATCATTCTGTCGTTTTTGAGATTGCATCCAAGAACTGCATTTCGGACTCTCTTGTTGACTATGGTGGCTACTCCGTTTCTTCTGAGGGATTCCTGCCCACAGTAGTAGATATAATGGTCATCTGAGTTAAATTCACCCATTCCAGTCCATTTCAGTTCGCTGATTCCTAGAATGTCAACATTCACTCTTGCCATCTCTTGTTTGACCACTCCAATTTGCCTTGATTCATGGACCTGACATTCCAGGTTCCTATGCAATATTGCTCTTTACAGCATGGGACCTTGCTTCTATCACCAGTCACATCCACAGCTGGGTATTGTTTTTGCTTTGGCTCCATCCCTTCATTCTTTCTGGAGTTAGTTCTCCACTGATCTCCAGTAGCATATTGGGCCCCTACTGACCTGGGGAGTTCCTCTTTCAGTATCCTATCATTTTGCCTTTTCATACTGTTCATGGGGTTCTCAAGGCAAGAATACTGAAGTGGTTTGCCATTCCCTTCTCCAGTGGACCACATTCTGTCAGACATCTCCACCATGACCTGCCCATCTTGGGTGACCCCACATGGCATGGCTTAGTTTCATTGACTTAGACAAGGCTGTTGTCCGTGTGATTAGATTGACTAGTTTTCTGTGATTATGGTTTGTGTGTCTGTCCTCTGATGCCTCTCACAACACCTACTGTCTTACTTGGGTTTCTCTTACCTTGGATGTGGGGTATCTCTTCGCAGTTGTGGAGTTTAAAAAGCTGTCATTAAACTTATTAAGAAAAAATGTAAACTATTTAATGAATCATATTGGGAAAGCTGATAATCATTTGGAAAAAATTGCTGGATTTTTTTCTTCTAGTCTCTGCACTGAAATGAATTTAAATGCATCAATGTGGTAACTATAAGAAATAAAGTTGCAAGAATAGTGGAAAAATGCCCATATAACTGGCCAAATTTCACATGTGTTGGAATTTGAAATTAATGGGTAATCATACCTCTATCTCCAGATGTTAAACCAACTGATAAATAAATGCAATTTGATAGGCATCAAGGTATCAGAATTAATTCAGATTGCTTGGAACCAAGGCTGAATTCAGGTTTCCAACTCTTTGCCCCTGAATGAACCTTACTCACCTTGTCAGAGTATCAGGGCAACAACAGACCTGCCAGGCAGAGGCAGAACACGCTGTGTAGGGAACTGTGTGGAGGAAGGAGCCTGCATTATCAGCAAGCCTGGCCTACACCCTTATTCCTCAACCTCACTCTAACCAGATGAATCTTTCTCCCTTACGGAGAAGACACTGACAGAGGTGGAAGCCAGAGCTGAAGGCTTCTTCAAAGAAAGGGAAACCTTCTTTAAAAAGGAAAAGACAGTACCCTTAAGAGAACTAGGAGGAAAAACATCTTCCCTAGAAGAAGGCAAATTAAAAAGTTGTATTCTTACTAGATTCAGAAGTTTGCAGTTGTTCATTTCACTGGGTAATAGTTTGCATTTGGAGAGTGAGGGCTCAAAGCCTGTCTTTTCCACTTCCAGGCTTAGGCAAATAAATACCATGAAGTATTTTTATACACAAAGTCTCTTTATCTATACTTCTAAGAGTTGCTGTTGGTTTGAAGATTAATTAAAATATAGTATTTTTGACATTGATGCCCAATCAACATTCAATTCACATGTGCTATTATTATTAAAAGATTTTTTTGAAATCTGAATCTTGCTGAGTCTAATTCAACTTCATATATTGAATGAATCATATTTTAAATTTCTACTTTTTGAAAGGCTTAATGTTTTAAAATCATCCCCAAACACTGTGTATCACATTTTGTTACTTCTAATCTCAATGGCAGAGAAGGCAATGGCACCCCACTCCAGTACTCCTGCCTGGAAAATCCCATGGATGGAGGAGCCTGGTAGGCTGCAATCCATGGGGTCGCTGAGGGTCGGACACAACTGAACGACTTCACTTTCACTTTTCACTTTCATGCATTGGAGAAGGAAATGGCGACCCACTCCAGTGTTCTTGCCTGGAGAATCCCAGGGACGGAGGAGCCTGGTGGGCTGATGTCTGTGGGGTCACACAGAGTCGGACACTACTGAAGCGACTTAGCAGTAGCAGCAGCAGCAATCTCAGTGGACAAGTTGGAAGCTTAGAAAGACTGAATACCTCATTCAGGTTCACCTGGCTAATAAGCAGAGCTGGAATTCAAACTCATGATTTCTTAGTTGATAGAATGGGTCCTATCCAGTCCCATTCAATTCTGATTATGTTTTAACTTTTCAGTCCCTGCATCAGTCTTGTACAAGGGTTATTAAATATTGTAAATAAGTGCTGATAAAAATCCTTGTTAACTTAGGAACATATTTCCTAAATAAGAAGCACAATCAATCTTATAGTATTTATTCCAGTCAAGATATATTTATGATCCTGTCCTAACAACTTGATTGCTTCCAGAGTACACAGATAACTAAGATAGTCCTTACCCTTGAGTATCTTTAGGTTTAACAGATTAAATGTGCAATAATAAACATTCTAGGGCTTCCCAGGTGGCTCAATGGTAGAGAATCCACCTACTAATGCAGGAGACACAAGAGACTGAGGTTTGATCCCTGGGTCAGGAAGATCCCCTAGAGGAGGAAATGGCAACCTGCTCTGGTATTCTTGACTGGAAAATCCTATGGATGGAGGAGCTGGCAGGCTATAGTTTATGGGGCTGCAAAGAGTAACACACAGCTGAGCACACCAGGCTATGCTAATAAATATTCTAATGTTGCCACAAAACCCATCATAAATGCTACTTCTCTCTCTAAAATTGTCCTAATTCTGAAAAATAAACATATTCAAGGGAAACTTTATCTTTCCTAAGATTTCATTTATTTACAAATATATAATTTTCCTCTCCATATCCTATATCTTTAGGATCAAGGAATTGGTCTATTATCTTCAACTTTGCTATAACTAGCATCTCATAGAGCATGACCATGCTCTCTATATAATACGATCCTCCAAAATACTTGCTGACTTAAATTCAATATGAGACATCATTTATGAGACAATGTTAGAACCAAGAAAGCAATTACAAAGCCCCCAGTAATTCAGCTCAAATTGAGCCGATACAGTCTAAATTAACTTATCAAACTAAGAAGAAAGTGACTACAACAAATAAAATGATTCATCTGAGATAAAATATTCAACAAATGAAAATTATTGCAGTTTGGGGAATTAACTCTGACTTTCTTTCTTCTAAGGTCTTGGTCTGAAGTCATCTCAATTTTGTTTTTGGTGCAGGGAGAGTATTTATCATGAAACTGTTGATAGGTTTAACTATGGGGAATGGGAGGGTGATCTCAGCCACTCCCACTGGGAATGAGATTGCTTCATGAAAGTTAAAGTGAAAATGGGATGATGCTGGATTGTGGGGGAGAGGAGCCAATACGGAAAGTCATGAGTATTGTTCCCCAGGATCTCTGAGGTTCAGCTGCTTTGATAACATCAAAGGAAAACTGTGAGCCTCAGACATGATGGGGAATTCAGGTGGAAGCAGCAACTCTTGGGATAACATGAATAGGTTTTGAAATGGGAAAACTTATTTATGTTCTAATGATTCATGCTTCCTGAGTGGTGAAAATATATATTATAGCATTCGTTTTCATCACAGCTATCTGAGGGATGCTCACATATGGCATAGTTATATCATAAATCTCCCGTGTACCTCTTTACTACAGGAAAATCATGAGACACATCCCCCAAAACTCATTTTAAAATGATAGATGGGATTATCCTTTAAGTGGGTGAGTAATTATCTCTCAAGTATACTGTAGCCATGGTGACTAGTTCCTGTACCTAAGCATTACATAAATGTTTGTTCATGGTGCTTATATAAATTGATTGACTTAAGTTGTTTATGTATTCACACAAGTACTGCAGTATCACCCTAAATTTATCAACTGGTTTTTAGCAAAGTTGTATCAAATGATTTAAAAAATACATGTAAAATAATAAGATAAAGCCTGACATTAAAAAATACACCAAGTAGGATTCCTTGAGCTATACAGTAGGTTCTCATTTTAGTTATCTATTTTTATACATAGTATCAACAGTATATAAATGTCAATCCCAGTCTCCCAGTTCTTCCCACCTCTCTTCCCTGGTTTGGTGTCCGTATGTTTGTTCCCTATATCTGTGTCTCTATTTCTATTTTGCAAATAAGATCAACTATACTCCAGTGAAAACTAATTTTAATAAATGATTGTGTTAAAATAGATATAACAAAATTTTCTGTTCTATTTTTAAATGTAACAATGGATGGCACTAGTTACACTCCCAGTGTTGTGCAGCCATCACCACTTTCTACATCCTTTTTTAATCACTCCAGAAACACTGCAGCCATTTCTATTTCCATTTTTCTTTAATCACACCAGAGACATTGCAACCATTAAGCAGTAATTCCCCATTCCCTTCTCCCTCCAGATCCTCGTTACCTCGAATCTTTCTGTCTGTATAAATTTGCCTATCCTAGATATTTTATGTGGAGGCATACAATATGTGTTCTTTTGGCCTGGCTTATTTCAGTTAGCATAATGTTTTCAAGTTTCATCTATACTTCAAGCGTCCTCATACTTCACTTTGACATTATGTTTATAACATTTTATTATAAAGCATGTTATGATAGATTTTCATTGTGATAACAGCCATTAGGGATGAATCTTATAAAGAGTCCATTTCAAGGATTCAGAAAGTGAGGGTCAGAGAGATTAGGAGGCTCTTTCAGTTTGCCTAATTACTAGGAGATATGGCTGCATGAACTCATGGAGTCTAGAAACTCCAAATCCAGTGCTCCATCCACTCTGCCATGCTCATTTTCTTCCTTTCTGGATACTCTGTGTATGCACTTATTTCTTCTTTTGGCATTTATTTCCTCTTTATACACTTACCACTTTGTACGTTTATTTCCTCCTAGATATTTAGTCTGCTGTTACAATTTGAGACTGCCAAGTGACTGGTGGTTTCCTTGGTTATAGTCTGAACGTGTAACCAATTTTTTTTTAGGGGAATGGAAGAAAGAGACCAGTATATATTTTTACTCAATTATCTTTAGAAAATCAGATACAGATTGCCTGTACAAAGACTTTGAAGTAGAGTCATTTTAACTGGTACCAGAATATAACTCTTAAAACATATTTAAAGAGACATGGGAAGCATTTGAAAATCAGTCTATAACACTATACATTTTGAGTAAAGTGGGATTCTAAATTTGTAGGAAGAAACACAAAAAGTACATGATGATGATGATGTTATAATATACAGAAAAGAATAAAATGAAATGTGCACACAAGCATAGGACTATCAAGTCATTTGCTTCGAATTTTTAAGGATAGGGTGACCTTAGTTATTTTTTGAAAATTTGAAAGATATTTCTAATTTTCAAATGATACTCTATTGCAATATTTCCAAATTTCCCAATAATTTAATTGTTATAATTCAGAAAATTATCAATCATAAAGGAAACTTAAAGCTAAGACTAAGGGAAAGCCTATTGCCAAAACTTCTCAGAGAAATTATCATGAATTATACGATCAGTGGAATGAATTGAGAAATGTAATTGACAGACCTATTTGAATTAGGACCAGTGAGCAATAAAGAATTATGTTGCATCCCACCCCATTGTCTGTTTCTTGCTATAGACATGCAACTGTTTGAATCTAGCTGGAAAATTCTATGGTGAAAATTCATACTTGTATGTATATGATTATACAATACTTGTGTTTGGCTTATTTTACTTAACACAGCACCTCCTAAATTAACACCTCATTTGTACATTCAATTGGTATTTGTCTCCTTAAAAACTAGGCATAAACTGTGGATGTCTGTCTGTTGGGTGGAGCTTCTGTGGTTTGTTAGCTGTCAGTGGCGTGACTGATTGCATCATGGAATGCGAAGGGAAAGAAGGAAGAGCCAGGAAAAGAAATGTTAGCACTAACCTGTGATTATAGTTTGTATAATATATATTCCACCTGTTCAGAGAGTTAAAGAGGCAGCGGAAGCTCTAAGCAGCTCTAGATAGAGTCTGCGAAGCACTAATCATTGCACATGTTAACCTCCTAATAGGATTTAAGACAGAATCTTTCTGAGAAAAACACAAACAAATCTGTAAAGGAAAACAGGTAGGAATGAAGACATTATAAGCCAAGAGGGAAAGGGATATAATTATATAAGGAAATTTCCCAAGAAAACTTAAAATGTGGTGATAAAATTCACATCCTAATTGATGCAGTAAAGAGCAGAATTGACACTGTGGAAAATCTGGGATGTAGAGAATAAACTTGGGACTGTCTCCCAAAGAGCAGAGGAAAGAGTAAAGTGATAAAAATAGTGACTCAGAAGAGCGTAGCCTGGAAGACAAAATGGAGATTCAATTTACAGTTTCAGTTTCCCCAAGGAAGAAAGTAAAACAATTGAAGTAGTAACTGTAAGAAAAGTCATCCCTAAATAAAGCTTCCAGAAACTTGGATAATTCTAAATTATGGAGTTTGACAAATCTCATTTTATTTTGGATGAAATTAAAAAATAAACCACATTAAGGTACATTCAGATAAAACTTGAAAAAAAAATCTTGATAAGGGAAAATTGCTTTAACAATAAAAGCAGGAAGGAAGAAATTCAGGGCAATTTTGGACATTCCTTCCATAACACTAAGTGCTAAGACACAAAGCAAAAACTGTTTAAATTTCAGGGAAAATAGTTGTGTTTTAATGGAAAACATGGAATTTTTTTTGTTATGCAAACAAAAGGAGTTTCTCAGCTAACTAAGGCTGAGAATATCTATTATTTAGGTACTATAATTTAAAATGCTGTTTGATATTGTGGTTTAGATGATTGAGAAAGACGTAAAGAACTCAAGAAAGAGGAAGTTAAAGTATAAAGAAACTAGTGAACATTAAAATAGCTAAAATAAAGATTTAAGAATAATTTTTATATGTTTAATTCATACATGAATAAAAATAATTATTATTAAGATAGAAACTTCATAAATTAATTTTAAATATAATTAAAAAAATTGGAGTCTAATATACTAGGTTATATTAATAAAGTTGAGATACAGAGTAGTGTATAGGATGGACAGTAAAAGAAATGTGGGAAGGAGTTGCTCAGAAGTACTTTTGAAATAGGAGGGAAGTGGGCAGAGCACAACATCAACATTTGAAAGAATAACACTTTCCGAAAGTGAAAGTGAAAGTTGCTCGATCATGTCCGACTCTTTGTGACCCCATGGACTATACAGTCCGTGGAATTCTCCAGGCCAGAATACTGGAGTGGGTAGCTGTTCCCTTTTCTAGGGTATCTTCCCAGCCCAGGGATCAAACCCAGGTCTCCCAGATTGTAGGCAGATTGTTCACCAGCTGAGCCACCAGGAAAGCACCATTATAGTCTTAGGACATGACAAAGACCAGTTAGAACTGAGTCCAAGATGGAGGAACAGTTGACTTCTAGTAGATCTTGAGCCTTATTATACACTCACTGTAATACATCAGCCAAATGATGCTCCCATTCATGCCATGATGGTTCTGAGCCAACCGTAAAAGGTCAAAAAGTGGGCAGTGGCCCAATTCCTGGAGATCGCCACCACCCCCCCCAAGTAATTAGAATAATCCTCCCACTCTATAGCCTATGAAGTTACCCAGCCCATAAAAAGTAACCACGCCATATTTCTGAGCTCTTTTGCCTTCTGAGATGGCCCATACTCTGTCTGTGGAGTGTGTTTCTCTCCAAGTAAATCCCCTTCTTACTTATCATGTCATCTCCAAATTCTTTTTTGACAAAGCTAGAACCTCAGATTCACCAGGCTCACTTTTATATCTGACTTTGCTCATTTAGGAAATCTGTATTAAACAATGTTTCCAAAACTTTTTCAGAAGTAATTATTAGTAGAACTGAGAAAGAAATAATTATCTTTTGACCATTGGAAAAGATCGATGCTCACAACTTGCATTAAGAAGTTCACAAGGAGAAAGAAACACATCAAATACTGAATAGTGTCTTTGGATTGTGAGCCTATTATCTTCACTTTTTTTTTTTTAAACTCATCAGTATTTTCTAAATTTTATTCAAGAGCGTTCATTGTAATCAGATAAGTCAATAAACATTACTTAAAATAATTTTCAAAGGCAGCTTCAGAGAGAAAGGAAGAACGTTGTAGGCAGAGGGCCTGAGTTGAGGAGGGTGTGGCCTATTCAGGGACCTGCACAAAAGCTGGAATGTGTGGAGTGAAGGAGGCTGGGCTAATGGTTGCAGAAAAAACCACAGGGCCACAGCCGGATCATGTGACAACTTGCAGTCACATTGAAGATTTTGCTTTTGATGTTAAAAAAAAAAGAAAAGCCATTGAAAATGCACAATGAGATTTGTGTTTTCGAAAAGTCATTATCCATTGTGTACCCTGGGATCAGAAACACCAGGATTGTGTCCATCAGGAGGTTGAATGTTTCTCCCTTGACCTTGCAGATGTTTCTTTACAAAGCAGCTAATGGAGTGGTATGGTGACCGTGATCCCCAGGAATTAGATGGGCTTTAGTAATGTGTGTGTGTGTGTGTGCGCGCACACACACACACATGTATGGTGAAGCTTATGGGAGGGGCGTGGAATCAGACTTCCAAAAGACAAACTTTGAGAGTATTTATAAAATATTGTATAGCAGATTTCCTCTTTTTCTACAGAATGTTCATTCTCCCTAACAATGAATTCCAATGCTATTATTTCACTGCCTTACTCCTACTGTTTTTTAAAAAGTGACTGTTAGTATCACAGTGACATAGATTACATTTATGTGGCCCCATCCTTTGGATCAGTTTGCTTATTTCTGTAATGACAGTTTTGTGTGGGCTCTGCATTTTCAGAGCCATCATTGGATGACTTGGATAAGTAAACCAAAAGGGAACAGAAAGCAACAGAAAAGCTCTTCTCTCTCATGCCTTCTAGGTACCTTGTTTTCACTCTTGTATCTTTGGAGTGTTGGGATCTTATTCTAAGAGGTGAAGAATCTTATATGATCAAAATGGGTTACTTTCTGTGTCTTATTTGCCTGGGTTTCCTTTACTCTTCTGTTTCAAAAATGGTCTGTAGGTAAATCATCATTTCCATGGCTAAATCATAGCAAATTGCCACCAAAGCCCATTATTCCGAGCACTGCCAGTGTAGCCCCAGGGTTTCACGTCTCAATCAGTTATCTCTAAATCAACAAAATTTAGCTCCAGAGGAGAGCGATCTGGGAAGCTTTTCTTTTCAATTCTCTCATATGTTTTGTTTTAGCTTAATGTGTTTGTCTGGAGACTTAGACACCATGGTGATACGCGTCAGAGAAATAAATAGAAATAGACATAGAAAAGACTAAAAAATAAAATGAAAACTTGGGAAGACTCGAAATGACACTTGTATCTGAGCGCTCCTTTTTTTTTTTTTCCAGAACTCAGTGAGGGGGAAATCAAAAAGGGACTTTGTGTCAGACAGATGAGTTAGTGAATAATTTTTCTTACAGTGTTATTTTGCTGACACTAGACTAAGGGAACTCATTAGCATGCTGTGACTATTTAACTCTAAGAAACATTGCTTTAACTTTTGTTTTGCTGGATATTCCTTACATCTCAGCTCAGCATTCAAATAGTGTAAACCAGTGAAAGTTGGGCAGTGTGGCAACAGAAGCATCTTTGGAGTTAGAGAGTAGGGTTTGAGTTTTGGTACCAACCTTTATTTTTGTTGTTGCTAAGTTGTGTCTGACTCTTTGTGACCTCATGGACTGCAGCAAGGCAGGCTCCTCTGTCCTCCATTATCTTCTGGAGTTTGCTCAAATTCATGTCTATTGACTCAGTGATGCTGTCTAAACATCTCATCCTCTGCAGCCCTCTTCCTCTCCTGCCTTCAGTCTTTCCCAGCATCAGGGGCTTTTTCAATGAGTCAGCTCTTTGCATCAGGTGTCCAAAGTATTGGAGCTTCAGCTTTACCATCGGTCCTTCCAGTGAATATTCAGGGTTATTTCTTTTAAGATTGACTGGTTTTGTCTCCTTTCTGTCCAAGGGACTTTCAAGAGGCTTCTCCAGCACCACAGTTCAAAAACATCAGTTCTTTGGCACTCAGACTTCTTTACAGTCCAACTCTCCTGTTCATACACACCTACTGGAAAAACCATAGCTTTGACTCTACAGACCTTTGTCGGCAAAATGGTATCTCTGCTTTTTAATATGCTGTCTGGGTCTGTCCTTGCTTTCCTTTCCCTAGAAACCAACCTTTATTAGTTATGTCATTAATGGCTTAATTTTTTCATCTCTAAAATATTCATATTAATAACTACTTAAAGCATTTGTGTCAAGTCAAAACACCAAACTAAAGGTCTTATCAATGTTCCTGGTCTATGGAAACTGCTTAATAAATGTTCATTGCCACTTCGTCCATCCTTGTAATTCACTTGGTTTCATTTAGTAACATGAGTGCCCCAAAAGATGGAATGAGTCACCCAACTTACTTTGTATCTACTGATGATGGCCATCCTATAAACGTTAGAATCACTGTTAGCTGTCACCCGGTCCACTGTCTCTCCAAGACCAAAACCATGGCCAAGACCAGTTTCCATGCTAAGAGATCCAGGGTGTGAATCTTCCACCTGACTTCCACAGATGCAGCCTGGTGTGTCTGTATGAAAACACAGAATAAGAACTGATACATCAGATCTGTTAGGTTGGGGAAGACAGCATTCCGGAGTTGAGAAATGAAAGGGCCATACTATGATCTCCAGTAAAACAAAAATAAATAGAAATGCCTGCAAGAATTCAATTGAAGGTTCTGATCTGCTATTTTAAGGCAGAGATTGGATGTGTGTTTCATCTTCATGTTAAACAGAAGTCCTGAATGGTCTGTATTACCTGCTTTTGTGGTTGTGGAGAAAACCAATAAAATGTTAAATTGTTTTCATTATTCTAGCTTTGAGTGACATTGAATGCCTACACTGGTGAGTAGGAAGCTCATTTCTTCTTTGTTATTAATCTACTGATGCTCTCAGTGGCTGTCCTGGGGGTGGCGGGCTGGAAGACATTCTAAGGTTTAAAAAGTCACAGTAAGACAATTCTGCTTCTCTCACTGGCTGGTGCCCTAGAAAGAAGTCTTTCATTTCATGTCAGTCACTTCTGCCTGCTGTGATTAACCTGAAGACATGGAGGAGTAGGTGTTTTTTTCTTTTTTTTAATTATCACAAGTAGTTTAAATTAATAAAAATATAGATTTCTTGGGGGGAAATATGATACATGAAAATTGGATATAGCCATTTCTTGAACTCTCTTGTAAATGCTAAAGCTTATTCCCAAGTTGCTAAAATCCATAAAAATCCAGCATTGTATACAATAGTTTTCATCGTGTTTTTCCTTCATACCTCTTCTTGCCTCTCATGAACATCTTATATCACTGCATTTCCTAATATTTTTGTTGAGAAAGCAAACAAATTCAGATGTTCTGTTTTAACTTTGCACATAAACTTAAACCCAAATCCTCAAATATCATGTCTTCTTATTCCTAATCAAAATAAAGCTCTGGGAGTAATTGGTGGGAGCAACAGAGCAGGCAAAAGGAATGTCAGAGAAGTCTGTTCTGTAAGCTTGGGCGGGTGCCGTTAGCCCCAGGGTAGTCGTAGCCTATTCCAGAATGAGAAGGCATGTGGCCATACAGATTCCTGATACTGATGTCCAAAACCAAACTGGATGCATAACAACAGCAGTTTGCATCTTTGGATGAGCTAAAGCTGCTTTCTAAACATTGGGTAGACTCTCTTGGTTGAGAAGGAAGAATCCAACTTGGGAGAGCTCCATCAATCAGGCTCTATGTGTTGGCTGCCTGCAATGTGATTTTTCTGCTGTTCTCAGGAATGTGGAGGTTGTCAAAGAAGAATAACTTGGTCCTTCCCAAAGCAACTTACAAACTAGTTAGTTAAGCAACAGATATTCTGAAAATTTTGAAAATAGTCTAATGCTTAAGGATGTGCTGCTGACTTTAATAGCAATTCCTAGAAGGAGAGGATCAGTGTATACAGAAAGAACTGGAAAAGGTCCCGTAGAAGAGATGAAGGTGAAGAAGAGATGAAGTTTTAAGAAGGAATTTAAAGGAAAAAGACATCACAGGCCAAGGAGACAATATGTACTCCCATTGGGACATTGTGCTTGTTGCAGAGAGGGGCCAATAGAATGCATGATAGGGAGGAATTGAAATAAAGATAGAAATGTAGGGTGGGATCCTATGATTTGATATGGCAAGAGGGGGACAGCTAGGGGGAGATTTTTGAGCTGAAGAGTGATCTGATAAGAGCTATACTTTGCAAAAATATTCTAGCAATTGTGCGTAAAAGGAAGTTAACTTGACATTGACCTTTAAAGACTTTTAATGAAGATGAGGAAGCGAATGCTTTTCTAAAAGCAAGAGAGCTGGTGTGAAGGGATAAAGATTCATATATTCCATCTTGATCATCAAAGCCCTGGTTCCTTTGGGGTCAGAAATGCATCTCAGGGATTAGTGTCAAAAGCTTTGAATAGTATGGGTTCGGTTTTGGACCTTGACTCGGGACTTCCTATATGTTTGGCCTTGGCCAGGTAATATAACTTCTCTAATCAGTAGGTTCCTCACAAGTTGTGGAAGGCAGAATTATACAAAGACCCTCAGTGACCTTCTCCCTTTTATAATTCCTTCCTGTTAAGAATGAGCAAAACCTGTGAATAGGATGAAGAATCACTCCCCTGGTTATATTATGTGACATGGCAAAGGAGATTTTACAAATGTAATTAAGGTTATTGAACTTGAATTCAGTTGAGCTTGAATTAATCAAAAGTGAAAATACACAGATGGGGTTGACCTAATCACTTTAACCCTTTAAAAGTCCGTTCTAAAGGTCAACAGCAGAGAAATCAGAGATATTGAAAGTGTAGAAGTTCTCTGGCCAGCCCCCATGAGTTCTATAGTTTCAGGCATAAAACAGGACCTTGAATCTCTCTGACTTACAGAATATGTGTTGTTTCAAGTCACTAAATTTGTTGCAATTTTCCATACAACAACAGAACACCAATACACTGGTAAACACAGGTAATGAGCATATGTAGTCATATTGAGAGACTTAGATGAAATAATATGAATATTGAATATGAAGTGTTCAGCACTATGCCTGGAATTTAGTAGGTGTATGGTAAATATTAGCTATTATTATTATTGCCTTTTATTATTAGGTTGTGAGTTAGCAATGAAATTAGTAGAAATATATTCTAAAATTAACAGAGCTATCTTAGAGCAATGGGTGATTGTCAGATGTATTGGATTGACCAAAAAGTTCTTTGGGGTTTTCTGTAACATCTTATGGAAAAGAGCAAACAAACAATTTTAGCCAACCCAGTAGACAGTGATAATGGGATTTCTGGTCCCCTTACTGCATCTGCTGGTGAGATTGATCTACCATCTCTGTTCTTCATGTCAGCAAAGTATTTTATTATTCCAGTCAGCAACCCTAGATGATTGTTGCAGTTGGAACAATAGAGCACAATCCTGATTGCGTTAAATCACACATCCACAGCCATAATGTGTTTGGCAAAGTCAAGAATCAAATCACTAGAACTAGCTACTAAGACAAGTTGTTATGTTGATATTAACAATCCCACATGTCAAATGACATATACAGGCATAATATCCATGCATAAGGAGTGATATTCAAAATGTTTAGCAATGGGTATGCTGCTGCTGCTAAGTTGCTTCACTCGTGTCCGACTCTGTGTGACCCCATAGATGGCAGCCCACCAAGCTCCCCCGTCCCTGAGATTCTCCAGGCAAGAACACTTGAATGGGTTGACATTTCTTTCTCCAATGCATAAAAGTGAAAAGTGAAAGTGAAATCGCTCAATCATGTCCGACTCTTTGCAACCCCATGGATTGCTGCCTACCAGGCTCCTCCGTCCATGGGATTTTCCAGGCAAGAGTACTGGAGTGGGGTGCCATTGCCTTCTCCATTAGTAACAGGTATAACACAGGCATTATAAACAAACCAGCATGGTTATGCTGCAAAGCTGAATATCAACTCTGGATGCACTGTCCGTGAGTCCCCATCCTGGGTCAGCCACATGCTGGATGATGGGTGCCAAACATGGACTTGCATCATCAAGAACCTCACAGCTATTAGAAAACAGAGAAGGAGAAGAAAGTCATCGATGATAATACAGTGATATAAGTACCATGCTGGAAGCACATGTTGGAAGTCACAGGCTTAGATAGCAAAGGTACAGAAAAGAAGTCCCTTGGCTCAGTCTCAGCTGGAATCAG
Organism: Bos indicus; assembly: GCF_029378745.1. Taxonomy (NCBI): domain Eukaryota; kingdom Metazoa; phylum Chordata; class Mammalia; order Artiodactyla; family Bovidae; genus Bos; species Bos indicus. Next base: position 48,440,233 of record NC_091773.1, read on the forward strand.
AAAATGCAGTGCTGTTTTAAGCTTGAATTCAGCCCTGAGTCTAAGTAAGGGGGAATTACTCAGACTTTGTTAAAGGGGAAGGTGTTTCTTATAGAGAGGACAGCCTGAGCCAAGTCATCATGAGTGAGAATGGTGCATTCGAAAAACTTTTGTAGGGAGTGGTGCCAGTGAAAAAGGTGAAGAAGCTAGATCAGAAAGGACATCATTAAGGAGCTTGTTTTTATCTGATGACAGGGGGAGTATTTAAAATATGGTTCAGATAAGTTAAGATTCTTGTTTTTCCAAAACAGAGCTAGCATAATATGGACAATAGTTTCAGTTCAGTTCAGTTCAGTTCAGTCACTCAGTCATGGATCTGACTCTTTGCGACCCCATGAATTGCAGCACAACAGGCCTCCTTGTCCATTACCAACTCCCGGAGTTCACTCAAACTCACATCCATCAATTCGGTGATGCCATCCAGCCATCTCATCCTCTGTCGTCCCCTTCTCCTCCTGCCCCCAATCCCTCCTAGCATCAGGGTTTTTTCCAATGAGTCAACTCTTCACATGAGATGGCCAAAGTATTGGAGTTTCAGCTTCAACATCAGTCCTTCCAAAGAACACCCAGGACTGATATCATTTAGGATGGACTGGTTGGATCTCTTTGCATTCCAAGGGACTCTCAAGAGTCTTCTCCAACACCATAGTTCAAAAGCATCAGTTCTTCGGCGCTCAGCTTTCTTCACAGTCCAACTCTCACATCCATACATGAGCACTGGAAAAAATATAGCCTTCACTAGACGGACCTTTGTTGGCAAAGTAATGTCTCTGCTTTTAAATATGCTATCTAGGTTGGTCATAACTTTCCTTCCAAGGATTAAGTGTCTTTTTATTTCATGGCTGCAATCACCATCTGCAGTGATCTTGGAGCCCCCCAAAATAAAGTCTGACACTGTTTCCACTGTTTCCCCATCTATTTCCCATGAAGTGATAGGTCCGGATGCCATGATCTTCGTTTTCTGAATGTTGAGCTTTAAGCCAACTTTTTCACTCTCCGCTTTCCCTTTCATCAAGAGGCTCTTTAGTTCTTCTTCACTTTCTGCCATAAGGGTGGTGTCATCTGCATGTCTGAGGTTACTGATATTTCTCCAGGCAATCTTGATTCTAGTTTGTGCTTCATCCAGCCCAGAGTTTCTCATGATGTACTCTGCATATAAGTTAAATAATCAGAGTGACAATATACAGCCTTGATGTATACCTTTCCCTATTTGGAACCAGTCCGTTGTTCCATGTCCAGTTCTAATTGTTGCTTCATGACCTGCATATAGATTTATCAGGAGGCAGGTCAGGTGGTCTGATATTCCCATCTCTTTCAGAATTTTCCACAGTTTGCTGTGATCCACACAGTCAAAGGCTTTGGCACAGTCAACAAAACAGAAGTAGATGTTTTTTTGGAGCTCGCTTGCTTTTTTGAAGATCCAACAGATGTTGGCAATTTGATCTCTGGTTCCTCTGCCTTTTCTAAAACCAGCTTGAACATCTGGAAGTTCATGGTTCACATACTGTTGGAGCTTGGCTTGGAGAATTTTGAGCATTACTTTACTAGCGTGTCAGAAGAGTGCAATTGTGTGGTAGTTTGAGCATTCTTTGGCATTGCCTTTCTTTGGGATTGGAATGAAAACTGACCTTTTCCAGTCCTGTGGCCACTGCTGAGTTTTCCAAATTTGCTGGCATATTGAGTATAGCACTTTCACAGCATCATATTTTAGGATTTGAAATAGCTCAACTGAAATTCTATCACCTCCACTAGCTTTGTTTGTAGTGATGCTTCCTAAGGCCCACTTGACTTCACATTCCAGGATGTGTGGCTCTAGGTGAGTGATCACACATCATGATTATCTGGGTCATGAAGATCTTTTTTGTATAAATCTTCTGTGTATTCTTGCCACCTCTTCTTAATATCTTCTGCTTCTGTTAGGTTCATACCATTTCTGTCCTTTATTGTGCCTATCTTTGCATGAAATGTTCCCTTGGTATCTCTAATTTTCTTGAAGAGATCTTTAGTCTTTCCCATTCTATTGTTTTCCTCTATTTCTTTGCATTGATCAACGAGGAAGGCTTTCTTATCTCTCCTTGCTATTCTTTGGAACTCTGCATTCAAATGGGTATATCTTTCCTTTTCTCCTTTGCTTTTTGCTTCTCTTCTTTTCACAGCTATTTGTAAGGCCTTCTCAGACAACCATTTAGACTTTGTGCATTTCTTTTTCTTGGGGATGGTCTTAATCCCTCTCTCCTGTACAGTGTCATGAACCTCTGTACATAGTTCTTCAGATACTCTGTCTATCAGATCTAATCCTTTGAGTCTATTTCTAACTTCCACTGTATAAACATAAGGGATTTGATTTAGGTCATACCTGAATGGTCTAGCAATTTTCCCTACTTTCTTCAACTTAAGTCTGAATTTGGCAATAAGGAGTTCATGATCTGAGCCACAGTCAGCTCCCAGTCTTGTTTTTGCTGCCTGTATAGAGCTCCTCTACCTTTGGCTGTAAAGAATATAATCAATCTGATTTCAGTATTAACCATCTGGTGATGTCCATGTATAGAGTCTTCTCTTGTGTTGTTGGAAGATGGTGTTTGCTATGGCCAGAGTGTTCTGTTGGCAAAACTCTATTAGCCTCTGCCCTGCTTCATTCTGTACTCCAAGGCTGAATTTACCTGTTACTCCAAGTATTTCTTGACTTCCTACTTTTGCATTCCAGTCCCCTATAATGATAAGGACATCTTTTTTGGGTGATAGTTTTAGAAGGTCTTGTAGGTCTTCATAGAACCGTTCAGTTTCAGCTTCTTCAGCATTACTGGTCAGGGCATAGACTTGGATTATTGTCATATTAAATGGTTTGCCTTGGAAACGAACAGAGATCATTCTGTCGTTTTTGAGATTGCATCCAAGTGCTGCTTTTCAGACTCTTTTGTTGACCATGATGGCTACTCCATTTCTTCTGAGGGATTCCTGCCCGCAGTAGTAGATATAATGGTCATCTGTGTTAAATTCACTGATTCCAGTTGATTTGAGTTCACTGATTTCTAAAATGTCAGTGTTCACTCTTGCCATCTCCTGTTTGACCACTTCCAATTTACCTTGATTCGTGGACCTAACATTCCAGGTTCCTGTGCAATACTGCTCTTTACAGCATCTGACTTTACTTGCATCACCAGTTACATCCACAACTGGGTGTTGTTTTTTCTTTGGCTCCATCCCTTCATTCTTTCTGGAGTTAGTTCTCCACTGATCTCCAGTAGCATATTGGGCACCTACTGACATGGGCAGTTCATCTTTCAGTGTGCTATCATTTTGCCTTTTCATGCTGTTCATGGGATTCTCAAGCCAAGAATACTGAAGTGGTTTGCCATTCCCTTCTCCAGTGGACCACGTTTTGTCAGAACTCTGTACCGTGACCCACCTGTCTTGACATGGCTCATAGTTTGATTGAGTTAGACAAGGCTGTGGTCCATGTAATGAGATTGGTTAGTTTTCTGTGATTGTGGTTTTCAGTCTGTCTGCCCTCTGATGGGATGGGAATACCAGACCACCTGACCTGCCTCTTGAGAAACCTGTATGCAGGTCAGGAAGCAACAGTTAAAACTGGACATGGAACAACAGACTGGTTCCAAATAGGAAAAGGAGTACATCAAGGCTATATATTGTCACCCTGTTTATTTAACTTATATGCAGAGTACATCATGAGAAATGCTGGGCTGGAAGAAGCACAAGCTGGAATCCAAATTGCTGGGAGAAATATCAATAACCTCAGATGACACCACCCTTATGGCAGAAAGTGAAGAAGAACTCAAAAACCTCTTGATGAAAATGAAAGTGGAGAGTGAAAAAGTTGGCTTAAAGCTCAACATTGAAAAAACGAAGATCATAGCATGTGGTTCCATCATTTCATGGGAAATAGATGGGGAAATAGTGTCAGACTTTATTTTTTTGGGCTCCAAAATCACTGAAGATTTTGATTGCAGCCATTAGATTAAAAAACGCTTACTCCTTGGAAGAAAAGTTATGACCAACCTAGATAGCATATTGAAAAGCAGAAACATTACTTTGGCAACCAAGGTCCGTCTAGTGAAGGCTATATTTTTTCCAGTGCTCATGTATGGATGTGAGAGTTGCACTGTGAAGAAAGCTGAGTGCCGAAGAATTGATGCTTTTGAACTGTGGTGTTGGAGAAGACTCTTGAGAGTCCCTTGGACTGCAAGAAGATCTAACCAGTCCATTCTAAAGGAGACCAGTCCTGGGTGTTCATTGGAAGGACTGATGCTAAAGCTGAAACTCCAGTACTTTGGCCACCTCATGAAAAGAGTTAACTCATTGGAAAAGACCCTGATGCTGGGAGGGATTGGGGGCAGGAGGAGAAGGGGACAACAGAAGATGAGATGGCTGGATGGCATCACTGACTCAATGGACGTGAGTCTGAGTGAACTCCAGGAGCTGGTGATGGACATGGAGGCCTGGCATGCTGAGGTTCATGGGTCACAAAGAGTTGGACACGACTGAGCAACTGAACTGAACTGCCCTCTGATGGAGAAGGATAAGAGCTTATAGAAGCTTGGATAAGAGGCTTATAGAAGATGGAAGAGACTGACAGGGGGAAAATGGGTCTTGTTCTGATGGGCGGGGCCATGCTCAGTAAATCTTTAATCCAATTTTCTGTTGAAAGTTGGGGCTGAGTTCCCTCCCTGTATTTCCCTGGCACCATTTTGGCATTAGAAAATGACTTCAGCAAGTTAGACTTCAGTGGAGTCCAGACTTCAGTGAATTAAGAATGAGGGAGTGTAGGCAGCAAAAAAGATATTTGGTTGGCCAAAAAGTTCATTTTAGTTTTTCCATAAGATTGTACTAAAACCTGAGTGAACTTTTAGGCCAATCCATTACTTGAGGAAGGTGGTCCTGAGAAGAGGCAGACACTCCACTGGGCAGGCACATTAAAGGAATGATGACAAAGTAAGATGAGCATGTGTTTCATTGTCTTTAGCATCCAGCATTCATAGAATAATATGAGGCAGAATACAGAGATCATTCTTTATCATCTGAATACAGTATAGGTTTAGAAAAGGGCACAGACTGTGGAATCACGCTGACTTGTATTCAGATACAGCTTCCATAGCCTATTAGCTGTGGAATTGTTAGCCTGACTCTAAATGTCTTTGTCTTTAAAATAGAGATAATTCCCCAATCCCTCAGCATGTAAAGGATCCACCTGCAATTCCGGAGACATGGGTTGAATCCCTGGGTTGGGAAAATTCCCTGGAGGAGCAAATGGCAATCTACTCCAGGATTCTTGCCTGGAAAAACCCATGGCAGACTACAGTCCATAGGGTCTCAAAGAGTAGGACACGACTGAGCAGGAACTCCGCAGGTCAGTAGGGGCCCAATATGCTACTGGTGATCAGTGGAGAAATAACTCCAGAAAGAATGAAGGGATGGAGCCAATGCAAGAACAATACCCAGCTGTGGATGTGACTGGTGATAGAAGCAAGGTCCGATGCTGTAAAGAGCAATATTGCATAGGAACCTGGAATGTCAGGTCCATGAATCAAGGCAAATTGGAAGTGGTCAAACGAGATGGCAAGAGTGAATGTAGACATTCTAGGAATCAGTGAACTAAAATGGACTGGAATGGGTGAATTTAACTCAGATGACCATTATATCTACTACTGTGGGCAGGAATCCCTCAGAAGAAACGGAGTAGCCATCATAGTCAACAAAAGAGTCCAAAATGCAGTACTTGGATGCAATCTCAAAAACGACAGAATGATCTCTGTTCGTTTTCAAGTCAAACCATTCAGTATCACAGTAATCCAAGTCTATGCCCTGACCAGTAACGCTGAAGAAGCTGAAGTTGAACGGTTCTATGAAGACCTACAAGACCTTTTAGAACTTACACCCAAAAGAGATGTCCTTTTCATTATAGGGGACTGGAATGCAAAAGTAGGAAGTCAAGAAACACCTGGAGAAACAGGCAAATTTGGCTTTGGAATACGGAATGAAGCAGGGGAAAGACTAATAGAGTTTTGCCAAGAGAATGCACTGGTCATAGCAAACATTGTCTTCCAGCAACACAAGAGAAGACTCTACACATGGACATCACCAGATGGTCAATACCGAAATCAGATTGATTATATTCTTTGCAGCCAAAGATGGAGAAGCTGTATACAGTCAAACAAAACAAGACCAGGAGCTGACTGTGGCTTAGATCACGAACGAACTCCTTATTGCCAAATTCAGACTTAAGTTGAAGAAAGTAGGGAAAACCACTAGACCATTCAGGTATGACCTAAATCAAATCCTTTATGATTATACAGTGGAAGTGAGAATAGATTTAAGGGCCTAGATCTGATAGATAGAGTGCCTGATGAACTATGGAATGAGGTCTGTGACATTGTACAGGAGACAGGGATCAAGACCATCCCCATGGAAAAGAAATGCAAAAAAGCAAAATGGCTGTCTGGGGAGGCCTTACAAATAGCTGTGAAAAGAAGAGAAGCGAAAAGCAAAAGAGAAAAGGAAAGATATAAGCATCTAAATGCAGAGTTCCTAAGAATAGCAAGGAGAGATAAGAAAGGCTTCTTCAGCGATCAATGCAAAGAAATAGAGGAAAACAACAGAATGGGAAAGACTAGAGATCTCTTCAAGAAAATCAGAGATACCAAGGGGACATTTCATGCAAAGATGGGTTCGATAAAGGACAGAAATGGTGTGGACCTAACAGAAGCAGAAGATATTAAGAAGAGGTGGCAAGAATACACAGAAGAACTGTACAAAAAAGATCTTCACGACCCAGATAATCACGATGGTGTGATCACTGACCTAGAGCCAGACATCCTGGAATATGAAGTCAAGTGGGCCTTAGAAAGCATCACTACGAACAAAGCTAGTGGAGGTGACAGAATTCCAGTTGAGCTATTTCAAATCCTGAAAGATGATGCTGTGAAAGTGCTACACTCAATATGCCAGCAAATTTGGAAAACTCAGCAGTGGCCACAGGACTGGAAAAGGTCAGTTTTCATCCCAATCCCAAAGAAAGGCAATGCCAAAGAATGCTCAAACTACTGCACAATTGCACTCATCTCACATGCTAGTAAAGTAATGCTCAAAATTCTCCAAGCCAGGCTTCAGCAATATGTGAACCGTGAACTTCCAGATGTTCAAGCTGGTTTTAGAAAAGGCAGAGGAACCAGAGATCAAATTGCCAACATCCACTGGATCATTGAAAAAGCAAGAGTTCCAGAAAAACATCTATTTCTGCTTTATTGACTATGCTAAAGCCTTTGACTGTGTGGATTACAATAAACTGTGGAAAATTCTTCAAGAGATGGGAATACCAGACCACCTGACCTGCCTCTTGAGAAATCTGTATGCAGGTCAGGAAGCAAGAGTTTGAACTGGACATGGAACAACAGACTGGTTCCAAATAGGAAAAGGAGTATGTCAAGGCTGTGTATTATTACCCTGCTTGTTTAACTTATATGCAGAGTACATCATGAGAAATGCTGGACTAGAAGAAACATAAGCTGGAATCAAGATTGCTGGGAGAAATCTCAATAACCTCAGATATGCAGATAACACCATCCTTATGGCAGAAAGTGAAGAGGAACTCAAAAGCCTCTTGATGAAAGTGAAAGTGGAGAGTGAAAAAGTTGGCTTAAAGCTCAACATTCAGAAAATGAAGATCATGGCATTTGGTGCCATCACTTCATGGAAAATAGATGGGGAAACAGTGGAAACAGTGTCAGAGTTTATTTTTCTGGGCTCCAAAATCACTGCAGATGGTGACTGCAACCATGAAATTAAAAGACGCTTACTCCTTGGAAGGAAAGTTATGACCAACCTAGATAGCATATTCAAAAGCAGAGACATTACTTTGCCAACCAAGGTCCTTCTAGTCAAGGCTATGGTTTTTCCTGTGGTCAAGTATGGATGTGAGAGTTGGACTGTGAAGAAGGCTGAGCGCCGAAGAACTGATGCTTTTGAACTGTGGTGTTGGAGAAGACTCTTGAGAGTCCCTTGGACTGCAAGGAGATCCAACCAGTCCATTCTAAATGAGATCAGTCCTGGGTGTTCTTTGGAAGGAATGATGCTAAAGCTGAAACTGCACTACTTTGGCCACCTCATGCGAAGAGTTGACTCATTGGAGAAGACTCTGATGCTGGGAGGGATTGGGGGCAGGAGGAGAAGGGGAGGACAGAGGATGAGTTGGCTGGATGGCATCAGTGACTCGATGGACGTGAGTCTGGGTGAACTCCAGGAGTTGGTGATGGACAGGGAGGCCTGGCGTGCTGCGATTCATGGGGTCGCAAAGAGTCAGACATGACTGAGCGGCTGAACTGAACTGAACTGAACTGAACTACCAAATCAGAGTAATGCTTGCTACACTTGTTTTACGTGTTCCTGTAATTTGTGTGTTTTCTTAGAGAGGCCAGAGGGAAGACCGGGAGACAAATTGACAATTTTGAGGCCTTTGAAGGCACTGGATTTGTTTTTTACTATTTACCATATAAAAGTGATTATATTAAATTGAAATTAAATGCATTGTTATGGGGCATTTATGACATCTCATTGAAAGAATTGCTGTGAATCCTTTAGAGAGCACTGATTTGCAACCATCAGCCTGTGTCATGAATACAACCTCCAGAATGGTACTTAGCAGCTAATTAAACCAAAAAGACAAATACGAGGCTTTTACATTTTTAATTTAAAAGCTTCTAAATATAGTCGTTGTTATAGTGCTACCAAAGTATGGTACAGCAGTCTGCATTTTAAACCTCTTAATCTCATTGTCATAATTAATTTTATGAATAGGAAGGTCTGTGCTGGGGTTAGGAGATATGCTATTTGTTTGTTTGTTTGTTTGTTTTAACTTGAGAATGGGGCTGGTTGCCTTTGCAATTAAATGATATTTCAGTGTGATTTTTCTCTCAGCTGAATTATTAATTTACTTATGTTAGTAATTTTGTCCAAATATGATTTAGGCCTCAAAAAGTTCCACTGGAAACACTCTTGCCAGCTGTAATTTAAAATTCCCTTTTATTTCTGCCTTATAATTTTTAAAGATGATAAAATTAGACGTTGAGTGGTCTTGAATCTCACTGAGTTATTTGTGGATGCTCTGTTATTCATCCATCTGAATGCAGCATTTCTTTCAGGAACACTATTTCATTGGCAAGGAAGCATGAGTTAGACATTAGCAGTCATAATGTCTTCAAAGCCTGGCTGCTTCCTCAGATTATATATGACCTTGAGCTAGTCCTTCAGTCTCTGACTTTTGAAAGGGGGAATCATGGTTCCATCCCTACCTAACAGAATTGCTGTGGGTGATACTCAGAACCAGGGAATGTTGGAGCAGAAAGGAAGCAGGATGAACATCTAATACAACTCCTTCATCTGTAGGTGAGTAAACTGGCATCCAGAGGCAATGAATCACCCGTGCCCCAACTTAGTGCAGAAAATAGATGTACTGCTGTATTTTGGCTCCAAACCCAGTACCGATCCCTCAGTTCAGTTCAGTTCAGTCGCTCAGTCGTGTCTGACTCTTTTCGACCCCATGGACTGCAGCACGCCAGGCCTCCCTGTCCATTACCAACTCGCGGAGTTTACTCAAACTCATGTCCATTGAGTCGGTGATGCCATCCAACCATCTCATCCTCTGTCCTCCCCTTCTCCTCTCATCTTCAACCTTCCCCAGCATCAGGGTCTTTTCCAATGAGTCAATTCTTTTCATCAGGTGGCCGAAGTATTGGAATTTCAGCTTCAGCATCAGTCCTTCCAATGAATATTCAGGACTGATCTCCTTTAGGATGGCCTGGTTGGATCTCCTTGCAGTCCAAGGGACCCTCAAGAGTCTTTTCCAACACCACAGTTCAAAAGTGTCAATTCTTTGGCGCTCAGCTTTCTTTTTAGTTCAACTCTCACATCCATACATAACTGTAGATCCCTACACCAAAGATTTCTATGTAAGATCTAAGATTATATTGAAATTACAGGGGAGCACCTGTTTAAAAAAAAGTGGGAGAATAATTTATGTCATCTAGAATTTCTGTCTACTTTACTTCAACACAAGATGCTTAGAACACTGAGCTTTTAGTTTATTCTTCCTTTGGATGCTTGCTGTCACTTAGAATCAGTGTTTGGTGTATAAAGGGACAAATAACAAAGTGTTTAATAAACTAATAGCCTATGCAGTTAAATCAGGATGACGTCTTTATTGGGTTTTTTAAAACCCCATTAAGATGATCGAAGTTTTAAATAACCTTCTTAAAACTTAGTTCATTTGTTAATACTAAGACTGTTTTTGAAGAAAATGAAGTGCCCTCAGGCTCCCCCGCAACATATACTGCAAAGATCTTTTAAAGCTAATCAAGAGTGAATAAAATAACATGTCCTGGATTCCAGGACAACTCTTTTTTTTTTTAAGTTATTTTCTAAATTTTGTATTGGGATATAGTTAATTTAAGCTGGCTTAAAACTCAACATTCAAAAAACTAAGATCATGGCATCCGGTCCCATCACTTCAGGGCAAATAGAGGGGGGAAAAGTGGAAACAGTCACAGATTTTATTTTCTTGGGCTCAAAAATCAACTGCAGATAGTGACTGCAGCCATGAAATTGAAAGATGCTTGCTCCTTGGAAGAAAAGCTATGACAAACCTAGACAGTGTGTTAAAAAGCAGAGACATAACTTTGCCATCAAAGGTCTGGCTAGGCAAAGCTATGTCATGTACAAATGTGAGAGTTGGACCATGAAGAAGGCTGAGCACTGAAGAATTGATGCTTTTAAACTATGGTGTTAGAGAAGACTCTTGAGAGTCCCTTGGACTGCAAGGAGGTCCAACTGGTTAATCCTAAAGGAAATCAACCCTGAATATTCACTGGAAGGACTGATGTTGAAGCTGAAGCTTCAATACTTTGGCCACCTGATATGAAGAGCCAACTCATTTGAAAAGACCTTGAAGCTGGGAAAGACTGAGGGCAGGAGGAGAGGGGAGCGGCACAGGTTGAGATGGTTGGATAGCATCATGGACTCAATGGACATGAGTTTGAGCAAACTTCAGGAGATAATGAAGGATGTGAAAGCCTAGTGTGCTGCAATCCATGAAGACACAGAGTCTGACACGACTTAGTGACTGAACAACATAGCCAATTAACAATGTTGTGATAATTTCAACTGAACAGTAAAGGGACTCAGCCATGTATCCGTTCTCCCCCAAACTTCCCTCCTCTCCAGACTGCCATGTATCACTGAGCAGAGTTTCCTGTGCTATATGGTAGGATAGCACAATTCTTTTCCAATGACTGAGGTTCATATAAGTTTTCTGAGAAACCCCGAATGTCAACATGACTGCATTCATAGTACCCATGACGTCCGTGCTATTTAGGAATTACTTATTTTAACACAGTGAATGGGCAATAGCAAGTTAAATATTAAACAATATTTAAATTAGGACATAAATATAGCTATGCATTATTCAGCACCGAGTTAAGTCGATATTCAGATCAGACAGAAGGTCACTGCCCCTCAGTAATTGTCCTCTCAGACTCAGGCAGCGCCAGTCCTTTATATAATGAAGTCAGCTCTCTGCAGAAGCAATTTGCATCTGGATAGGGAAAAGGGACACCTCCTCTGTTTCTAGCAAAAGTAGTTGGTGCTGGTTTGATCCCTTTCAGGGTGCACCATGATGATTAACCATGCTGCCTCCACATATACATATTCAGAGGTGGCTTTTTCTGGGAATTTCCCTCACCCAGGAGATCATAAAGCTATCTCTTCCTTGGCTCCAAAATCATAACCCCTCCACTGTGCCAGTGCAAACAGAACACAAGTTTGCTTCCTCTTATCTGACCTCTCACACTCTGCTTTGCCCTTGTTTGACTGGAAGTAGGGTCCCTGATCAAAATTCACAGCCCATCCTGAAGCTGGGCATGTTGACTGTGAAACAGAGCGGGAACCCACGGGTACGGTATTCATGGCTTGCTGCTCACAGTTTTCAATCAGTTTCCAAGCATACCCCAGGTGTACAGTCATTCCTCCAAGCTCTGATTGATTGAGTGCCATGCATTTGTTTGAGACTCTCCCCGCCTACTTTTTAACAATGCTAGCTGGAATGATTCAGGTGATTATTGCCAGTGTTTGTGACTTTCCTAGTTAGGTTAACTTTAAGACATGGCATTAAGTATTTTGAACTCTAGATAGATGGGCTTTAAAAATAAATTGTAGGCTATAGAATTTTCTTCTATAGCATGTGATCCTCGGTGAATTTGATTATGATAGTCCTCAAGTGTCACCCATAAAAATAGTAGTAGTCGCAGGAATCCCCCAAAGAAGTTAATATTGAAGGACCAGTCTCCTGTCTTTGAAATTGTTTTCTTCTTTCTCTATTCCCTCCTATAGAAGCAATTATGTGAATTGCTTGTCCCCTGGGGGTGATAAGAGAGATTAATCACTTCTCTCTCTTCTTCTTCCCCCACAGAGATGATGAAGCATTTGCTAACTGCCAGCTTTAAGCCCAGAAACTTTTGGGGACTTGCCAGTCTGATGGTATATGTAGCATCACTTCCTCCTACTTTGGATATTGATTGAAAAGACCAATAGATCAAGAAGAGCTTATAGTTACAGAGCATTTTTTCCTGAGTTTACAAAGGACTTTCACATTAACATCTTTTTTTTTTTAAGCTCACAATAACCCTGTGGAATATGTTTAACAATGTGTTTATTGACAGATATTTACTTATTGAACCACTGAGCAAGACGGTGCTAGGGATACAGTCAGCATAGTCATGGTATTTATAGTCTAGTAGGGGAGAATGGTATTAACGATTTATGATTAAAAAGAAATATTATAAACTGTGATTGTAACTGTGAAACAAAACTTCACATCATGTAGTAAGGGAAATCACATGTAACCTGGGAGTGAGAGTATCAGGAAAGAGAGAGAACATAAGATCCAAAGAGACCAAATGTTAGGTAGAATGAAATCCTTGGACTCTCTCACTGATTCATAATCAGACTTTCCAAACACAAAAAGCAAATAGATAGCATGTGATGTTATTGTGATAGAGTTTCCTTCTTTTATAGCAGTATTTTTAATTAGTAGAAATTAGTGGGCAAGAAAGGTAATACCTATTCACCAAATAACCTGTAATGATGAATTTGTTGCAATGAAGTTGCATCTTTGAGTTTTCCTCAGAAACTCAAAGTGATACCCTTGATCTGTGTCAGAGAGGAAGCTTCATTTGGATTGTGGTATCAGTGAAATTCTTAGAGTGTATTGAGGTATCTTGAGGTCTAGTGATATAATGTGCAGTTACATGTAGTGGCAATGCTGTGGCAAAGCGTTTTCTGCCAGCACTTGTGTATTTAGACCAGTTCCAAAAAGCACACTGCAAATCACAGTGTACAAAACCATTTCATAGAGGATTTGCAAGTAAAATCTGAGAATTTAAAACTGTTTCATAGTAGAAAGTCCACAGACTATGCAGTTCCATATTTGCTCCCCGATATTGGCAGCCAAGTGTGTGTGTGTTTGCTTATGTTGAAATATTTGTTTAGTCTGAAAGAAAGAAAGAATCTAATGAGCAAGGGTGTAGGAAAGTGACAGCGTGTGGAAATCCAGGTCTCAGTGCTACTGGATCTGTGAGCCTGGATGAGTTTGTCTTTTTGACTCTGCATCTCTAAAAGTATTAGTTATTACAATGATTAAATGCAAGACGGAAAACAAAACTTAGTTTTTCCTCTCTCAATGATTTAACGATCAAAGAAGAAGGCTTTTTCCCCTATACCATATTAGGCTTTTAGTCATCTATTATGAGTTTAGCATTCATTAATTTATCCCAACTGTTTTTCACCGAGGCATTGGCTGACCTACCCTGGTACTAATGAGTTGCACAGACTCATTACCAGGTGTGGTTTGCTTCTGCTTGGCAAGATTTTTTAAACTGAAGTATAATTTATTTACAGTGTTATGTGAGTTTCAGATGTACAGCATAGTGATTCTGTTTTTTTTAACAGATTATATTCCACTATAGATTATAAATCTCTGTGATACACAGTAAATCCTTGTTGTTTTATCTATTTTATGTGTATTCGTTTTTATGTGTTAATCCCGTACACCTAATTTGTCCCTCTCCCCTATAGTAACCATAGTTCATTATCTATGTTTGTGAGTCTGCTTCTGTTTTATATATAAACTCATTTGTATTATTTTTTAGACTCTACATAAAAGTGATATTATATAGTATCTTTTTCTGTCAGACTTATTTCATTAAGTATAACATTTTCTAGGTCCATCCATGTTGGTGCAAATGCCAATATTTCATCCTTTTTATGGCTGAATAATATTCCATTGTATATATATACCATATTTCCCTAAGTTGATTGTCTGTCGATGAGCATTTGGGTTGCTTCCATGTCTTGGATGTTTAAATAATGCTTCTATGAATATTGAAGTGCATGTATCTTTTTGGATTAGTGTTTTTTCTTTGGATACATACCCAGGAATAGAATTGCTGGATCATATGGTATTTCTGCTAGTAAAGAAATGCTCAAAATTCTCCAAGCTAGGCTTCAGCAATAGTGAACTGTAAATTTCCAGATGTTCAAGCTGGTTTTAGAAAAGGCAGAGGAACCAGAGATCAAATTGCCAACATCTACTGGATCATGGAAAAAGCAAGAGAGTTCCAGAAAAACATCTATTTCTGCTTTATTGACTATGCCAAAGCCTTTGACTGTGTGCATCACAATACACTGTGGAAAATTCTGAAAGAGATGGGAATACCAGACCACCTGACCTGCCTCTTGAGAAATCTGTATGCAGGTCAGGAAGCAACAGTTAGAACTGGACATGGAACAACAGACTGGTTCCAAATAGGAAAAGGAGTACGTCAAGGCTGTATATTGTCACCCAGCTTATTTAACTTCTATGCAGAGTAGATCATGAGAAACACTGGGCTGGAAGAAGCACAAGCTGGAATCAAGATTTCCGGGAGAAATCTCAATAACCTCAGATATGCAGATGACACCACCCTTATGGCAGAAAGTGAAGAGGAACTCAAAAGCCTCTTGATGAAAGTGAAAGTGGAGAGTGAAAAAGTTGGCTTAAAGCTCAACATTCAGAAAATGAAGATCATGGCATCCGGTCCCATCACTTCCTGGGAAGTAGATGGGGAAACAGTGGAAACAGTGTCAGACTTTATTTTTCTGGGCTCCAAAATCACTGCAGATGGTGACTGCAGCCATGAAATTAAAAGATATTTACTCCTTGGAAGGAAAGTTATGACCAACCTAGATAGCATATTGAAAAGCAGAGACATTACTTTGCCAACCAAGGTCCGTCTAGTCAAGGCTATGGTTTTTACTGTGGTCATGTATGGATATGAGAGTTGGACTGTGAAGAAGGCTGAGTGCCAAAGAATTGATGCTTTTGAACTGTGGTGTTGGAGAAGACTCTTGAGAGTCCCTTGGACTGCAAGGAGATCCAACCAGTCTATTCTGAAGGAGATCAGCCCTGGGATTTCTTTGGAAGGAATGATGCTAAAGCTGAAACTGCACTACTTTGGCCACCTCATGCGAAGAGTTGACTCATTGGAAAAGACTCTCATGCTGGGAGGGATTGGGGGCAAGAGGAGAAGGGGATGACAGAGGATGAGATGGCTGGATGGCATCACTGACTCGATGGACGTGAGTCTGGGTGAACTCCGGGAGTTGGTGATGGACAGAGAGGCCTGGCGTGCTGCGATTCATGGGGTCGCAAAGAGTTGGACCCGACTGAGCGACTGATCTGATCTAATAGGTAAGAATTTAAGAACAATGTTGAGAAGACAGTTGAGGAGTATTGATTAAGGAAGACATATAGCCTTGGTTTTTGCTCCACCTTCAGAAGTCCTCAGGCCATAAGAATGCACTTCAGATTAATCCAGTCCTTTGCCTCTTTCCTCCAAAGAGACCAGTAGACCCTTGAAAAAAGATTGGAGACTGTGTGGGCTAAGTCTTAAAGGTCATCCATGATCTGGTCCTATTTTCTCCCAGCAGATCTTCTGTTCACCTAACGTGAGCCCCAGCTCCATGGTTGGATCTGCCTCATTTTATATAAGCTGACTGACTGTACCTTTCACTGAAACCAAAATCACATGTCCACCAGCCTTTCCTGTCTAAGGAACTGAACCCTAAGACAGTCCTCATGTTGTATTCTAATCTATTAGGATTCTAATGTTCCTTGATTTTCCCTTATTGCTGATGCTTAGCATACTGGCCTTTGTAGCCACAGAATTGAAATGATGTCGTGGGAGGGACTATGGGCCTGGAGCCAAAAGACAATTTTTCTAGGATGTGACTATGGGAAAATTTTTTTACCTCTCTGAGTATTTCTGTTTTTTCAGTTCTAAAGTGGAGATAACATGTACCTCCTAAGTTTCTCTTGAGGATTAAATGAGTCTGTGCATGTATGGTAGACACTCTGGAGCATTTAACTAGTTCTGAATTTTAAGTGACCTCCCAATAAGTAGTCAGACTTTCCAGGCTGACTACTCTGTAGTCTGTCATGTTCTGAATGATAGACTGTGTTATTTCTCCTTAAAATCAGTATCTTAAAATAAACTTATTAAATAATATTTTTAAATAACATAACTAAAAATGTTTAAAAAAGTCAATCCAGAGGTAGTTTTGCTGAAGTTCTTTCTCATCTTATAACTCTCATTTTTTTTTAACCAATCAAATGTCTTTTTTAACAAAATTTTCAAGGCCATAAATGTTCCATGCAGAAATGATCCAATTAATTTTTATATAACCGTTAATAATAAAGAAGAAACTGGTAGAATTTCTTTTGGTCTGAAATGGGAAACACTGAGCTGTTAAGATTTGTAGTGGTAGATTGTTTTTATATTGAAAAAATGCTTATTTAAAAGTCAGACTATTCAGCAAGAATTTATATATTTACACAAAGTTATCCTCAAAAACTTGCTTTGTAAAATTCTATCCTTATTCCAAACTAAATTGCTTTTAGATCTCCTGTGGATTTTTTCTTCTAAAAAAAAAAAGTTTTTAAACTGAACAAAAATATCTTAAAGTTTTAAGGTCACTTGCCAAGTCTGTTAAAACAGTAAGTAGTGTTACTCTGACAAACCATTTACTGCCATCGACAACCTTTGTTATGAATGATTTCGATTATTCAAAAAGATTAAATTCAATTTCAAATGACTAAGATTTGCCAATAGTGACAGAATCCAAAAGAATATGTAAGAGAAAATATTAAAACAGACATTCCAAAACTGCTTTGAACAATGCCATCGTTAATGGAGTAATGTCTAGTTTCCAAGTTGGACTACCCTGAAATGGACAGCACTCATGGGATTGTATGAATCATGATATTCTTGCTATTTAAAAAAAAATCACTCTAAAGTTATAGCCCATATAATAGTTGATTTCCAATTTTAAGAAAAAAAATTCAGTCGATCGTGTTATTGATCATATTAGAGAACTGAGTCCGGGGACTCCTGAAGTGAAGTGAACTGAAGTCGCTCAGTTGTGTCCGACTCTGTGACGCCTTGGATTGTAGCCTACTATGCTCCTCCATCCGTGGGGTTTTCCAGGCAAGAATACTGGAGTGGGTTGCCTTCTCCAGAGGATCTTCCTGACCCAGGGATCGAACCCAGGTCTCCGGCACTGTAGGCAGATGCTTTACCATCTGAGCCACCAAGGACTCCTGAAGAATCCATCAAACTTTATTCTTGAGAGTGGTTAGGACAGAAAGGTGGATCTAGTATTGAGGAGTGCCTCCAGAACCTTTCCAATCAGGTTTCACCAAAGCAGTTCCACTTTTATCTGTATTACTTATTGTGTCTCAGTGAGAAAATTTAATTATAATATACAGTTTCATGCTTAAAACTTCTGAAAATGAATGTGTTTTACTGCTATCCCTTTAAAGAAGTTCAAATGTCATTGAATGCCTGAATTGAGAATCTTCACAGAGACCATTTTAAATTGTTTTTTTATCTTTCACATGGAAGATAAACAAGAATTATTTCACACCTCAAAATAAATACAGTGTAATACTGATGCAGGTGAACCTCTCCATTTATTATTAACATCTCAGTGGGTTAGAATAGGTTTGCCAGTCCCAACTTTCACTTCAACTGCTAAGCGCTGTTGACAGTTTGGTTAACCAAGTGGCAAATGACCACTGACTAAATACAGATAGTATGTGGCTTTATGTTGGGCACATGCTAGAAGATCTTTCAGGTGAGACTCACTTCCCATTGTAGATACAACATTGGCCTATCTTCTAGCTCTTTACACAGTGTCTTGGTGGTGGTGGTTTTTGTTTTTGGTCATCTTCATCAGAAAATCGAGAGATGTTGTCTTCCAGCCATTGCTCATCAACAGTAAAAGCCACAGTTTCTAGGGCTGTCATGTGTAAGATGCTGACTGTGGCGGATCTTGGTCTTTACTCACTCCCCTTACCAGAACACCCAGCATAATAGGCATAGCAGCAATGTGTCTTTGGGGTCTCAGCAAAGAGAAAGTCCAGGTTTGTTCAGTGTTGGCTTTGTTGCACCTGAAACTTATCATCAGGATCCACCTTACATGAATAGCCACAATATAGTCTTCTCCCCAATCTCCTCCCGAAACCCTCTTTCCTGGATGAGTGAGTCTTATTAACTCTAACATGAAAAGTATGGGGGGCATAAGGCATATGTTTTCTTATCCAGTTGGCAGTGGCTTAGACATGATTGTTGCTTAGTGCAAATAATGAAGTATTTGGAGGGAGAAAGATCTAGGTTCAAATCCCAACCATCTAGCTTGTAGAGTCAGTGTGAGGATTAAATACTACAAAGTACAGTTGAAAATAAATGACTGTTGATGTTACTATTTTGTTAGTAAAAATCTTCTTAAACACTCAGGAAGATGATATATATCTGAACTAGCTAAGTGCATGTGGTAGTATTAGTATGCATCTGCTTTTAAACAAGCTATTTTAGTGTCATTCTGACAAAAGCTATGATCCCCAGGAGTTGTTTTAGTTAGTCAAAACATTTTCTTTTTTCGTACTATTTTTTTCTTTCTTCTTTTTAAGTGTCTCTTTGCCTACTTGTGACTTGTAAAGAAACTCCTTTTAGAAGAAAGAGGAGGGTAGGGTGGAGAATATGAAGAGCCAGTGCCAGAATAGTTTCTGTCTCACAACATTTTGAAGTTCCTTTTTGTCTAACCCAACTGATTACTTAATAAAATTGTTTCTGAAAACTCAATTCATAGCCACCCTCTCCTAGTCTGATAATTTAAAAAGTTTTCTCCTTCTAGATTTAACAACCACTGTACATTCATCAATAAAGGCAAATAGGTTTGAATGCACAACATCATCTTATTGGGTTTATTTAATACAAACATAAATCCACTTGAAAGTGAATCATATCTAAGCCTATAACCAATATCAGTCTGGTCTTGTGATCCTTCACCAACATGAGACACATTTCTAATATGTTGTGTTCATTTGACATTCTGAAGATACAACTCAGTGTTGAAATAGAAAAACATTTCATCACCTTAAGTTGGTGGTTTCTTTTCCCTACTCTGTGATGCTTCATTTTTAAGGCTTATTTTATAAGTTCTATTTGGACACTACATTAACCTTCAGGCCACAGAGTATTGGCAAATAGTTGATTTGGTTTTTCCCATTGGCATAACTGACTTCACAGCAGCACTCCCGCCCTCTCTCTTGTTTAAATTGGCTGCAGTGTTTCTCGCTTAAGGGATTTACCAGAATGTGGCCATACCTGGGATTGAGCTAAAATCAGGATAAAGAACTGGGAATGGGAAGGCTATAAAGTGACCACTGGGTGGGTAACATCATGCTTTCAACTATTCAGAAAAACACATGCATGCCACGAACCCTCACTTTCAGAGGTGGAAAATGAGCTGAACATATGGTAAAGTTAAAAATTAATATTAATAAATGGAAAAGTTATTTCCCCGACAGACATTTCAAGATTGTCCTCTACTGGAATGATTTATTTGACTCTCTAATCTACATGAAATGTGCTACAGGCTGAAAATTGTAAAGAACGCTCAAAGCAAGACAGCAGTGGCTATTGTATTGAAGAAGTATATGGATTCAAATCCTTGTTTGAGAGATATTTACACAGTTTGCTACAGAAGACTTTATGTCCTTCTATTCTGAGTCTCAGCTTAAATAATATATAAGAAAAATACTTAGCAACTTGAGGTCTCATTATCATTTATTTATACCTTTATTTGCACATTTATTACATTGAAATGAACTTGAGATGGAAAGGGAAATGAATCTGACCTATGGAAAAACTAGGTAAACCAAGGCAATTCTGCATTTATCTAAAGGAGTTTTATAAGAGACTGTGTCCAATGTAGCACTTGCAAACTTAACAACAAATACTATAGCTAGGTCAATTTAGACTTTCTCTATTTAGATGACATCTCATAATGGTATGAATCGGAAAGCAATAATGAAATCATTGATTTAGTGGTTGTTAAGATGGGTAATTTCAGCCTTCACTGGATCCATCAAACATGTCCCTTTCTCCCCTCTTTTTTCTGTCTCTTTTTACAACCTAATGAACAAAGATTTCAAACAAGGTGGGTAATTGTTCTTTCATAATACTTTTTTCCTTGTTGTCCCAAGGGTTTTCTGTTTCATAGTCTACTGGCAAGTAACTGAAACTGATTGCTTGGTTGATATGGCAATAAAAGTGCAAAAACAAGTAGGCTCTGATCATTATTCATTAAAGACAGTTGGATAAATGTAATGTTGGTAGCAAATATTGTCCATAAATTTAAGCTATAACTATTTGATCTATTCAACAAATATATTTGTTTGAACCTAAAGAGCTAGGCCAGCAGTATTCAAAGTGTGGTCCAGGGATCCCTAAAAGTTCCCAAGATCCCTTTAAGAGATCTTCAAGGTCAAGACTATCATAATATTACCAAGAATGATGTTCATTTTTCACTCTTATTCTCCCACAGCTATGCAGTGGAGTTTCCCAGAGGCTACATAATATCTAATGGCATCATCTTTCTGATGGCTAATGATATGTGTGCTTGTGGATTTTTATGTTTAAAATTTTCTGTTTTGAGTACAGTAAATAATTACTGATAAATATAACCCATATACACAAAATTTCTTTGTGGGTCTTCAATAATTTAAAATACTTAAAAGCGTTCTGAAACAAAATACTTTGAGAACTTTTGTGCTAGGCAACACATTAGTAAAAAAAAATAAGATGTGGATGGTTTTCAATATAGTAGCTAAGAGAGGAAGAGATCTTCCTAAATCTGTCATTTCCAACCATCCCTCCAATCCATTTCTCATCATTTGTATTTGACTGCTGTGTTTTTAAGAGCTAAATTCTATCTGAATTCAGTGCTTTAGAATCAGCAGCTCTGTATAAACCCACATGCTAGCCTTGTGATGGGGAATGCCAAATTTGTATTTCTCGAGGGCTGTGTGTCAAAAGGAGGGTCTCCATGTTAGCTTTCATGAGAATATGCTACTTGATAGTGGTGACAGTTGGCCAGTTAGAGGTTACAAGATAAATACTCTTATTTCTCTAGCATGTACTGTATAGAAAACTGGCAACGAAACCAAGGAAACATATATATTGCCATATATATTGGGCTGGCCAAAAAGTTTATTCAGATTTTTCTGTAACATCTTATGGGAAAACCTGAACAACTTTTTTGGCCCATTATGTGTGTGTGTGTGTGAGCGTTGTATCATTTTGAAAATGAAACTTAAGTCTTCATTTAAGGCTCAGTTATATTTTGCTTTCAATAAGCATTTATCAGAGATCTAGTGCATGCTAGGCATTTTGAATACACAGATAAATAAGATATGGTCCCTCATAGAGCTCACAGTTTACAACCCCAAATGCAAAGTGATATAGAAGCAGAGATGGTATTTAACTCTGCCCAGCATCACCAGGGGCTGCCCTGGTGGTTCAGGTGGTAAAGAATCTGCTTGCAGTGGAGGAGACCCAGGTTTGATCCCTGGGTCGGGAAGATCCCCTGGAGGAAGAAATGGCACTCCAGTATCCTTGCCTGGGAAATTCCATGGACAGAGGAGCCTGGAAGTCCATGGGGTCTCAAAGAGTTGCACACAACTGTGCACAGCACATTGGAGGAGGAGCATCACTAAAGAAAGTTTCAAAGAGAATGTATAATAGGAGTGGAAGACGAGAATGGTGTTCCAGGTATAGGGAATATCATTCATGAAGACATAAATGTGTTAAATTCTCAGTATGTGCAGGGACCAGCAACAACCCATTTGAATAGGTTATGTGGGTAATGGAAGGAAAAAGGTTATAAGTTTAGGTTGGGGTCAGGCTGTGAAGAGATTTGTTAGCCATTTAAAGTATGAATTTTATTGGATCACTCACAAGAATTGTACACCTAAGGGTCCACCTGGGCCAGGCAGATAAAGTGAGAATAGGGGAGGATGTAAGCCACTTCTTTCTGTTTTGTTTTCTAATTTTGAACCGTGCACCTTTCTTTGTGTTTATCACAGTGGTGCTGGAGTTGGTATGGGAGTGGACTGTTAACATCTGTTCTCAACTTTGAATTCAGTGATTTCACATTGGTCACTTAAATCTGGCATGGCGGAAGTGTTTACACCATGGAAATGGGCAAAATGTGGCAAATCAGTGTGGTTCTTTTTTCCTTTTGTTATTTGTTCGTTTGCTTTTGCTGTTTGCTGTATGTCTACTTGATGAATGTGCACAGGAATATTTGTCTATCTTTCTAAAATTAAACAAGCAGTCGTGTCCAACTCTTTGCGACCCCATGGACTATACAGCCCGTGGAATTCTCCAGGCAAGAATACTGGAGTGGGTAGTCATTCCCTTCTCCAGGAGATCTTCCCAACCCAGGGATCGAACCCAGGTCTCTCACATTGCAGGTGGATTCTTTACCAGCTGAGCCTCCAGGGAAGCCCAAACAAACAGCCCAGTAAGTGGGAGCTGACAAGTGTGAATTTGGGAAGACCACGTGAACTGTGGTGAGCCACAGTGTGAATGCCCTGTCCTGTGGAGGATAGTGGCCACTTAGCTCCGGTCCAGGTGGGGCTGGGGCCGCAGGATTTCTACATGTCTCTATTTAACAAGAAAAGACAGAAATCCATATATGTAAAAGGTAAAGTATCTTGATTTTTCAGTATTAGAAACTAATTCAGTAACAGTAGTCACAATTCCCCACAAGCTAAACTTCAATCTGCTTGTGCTGGAGGCAAAGAGAAGCCATTTAGGGTTTTTAAGCAGTGGCATGATAGCATTTCATGTTAGTAAAAGCAGGTTTGAAAGATGTGTAGAGACTGAAAAGAACAGAGGCTAACAACAGGAGTGTAACAACTGAGTCATGATGTGAAGACTGACTCTATGGCATCAGTTAGAACAATTTCAAAGGCAAAGTCAAGGATTCCATCCCTACAGAAATGAGTTCCATGGCTGTTTTCCCACCTCAGCCTACCCATTTCATCCGGCATGCTCTTTCCCAGGGTGCACTGGGGTTTGGTCAACAGACTTGAGTGAGGACCACTTTTCTCATATTCAAGAGAACTCTCAAAGCGGTCACCCGGATGGTGGTGGGTCAGTAGATTTGTCTTTA
Source organism: Bos indicus (assembly GCF_029378745.1). Classification (NCBI taxonomy): domain Eukaryota; kingdom Metazoa; phylum Chordata; class Mammalia; order Artiodactyla; family Bovidae; genus Bos; species Bos indicus. The sequence continues at coordinate 48,463,894 of NC_091773.1, forward strand.
TAAGGACAGCATTCATATTGATTCCATTGCTGAGATATCTTAGGAGGCAGCAAAGCAGATACTAACATGAAAGATGTTACCTTGATCAAGTTCATTGTTTATTTTTCAGATTTAAACCCGGATATTGGCAGATGAGTTTATCTGCACTGCACACCTGATGGCTGTATTCCAACAGAATGAAAGATTTAAAACAAAACAAAAGTGCTTTTGAGTGCTGGGCAAAGTCAATGCAAATGGGGCCTTGGCAAGGATTTCCTCAGAAAGCTGCCCAAATTCCCCCTCGTTTCTTCCTTCCTTACTGGTTCGGGTAAATAAAATATTTATGATTTGGTAATAAAACCTCCGAAATACTAAGCCCTTTCATATGTCCACAAGGTGTGGGAATCTTCAGAGGGACTGAAAATACCGGGACTTAGCCAAGGCCCTTCACTGGATTGTACCGCTCCTGAGTTCTTCCCTGATGTTGTTTTCAGTCTTCAAGAAGCCTGGATTATTATTTGATTGGAATGATACAGTCAAGGGCATATACGGTCTTTTGTTATACTTTCCTTTTGGGAAAGTATCCAAAGAATGTCTTTGCAAAGAAAATCTTCATACTGAAAATCATTTGATTTTTTGTTTTCCAATCCATAATGACGGGATTCTGTTGACTACATGATCAATTTGGTGAGCCATATTGTATTTTTTTAAATTGCAAAACAAGCAAACAATAGCAACTGCATTCACCACTGCTTTTTTTTTTTTTTTTTGCCATTCCCTGACCTCGTCCTAACTCTTTCTCAGCTAAACACAAGGATCATCATCCCAGTTGCAGGGCACCTTGTACTTCTGTGGACCCCAGTCTCCTCCAGCCTTTCAGGCTCTCAGGCACTTATTTCCATGCCTCAGTTTTCTTCTGTGTAAAATGGGAACAATATAGTATCTACCTGCTGCTGCTGTTGTAAGAATTAACTGAGAATATACATGTAAAATGTTTGGCAGATTGTCCAGGATATAGAAAATATTCTGTAAATATTCATTAGTATTGTCATTGTTAATATGGTGGATTTTTTTTTTTTTTTTTACTGTAGACATTAACTAATGTTAGCTAATTTAGAGACACAGTCTCTCTCTCTCGCTTCAGTCTCTGCCTGGCTCCCTGCTGTCGAGGTCTCTTGGTGCACATAAGTTCTCTATCCTTTGAGAGATGATGGGGGGATTTGATGATATGGCCACTCCTTTCGGCTGTCCTCTCAATCTGGAACCTTCAAGCCTAGGAGATTTTACTTCCAATGCCTCTTAGGTGATATTAGAACTACTCACTGCCTGATAACAGCGTGGCCTGCACCTAAGTGTGAGGCTGATTTCTTACTATATTCTACCCCCATTTCCCGACCATTCCAGGGTCATCTCCTTTGCCTCACCTTTATTTAAACATCATTGTCATGGCATATGTAAATCTCTGATGACTTCAGGTCTGGTGTGTTCCCTAGATTCCTGCTGTGCCCTCTCCAACAAGGGCCTGGTTGTTCTTGCTTTGAGGCCAGCATCAGGCTTAGATGTATTCCCAACCACAGGAGATGGCATTGACTTGCGCTTCTGATTTCATGGAGATGGGACAGAGAGCCTGGCTGTATGAATGTATATTACTGTTGTCTCTAAAGGAACATGAGCTAGTTCTGTAGGTTAGAGATGCTCTGTTTTCACCCCAAGTGGATGTACTTCAATAGAATTCTGGCTCAAATGACCCAGAGTTAGCTTCAGATTTCACAGGTATTAGGGCTCAGTCTCCCACAAAACTGCCCTCACTTCAGATACCAGCTAAAGCTTCTGGGCTACCTGTACCTCTGACTGACTGGCCGTCAGGATTGACCTTCTAGAAAGATTTATGGGATTCTTTGAAAGCATCATACTCGTGATTGAAGTTTTATTACAAAGGGTAATGTAGGACAGGGTCTGGAAGGGTCTCAGGTGCAGAGCTTCCATGCCTGCCCCCTGTGGAGTCACAGCTTATCATCCTCTCAGCACAGCAGTGTGTTCACCAACTGGGAAGTTCTTCTGAGCCTCTGCTCAGAGTTTTTATTGGACTTCTATTACATAGGCATGGCTTCCCTGGTGGCTCAATCAGGAAAGAATCTGCCTGCAATGCGGGAGACCCAGGTTCGGTCCCTAGGTCTGGAAGATCCCCTGGAGAAGGAAACGGCAATCTACTCCTGTATTCTTGCCTATAAAGTCTCATGCACAGAGGAGCCGTAGGGTCTCAAAGAGTTGGACATGACTTAGCCACTAAACTCCCACCACACGTAGGCATGATCGATTAAATCATTGATCATGTGGTTGAATTCAACCTCCAGTCCCTTTTACCTCTTTGGAGGTCAGAGATCAAGTGGGCCCAAAGCTCCAACCATCTAATCACACGATTGGTCTTTCTGGTGACGAATTCCTATGCCGAATCTAATTAGGTGCTCACATGAGTGAGCAAACAGAGTTACTACTATCACCAAGTAAATTCCAATGGTTTTGAAGCTCTGGGCTGGGGTCAAAAACCAGATATACTTCATTGTATCAGAGAGAACATTTAAATTTTCCTAAGAATAGTGCCAGGAAAATTTACTTTCTTGGGCTCCAGAATCACTGTGGACAGTGACTGCAGCCATGAAATTAAAAGAAGCTTGTTCCTTGGAAGAAAGGCTATGGATAATCCTAGACAGCTTATTAAAAAGTAGATTCATTGGACATGAGTTTGAGCAAACTGGAGAGAGTGAAGGATAGAGAAGCCTGGCATGTTGCATTCCATGGGGTCACAAAGAGTTGGACATGGCTGGCATTGCACTTGAACTATTTCAAATCCTGAAAGATGATGCTGTGTAAGTGCTGCACTCAATATACCAACAAATTTGGAAAACTCAGCAGTGGCCACAGGACTGGAAAAGGTCAGTTTTCATTCCAATCCCAAAGAAAGGCAATGCCAAAGAATGCTCAAACTACTGCACAATTGCACTCATCTCACATGCTAGTAAAGTAATGCTCAAAATTCTCCAAGCCAGGCTTCAGCAATATGTGAACTGTGAACTTCCAGATGTTCAAGCTGGTTTTAGAAAAGGCAGAGGAACCAGAGATCAAATTGCCAACATCCGCTGGATCATGGAAAAAGCAAGAGAGTTCCAGAAAAACATCTACTTCTGCTTTATTGACTATGCCAAAGCCTTTGACTGTGTGGATCACAATCAACTGTGGAAAATTCTGAAAGAGATGGGAATACCAGACCACCTGACTTGCCTCTTGAGAAATCTGTATGCAGGTCAGGAAGCAACAGTTAGAACTGGACATGGAACAACAGACTGTTTCCAAATAAGAAAAGGTGTACGTCAAGGCTGTATATTGTCACCCAGCTTATTTAACTTCTATGCAGAGTACATCTTGAGAAACGCTTGGCTGGAAGAAACACAAGCTGGAATCAAGATTGCCAGGAGAAATATCAATAACCTCAGATATGCAGATGACACCACCCTTATGGCAGAAAGTGAAGAGGAACTCAAAAGCCCCTTGATGAAAGTGAAAGAGGAGAGTGAAAAAGTTGGCTTAAAGCTCAACATTCAGAAAGTGATCATGGCATCTGGTCCCATCACTTCCTGGGAAATAGATGGGGAAACAGTGGAAACAGTGTCAGACTTTATTTTTCTGGGCTCCAAAATCACTGCAGATGGTGACTGGAGCCATGAAATTAAAAGATGCTTACTCCTTGGAAGGAAAGTTATGACCAACCTAGATAGCATATTCAAAAGCAGAGACATTACTTTGCCAACAAAGGTCCTTCTAGTCAAGGCTATGGTTTTTACTGTGGTCATGTATGGATGTGAGAGTTGGACTGTGAAGAAGGCTGAGCATGGAAGAATTGATGCTTTTGAACTGTGGTGTTGGAGAAGAGTCTTGAGAGTCCCTGGGACTGCAAGGAGATCCAACCAGTCCATTCTGAAGGAGATCAGCCCTGGGATTTCTTTGGAGGGAATGATGCTGAAGCTGAAACTCCAATACTTTGGCCACCTCATTGGAAGAGTTGACTCATTGGAAAAGACTCTGATGCTGGGAGGGATTGGGGGCAGGAGGAGAAGGGGACGACAGAGGATGAGATGGCTGGATGGCATTGCTGACTCAATCGACGTGAGTCTGAGTGCACTCCAGGAGTTGGTGATGGACAGGGAGGCCTGGCGTGCTGTAATTCATGGGGTTGCAAAGAGTCGGACATGACTGAGCGACTGAACTGAATTGAACTGAGTGACTGAACAACAAAGAATTGTACCTTCTGCTTAAAAAAAAAAAAAATATATATATATATATATAATTCTCTACTATACAACCCTAGCAGTACCTTCATTCTCCTTTAATTTAGTGAGTTTCCAGCTTCCAAATATTTACCTTTACCTCCTCTACTCAAGATTATTTGGCTCAGTTTTCCAGGAGGATGACCTTCAGTCCTTACAATACTTGTTCACTGGTTCTTCTGCAGGGACTGCTAGATTTTCTTGTGAATAAGAAACACGGTAGACTGTTTAGGGAGCTCCTCGTTTCCCAGACACATGCAGGTTAGGATCACTCTGGGGAGACTTGCTACTCAGGCAGAACTTCTCTTTGTAACATGGTCTTCAGTTCCCCTCATGCCAAGCCTTTGGGCAGAGCTTCTAGGTAGGACACTGTAGGTGCAGGTATACCACTAGGCAATGTCAAGGTGCCAGCCAGGGAAACCTGACTCAAATCTCAGAGGCTGAGGTGGAGCCCTGTATACCAGTGTGCTCATCCATGGACACAACAGGATTCACAGATATTCCTTGTTCACCCTTCAAAATTCAGGTTGTCTTATTTCTTCCATGGAGTTAGAAAAAATAAATCCATTTGCAGTTTCTAATATCATGTGCTTATTTCACTAATCCAGGACAAACAGGACACGTTTTTAGAAAATTAGCATCCAAGAGAACTGTTGATTTCTTTGGAATTTGGAATCTAGTTGCAGGTTTTTAAAATTCATTCGTGTCAGTTCAGATCTAGTGTCACATCTGAATTTTCCAAGAACCTCAGTTGCCTTTTGCTAACCAAATGCTATTCTCTAACTCCAGAAGAATTAGTAACCTCATGTGTTGAGCATTTAACTTTGAAAACACTTTATTTACTTTGATCTTCTATAAGATCAGGTTGACATATGAATGTTTAATCCAGCATTTAAAAGCATAAATAACAGAGACTTTACATGTATTATATCTATTTATACTCCTGGGCTTCTTTTTCAAGTTTCTTACACTAGAACATCTAATAAAGGTCATTTAGGACATACTTTATGTTTTAATACTTTAGACTTAGTTCTCAAGATGGTTTTTGAAAACCATACAGAAGGCATTATGTAACTCTGTGGTGATATAAGCAGATGTTTTTTATATGTTGCTTAATTCTATTATGTATTTGTATAACTGTAGAGTTAAGTGGAATTAGCCTGTAAAATTTCAGTAACACTTGTGTAGTTCTTTCTATTTTTTCTTCTTGTTTTTTAAAATACAAAAAAAAAAAAAAAAAATGAGTGCGGGAAAATACTCTGGGTTTTCAACACTGAGGTCATAGTTGTATAACACCAAACAAAAATGAGGACATAAGAAATACTAGGAATGAACTCTTAAAAAATTTTCTGGAGTAACTAAATCACAGAGCTAAAAAATCTTAGAGTTGGGAGAGTCTCCTGGGCTTTTCACTAAATAGAGAAATTTCTTCTGTAACAAGATCAAACCAGTCTCAAACGTCTATTTGCCTCTGACAAGAAGGATGCCAACTGAATAAATTGAAATATATATATATGTATATGTCTTTTAAGTTAGAAATTTATTCTTAATTTTAGTTTTTCTAGTTGATGAGTCTCTTGTTCAAAGGCTAGAATATTTTCATTAATGCAGTTTTACAATAACTATTTTTGTCTAGAATAAATGTGTATGTTTGATTTCTTTTCCTGCATTTAAAGTGGCTGCTCATATCAAATACGGCCCTAGTGAGATTTGAACCTTAAGTTTTTAAGAAAAATGATTCCTGTACATCTATCACTATTTATCCCTAAGTAGAAAGAATCCCTAATAGCTCAGTTGGTAAAGAATCCTCCTGCAATGCAGGAGACCCTGGTTTGATTCCTGGGTCGAGAAGATCCCCTGGAGAAGGGATAGGCTACCCACTCCAGTATTCTTGGGCTTCTCTTGTGGCTCAGCTGGTAAAGAATCCACCTGCAATGTCGGAGACCTGGGTTCGATCCCTGGGTTGGGAAAATCCTCTGGAGAAGGGAAAGACTACCCACTCCAGTATTCTGGCCTGGAGAATTCCATGGACTGTACAGTCCATGGGATTGCAAAGAGTCAGACATGACTGAGCGACTTGCACTTTCACTAGAAAGAATCAAGTTTACACAGAATTTTGAAACCTGACATTTTTAGGACACACATGAATTTAAAGTAAAGGCAATAGATGAATCCAATGTTAAGAATAAAGTAGTGCTTTTATCAAGACTGCAAGTTATATATACTTTTTCAGAAACACTGTGAAATGTCATGTATGCAGGGAAGACTCATCTAATAATAAAACATGATCTTACAAATTCGGAAAACTCTATACAGTGATGTTTCAGTGTAGCTTAGAAATATAAGAAAGAAAAGTGCCCCCTATCATTTTAATTTCATTCCATTTCATTTCATATATAATGATTTTATTTTATTATGTGCTATGTTGTTAGGTACTATGGAGGTTAAACTATATCTCCAAGCATAGACACTAGCACCAAGCACTGATAAATGTATCATATAAGTGTCATATTATTCCATATTAAACAAAGTAAATCATATGACTGGGGAACATAGTTGTAAGTGATAGATATATGTTTCTCACCCTGGTCTCTGGGACTGTGAAACCCTGGGATTGTGAAACCCTATTTGCATATTACTATGTAGGAGACAGTGTCTTTGTTCAAAAGAGACTCAAAGTCCTGTTGGTGAGAAGATCACATGAAGCCATGAAAGACAGTTGCATTTCAGTTCAGGTACCAGTTTGAATGTATTGAGAAAGCTAGTTCATTGAAGAGAGGACTCCTTAATGAAGACCTCTTATAGTTAACTTCCATTTACATCTCAAATTCTCTATCAAAAATCACATGTTCTTTATAACTTCTTTTTAATTAAAATTCTCAGCATTATAATATTTGACAGTACAGATTGGCATGAACCCATTTTGTGGTTATCTTATATTCTTCTGATTTTACTTCCAAGTGTGTATATGAAGCAACATGGAATCTTTTATCTACCATAAGTTTTGCAGGAGAAAAGCAAGCAAAGCAATGAAATTGTATTTATCAAAGCAACAAGGAATTGTAGAGTTACAGGCTCTTCTTAGGGTGACATGGAAAGCTTGGATGATGTGAAGAGAAATTATGGAAGTTACTTCCATCAGGAAGTCACATGGCAAGGGTATGAGGAGAAGAAGAAAATGAACAGGGAAGAAAGATGAGATAGAGAATTTGGGGGTTTGGAAAAGAGAAAGTTAAGCTCAGCTCTTACCCTGACTGGAGCATTCTGGGTAAAAGGAGAAATATCTAAAGAGGTTAGTAAACTTCACTGGGTCAGGAGTGTCCACACATCTGTGTTAGTATTCTCCAGAGAAACAGAACCAAGAGGAAATGCATGTGTGTGTGCATGTGTGTGTATGTGTGTGAGTGTGTGTGTGAGTGTGTGTGTGTGTGTAAGCCAGAGAGTTAGGAAACTGGCTCGTGCAGTTGTGGACGTTGACAAGTCCAAAATCTGCAGAGCAAGCTGACATGCTGGAGACTCAGGAAAGAGTTGAGTTGTAGTTGCAAGTCCAAATTCAGTCTGGTGGCAGAATTCTTCCTCCTTAGCAGACCTTCCACCTGGGCTTCCCAGGTGGTGCTAGTGGTAAAGGACCCGCCTGTCAATGCAGGAGATGCAAGAGATGCTGATTCGATCCCTGGGTCAGGAAGAGCCCCTGGAGGGGGAAATGGAAACCCACTCCAGTATTCTTGCCTGGAGAATCCCATGGACAGAGGAGCCAGATGGGCTACAGTCCATGGAATTGCAGAGTCAGACATGACTGAACCAACTTACTACATACCACATAGCAGACCTCAGTCTTTTTCTCTTAAGGCCTTCAACTGTTTAGAAGAGGCCCACCCACAACAATGGAAGGTAATCTGCTTTATTTAAAGTATACAGATTTAAATATTAATCACATCTTAAAAAATGCCTTCATTGCAATGTCTAGACTGGAATTTATGACCAAGTATCTGGGTAATATGACCCAGTCAAGTTGACATATAAAGTTAACAATGACAAAAGTTTTCAGATGTTCTTTGAACAGAAGTTCCTTTAGAACTTGATCTACATCAGGTCCTGTTCTATGTGCTAGTGATAATGAAATGTATAAGAGAGATAAGGTCTTACTTTTAAAGTGCTTGCTTTCTCAAAAAATTAGTTAATTCAGACATAAGCCAGATTTCCTAGTGTGAGAAAGGCAATGAAACAAGCCAGGTAGGTGATACGATGCAGTTTATAAGTTTTAATGTAAACTTATTCCTTATTTGACTGGGACTCACAAGACATGTATTTGGTTTTCCAATCCAGTAGTACACTGATGGTTCATTGAAAGGAGAGTATCATTGAACTCTGTTTCTCTCTTCTGTGGTGGGGTGTGAGTGTGTATGTGCATGTGTGTGTTTAATGCATTCTGGTTAGGACCATTATTAATTCAGTCCCACACTTGGGTCTTCCCACTCAGTGCTTCATCTGGGTTGTTGAGAGAGGTCTCTCTGAAGAGATGACATTGGAGGTGAGATCTAAGCCTCAGGAGGTGTGCTGAGGAGGACAGCCGGAGTAGCTGGAGTTCACCAACAGGGGGAGAAGCCATCAAGGTGAGCTTGGGGCTTAGCTGGAACTGGATCAAAGTTTCACTATTATAAGTACAGTGAGAAGCAGTAATATGCCATGCCATTGAAAGGTTTTAAGTGATATCATTTCTCTTATTTTTGTAGGCAATTGTTTGTTCTTCAGTAACGCTGAAGAAGCTGAAGTTGAACAGTTCTATGAAGACCTACAAGACCTTTTAGAACTAACACCCAAAAAAGATGTACTTTTCATTATAGGGGACTGGAATGCAAAAGTAGGAAGTCAAGAAACACCTGGAGTAACAGGCAAATTTGGCCTTGGAATACGGAATGAAGCAGGGCAAAGGCTAATAGAGTTTTGCCAAGAGAACGCACGGGTCATAGCAAACACCCTCTTTCAACAACTCAAAAGAAGACTACACATGGACATCACCAGATGGTCACCATCGAAATCAGATTGATTATATTCTTTGCAGCCAAAGATGGAGAAGCTGTATACAGTCAACCAAAACAAGACCAGGAGCTGACTGTGGCTCAGATCATGAAAACCTTATTGCCAAATTCAGACTGAGATTGAAGAAAGGAGGGAAAACCACTAGAGCATTCAGGTATGACCTAAATCAAATCCCTTATGATTATACAGTGGAAGTGAGAAATAGATTTAAGGGCCTAGATCTGATAGATAGAGTGCCTGATGAACTGTGGATGGAGGTTCGTGACATTGTACAGGAGACAGGGATCAAGACCATCCCCATGGAAAAGAAATGCATAAAAACAAAATGGCTGTTTGGGAAGGCCTTACAAATAGCTGTGAAAAGAAGAGAAGCAAAAAGCAAGGAGAAAAAGAAAGATATAAGCATCTGAATGCAGAGTTCCAAAGAATAGCAAGAAGAGATAAGAAAGCCTTCTTCAGTGACCAATACAAAGAAATAGAGGAAAACAACAGAATGGGAAAGACTAAAGATCTCTTCAAGAAAATTAGAGAAATCATGGGAACATTTCATGCAAAGATGGGCTCGATAAAGGACAGAAATGGTATGGACCTAACAGAAGCAGAAGATATTAAGAAGAGGTGGCAAGAATACACAGAAGAACTGTACAAAAAAGATCTTCAAGACCAAGATAATCATGATGGTGTGATCACTCACCTAGAGCCTGACATCCTGGAACGTGAAGTCAAGTGGGCCTTAGAAAGCATCACTACGAACAAAGCTAGTGGAGGTGATGGAATTCCAGCTGAGCTATTTCAAATCCTGAAAGATGATGCTGTGAAAGTGCTACACTCAATATACCAACAAATTTGGAAAACTTAGCAGTGGCCACAAGACTGGAAAAGGTCAGTTTTCATTTTAATCCCACAGAAAGGCAATGCCAAAGAATGCTCAAACTACTGCACAATTGCACTCATCTCACACACTGGTAAAGTAATGCTCAAAATTCTCCAAGCCAGGCTTCAGCAATATGTGAACCGTGAACTTCCAGATGTTCAAGCTGGTTTTAGAAAAGGCAGAGGAACCAGAAATCAAATTGCCAACATCTGCTGGATCATGGAAAAAGCAAGAGAGTTCCAGAAAAACATCTATTTCTGCTTTATTGACTATGCCAAAGCCATCGACTGTGTGGATCACAATCAACTGTGGAAAATTCTTCAAGAGATGAGAATACCAGACCACCTGACCTGGCTCTTGAGAAATCTGTATGCAGGTCAGGAAGCAAGAGTTTGAACTGGACATGGACCAACAGACTGGTTCCAAATAGGAAAAGGAGTATGTCAAGGCTGTATATTGTCACTCTGCTTATTTAACTTCTATTCAGAGTACATCATGAGAAACGCAGGGCTGGAAGAAGCACAAGCTGGAATCAAGATTGCCAGGAGAAATCTCAATAACCTCAGATATGCAGATGACACCACCCTTATGGCAGAAAGTGAAGAGGAACTCAAAAGCCTCTTGATGAAAGTGAAAGAGGAGAGTGAAAAAGTTGGCTTAAAGCTCAACATTCAGAAAATGAAGATCATGGCATCTGGTCCCATCACTTCATGGGAAATAGATGGGGAAACAGTGGAAACAGTGTCAGAGTTTATTTTTTGGGGCTCCAAAATCACTGCAGATGGTGACTGGAGCCATGAAATAAAAAGACGCTTACTCCTTGGAAGAAAAGTTATAACCAACCTAGATAGCATATTCAAAAGCAGAGACATTACTTTGCCAACAAAGGTCCATCTAGTCAAGGCTATGGTTTTTTCCAGTGGTCATGTATGGATGTGAGAGTTGGACTGTGAAGAAAGCTGATCGCTGAAGAATTGATGCTTTTGATCTGTGGTGTTGGAGAAGACTCTTGAGAGTCCCTTGGACTGCAAGGAGATCCAACCAGTCCATTCTGAAGGAGATCAGCCCTGGGATTTCTTTGGAAGGAATGATCCTAAAGCGGAAACTGCAGTACTTTGGCCACCTCATGCAAAAAGTTAACTCATTGGAAAAGACTCTGATGCTGGGAGGGATTGGGGGCAGGAGGAGAAGGGGACGACAGAGGATGAGATGGCTGGATGGCATCACTGACTCGATGGACGTGAGTCTGAGTGCACTCCGGGAGTTGGTGATGGACAGGGAGGCCTGTTGTGCTGCGATTTATGGGATTGCAGAGTCGGACACGACTGAGCGACTGAACTGAACTGAACTGTGTGGAGAAGGGATTGTAACAGGACAAGATTGGAAGCTGAGAGGCAGGGTCCAGATGAGAGGGTGATGAAAGGAAATGAACAAGTGGAAATTTACTTGTAGGAAATTACTGTAGTAAATGCAATGATACCAAATGAGAGACTTTGGGATGAGAGAAAGAGAAGAGAGATTTAAGATACTGGAGTGTATCCAGTTAATTCAGTTATCTCATTTGTCACAGTGCCAATCTAGGAACGTTAAGATATTAATGAGCTACTTTTTGAAAACTCCTCTTCACCCTTCAAAGCCCAAGTCCCAAATCATAAAAGATCCAAAGACCTTTGTTAAAGAAATAAAGTACTGCTTTTATGGCTAAACTAACAAGGGAGAGGAGATGTTTGGATGGGCAGATATTCTGAGATCTCTTAATTGTCAAATCGATGACTCTGCATACTCAATACATATAATGCTGGTGTGATTGATGATTTTCCATTAGGGGGAAATAAACCTATTTTATGTAAATAATTTTGCCATTTTATACTTGTGAGTTCTTACTTTTCTCTTTTTCTCTTGAGAAGTCATTATGTTAGATCATTTTCTTGATATCAATGAGAAAGACAAAGCCCAGTGAGAAACCATTTTTGAATTGAAAGAAGCAGAAAGGAACATTTCTGCTTAGATGATCATTAAGCTAGTGTTTATTGTAGATGACCAACGTGTATGTTGGTGGATGCATAGACATTACACTGGGAAATGAGAGAGAAATTCTGAGTTTTCAGCAAATACTGCAAAATGAGCTTTTCTTATTTAAAAGGCCAAGTGTTTCAAAATTATTTAGAAAATGTGAAATGTAAGGTTCTCTATAATTAATTCTTTTCCCCAGCCCACTGCCTTCCATCCATCACTAGATTATTGAAAGAGCCTCCTAGCTGGCTTCCCCATCTTAAGTGTCTTCGAATTCATTCTTTGCTCTGCTGTACAAAGTTCTCTTCCAAGAAAACAAAACACCTGGTCCTTGTCTTCAGGACAAATTCCAAACCATATAGAAGAGGTAAACTTATGTATATTAGCCTGTGGGACAGGTTTAATCCTAAGTGGTTTTTGTGTATTCTTGGTTCTTCAAAGTGCACCATGAACCCCATTTCCCAGCACTACTCTATACACCCTAACTTCCAGTCTCTTCCCAATGTAATTATAGGCTATAGTCACGCAGTGTCAATTGCGTGTCAATTGACAATTATGTCTTTCCAGATCCCTGAACTCAGCGCTCTTTAAATAAAAGGGTGATGTTTTGCTTGTTTTTGTTTTCCACTGTGCTTAGCACAGTGGCTGAGAGATAGTAGAAACTCAGTAAACAAAAGTTTATCCTACGTTTTCCAGACTCCTCCTATTTTAAGAGCAGCCCTTTTGGAAGCTGTGCAAGTAGTAACTGCTAACCCCTAGATATCTATTCTTCTGCTTGCTGGCTGTATGAATTTCAACAAGTTTCCTTAAATCAAGTAACTTGGCCAAGTTTTGCGCGTGAGTTTTTGCACAATGGGTAAGCAACTACGAGAAACAGGTAGCAATCATGAAATGGGATGCTATCATGAGAAACTTATATTTGTTATAAATATTAAATTAGTATGTATAAGGCCATATAGTGCCCAGCTCATATCAATGTGCCAATTACATGGTAGATAATAGTGTAATTGTTACTTTTTTAAAGACCAAGTCAATGTTCTAGTATGTTATAAATTTATTGAGGACCTAGGTGATTTGAGCACAAAGGCATTCAAAACTTCCTTAAAAAATATTATAGGATAGTCACAATAATTATCCATGACGTAGTTCAAAGTCTGAAAGTAAGTAGGTTGGGCTTTAGAAAAATCAGCAGGTTTAAAAAGCAAATAAGATTTTAAACTTAATCTGCAAACAAAGTAGAACCTAACCATTCCTATTCATGGCTGTGGCATTGGAAAAGTCAGAGCATTTTTTTTTTCCAACTGGTAGATTTCTCTAAATTTATATGTAAGGTTGCCTCAGAGATCATTTTGTTTTAATGGTTGTCATTATTATTATCCATTTAAATACAGAGGAATTTAGTTTGAAGAGAAACTATAACCTTTCTTTATTTTAATTCACATTCTGTACAGGAAAACCATGACTTGTAGGTTCAAAGGAGAAAGCCTTTAAAAGGGCTTGTAAAAGGCCTCATAGGCTTCTTGGACATCAAATAGCTCAGCAAAACAGCATTATGATGATTTAAATGTAAATGAATTAGAAACATATGGATCACATTCCCTTGGAAATACACATGGGTTTGGAAATTAAGGGGAAATGGCCTGACAAAATGCACTGCATTTTGCTTCACACAAAATGTTTGAATAATGGGTTGAATTTTTTTTTTTCCAAATCCTCAAGGCTATGGGTTTGTCCTATGGGTATTTTCAGAAATCTTCTGAGCCTTGAGGTTGCTTGGCTTTAAGAATTGTGCGACCTGTCAGGGCTGACTCCTGCCACCACGTCTCACGTGCCCTGCTTCTCACCATGCACATGAGGGAGCAGTTATTAGAGAGACACAGATCCTGAAAGAATAGAAGAAATGGGGGCAGGAGCAAGAGGTGGCTGGAGTGTTCTCTCTTCCTCTTTAGCTTTTCTGTTTTTCTCTTTTTTTCTCCAGCTTTCCTTTTACTCTTTCTGGCCTTCACTTCTTCCTTATTTTATCTCTTTTCCCCTTCACCTTCTTTTCTTACTCTCTTAAAGCAGAAGGATGGGTAAAAATAAGAATACTTATAAGGGAAAGCTTGTAGGAAGCTGGAGGGATGAATTATCACAGTCTAATTTCTTTTCTTCAGAGTTATTCACTGTAAGTTCCAGCAGAGAATGTTTGACAGTTGGAAAGTCTTTTTCAGTGGCTCTCTTAGTTATTTACCATGGCACAAGGAGAGATGTTAGGATGTATTTGTTGTTTAGTTGCTAAGCCATGTCTGACTCTTTGTGATCCCATGGGCTGCAACACACCAGACTTCCCTGTGCTTCACTAACTTTCAGAATTTGCTCAAATTCATGTCCATTGAGTCGGTGATGCCATCCAACCATCTCATCCTCTGTCACCCCTCCTTCTCCTCCTGCTCTTAATCTTTCCCAGCACCATAGGACTTATCAAGCTGTGTTATAAGCATTCCCATGCAAGTAGTGTTGCTCCGATTTGACTTGTTTTAAAAAAGCAATTTATTATCATTAATCTTGATTCCAGGGATAATTCATTCATTTCCTTAAAATGAGTTTACATGTGGAATATCAGAGACCTAGGGCTAGTTCACTGCTGCCTGGTCTGGGCAAAAGCAGGTGTCGCAATAAAAGGATCCGGCTTTTGTGTGTTTCAAAATACACTGCCTTGTGATAAGCAGCTACAGAATTGATAGTTAAATCTATCCGTGTGGATTTGCTTCCCATATGGAACTAATTGCCTCTGGAATAGCTAAAGCCAAAAGATCTCTATGATTTCAAAAGCTTCTCTTATCTTTCCTCTCGTATGGCTGTTGACAGGAGCGAAGCACATCTATCCTCATTTATTATATTGGCCTCATCGAGTGAGGACGTGTTGATGGGAGACTGTTACAGAACCAGATGGTCCAAGTTGGTCTTTTATGTTTCCAGCATTTTCCCTCCTTGGTTTTAAAAGTCCAAACAAAGGCTGTCCTGCAAATTCTTGGGCTGTTCCCCTAGAATTTCTTCCCTTATAAGACCCAGTTCAGGTTTTCACTGGTACCTGAATAGGCCCACCTGAGGCCAAGAGCATTGGGTTTCTATGTCCTTTAACCCCCTTGTCTTGTAAAGTCTCATTCCCTTTATTGGTTTTAGTGCTATTGAAGGCTAACTGAGGGACAATGAGCTTTTCTGACTGCCTGGACCCTGACAAAAGTCCTTTCTCTTGCTCCTCAATTTGCCATCACAGTTCTCCTTCCCTGTATTTCCCAAAAAGCAGAGGCCAGAGACCTCTAAATTCTAAATCTTGACAAACTAGCAATAATTTACTCTCTTTCTCTCTGGTGGTTGTTTAGAAGGGCAGGGCTTGACCTGGTGTTTCTTCTGTAAACCATTGAGCAAAATAAGATAGAGATAAATAGGTAGTCATCCTCACCATCATCCTCCTTGTTTGCAGGATCATCATCTTCATTCGAATTTCTGAAGCACATACCTGTGTCAGGAATAAATGCTGTAGATGGAGGTATGAGTATGGTAGATGGATGAGCCTATTTAATCCTCTCAACCATCTGAGGAAGCAAGTATTTTTATCCATCCATACCATAGTGAAGCAAAGAGAGGCACTGGAGGATGAACTGTCTTGCAGAACCTTCAAGTCAAGAACAAGTATACAAATTTTATAAAGGTCGAAGCACCAGGAATTTCACAACACAGCGGGTCCTCACCTGTACCTGCATCCGCAGCATCTCTCTCTTCTTCCAGTTCCCAGAACAGGTAGATAAACTCTCAGAAAGGGAACTTAAGCCGCAGAAGCCTGAAATCATGGATATGGGAAATGCTGCTTGGGTAGTGAAAAATTTCTCTCTGGAACTCGTCTAGTGTGCTGCACTGGAGAAATGACTTACACTCTCTGTTTTGCAGCTTCCTCATCTGTGACACTGGGTTAATAGAATGTCTTCAGTTTAAGAATGTTGTAAAGATGAATACATGGCTGTTAGGAGCATTTAAGTCAGCCCTATAAAGTTGGGCCAGCCGTATATTATTGTCCCCCAAGGAACGTTCCCAAAGCTAGGCAATGAATTATCCTCACACAGGACAAACAGAGCAGTGGATTACTCCAGAACTCTATATTCAGTTGCCCAGTGGACATTTTCACCTTAGTAGCCCCCTCGTACTCACACCAAAATGAAACCAATTCTTTTTTTTCCCCACCAAACCTACAAATTGTTGGGCTTCCCTGATAGCTCAATTGCTAAAGAATCTGCCTGCAGTGTGGGAGATGTGAGTTTGATCCCTGGGTTGGGAAGATCCACTGAAGGGATAGGCTACCCATGCCAGTGTTCTAGGGCTTTCCTTGTGGTTCAGCTGATAAAGAATCTGCCTGCAATGCAGGAGACATGAGTTCGATCCTTGGGTTGGAAAGATCCCCTGGAGAAGGGAACGGCTAGCTACTCCAGTATTCTGGCCTGGAGAATTCCATGGACTGTACAGTCCATGGGGTTGCAAAGAGACACAACTGAGTGACTTTCACTTTCACCAATTCTTCTCCTTTTTCTATCTTAGTTGGTGGCCCCAACATATTCCAGCAGAATGGGCAAAGTGAGAAATCTTAGAGTTGGCTTTTGTTTCTCTCACCAGACCATATTTCTCCTACTAGATCAGGGATCAGATCCTCTTGATCCTTCTCCAGAATATCTTTTAGATGAATCTCCCTTAGTCAGTGGCCACCACCCTGACTGAGATCATTTCAGTAGCCATCAAGCAGACTTTCCTTGTACCCTTCTCCCCTCCATTCCATTCAAAGTGCCACCAGAGCATGTAAATACATATAGAAAACTCCAATAATGTTATCCTCGTGAACGTCTCCCCATTTCTAGAGAATAATCTTCAAGCCCCTTGATATATATGATGCTTCCCTTTGCTTTCTCGAAACACAGGGACAGTGACAGTGTTAGTCCCTCAGTCGTGTCCAGCTCTATGGGATTCCGGGATTGTCTCCTCTGTCCATGGGATTCTCCAGGAAAGAACACTGGAGTGGGTTGCAATACCTTCCTCCAGGGGATCTTCCCAACCTAGGGATTGAACCAACGTCTGAGCCAATAGGGAAGCCTTTCTCTAAACACACCACACATGTACTTCCATGCCACTGAATCGACAACCATACTTGGCTGTCTATCAGAAACATCTTTCTGAGAGGAGACTAAGCCACTCTCAGTTTCAGGTCCTTAACCTTCTCAAACCCCCCACCCCCTCCCCCCAAAATAATTATATGTAACTCAGAGCAAAGGTTGATGTGAGAACTAGTCTAAAGCACTTTGCACCATGTTTGACATTATAGTGTGATCTTGGACGATTTATTTAACTTCTCTGTGCCTTATTTCCACGATTTTAAAGTAAGGAGAATACCTACAGCATAGAAATCACTTAATAATTGAATTAACCAGTATGTGTAAAATGCTTAGGATGGTGTTTATTATTCCTGTCTTTTTAAAAAGTTATTATCCCTCTAACAAAGTTACATAATGCCATCTATGCTGATATGTGTTACAGACTGAGAAGGGCTTGGGGCATGGGATTTCTTCTGGTTTGTAATATACATTTTAGTCATTGTGAAAATAATACTGCCTTCAAACAGCGTATTTTAAGCCAGAGCCCAAATGTCATGACTTCATGAAGACATCCCCCGTGCTCTCTTTTCTAGTAGATGGTCCTATTCTTTTTTAAAAAATTATTAATATATTTTATTTTTGATTGCACTGGGTCTTCATTGCTATTAGTGGGCTTTCTCTAGTTGGGACAAGTTGGGGTGCTCTTGGTTGCAGTGTGCAGACTTATTGCGGTGGCTTCTCTTGTTGCGGGGCACAGGCTCTAGCACGTGGACTTTAGTCCTTGTGGCACATGGGCTCTAGAGCACAGGCCTCGTAGTTGTGCACAGGCTTAGCTGTCCCGTGGCATGTGGAATCTTCCAGACCAGGGACTGAACTCATGTCCTCTGCATTGGCAGTCAGAGTCTCAACCACTGGACCACCAGGGAAATCCCCTAAAC
Organism: Bos indicus; assembly: GCF_029378745.1. Lineage (NCBI taxonomy): Eukaryota > Metazoa > Chordata > Mammalia > Artiodactyla > Bovidae > Bos > Bos indicus. Next base: position 48,482,174 of record NC_091773.1, read on the forward strand.
TGACCTGTTCTTGCCTCTTGCTTCCTTAGCAGTTTGCCCACATTTCTATTATAAAACTTTGCCGCAGGCTACAAGAATCTTCTGTGTGTGCAGCTTCCACCAGAATGTAAGCCAAGAGTTTGTGCCTTGTTCACTTTTAATTTCTTCTCAATCTTTTTTTACCCTCCCCGCCACCTTAAGATGCCATCTCTGTGCCTGGCGACCAGGAGGCACTCAATGAGCCTTGCCTGAATGCATTCTGAATTGAGTAATGAGCCATTGTCCCACCTTGCGGCTGCCTCCACAAACACCTCCAGTTTAATTTGGATCTGTGGCCGCGCTGGATGAGCTTCAGACACCAGAGTGTTGTCACAGCAGTGGGGACTCCACGCATTTGGCCCCTAGAACATTTTGACAAGAAGTATGACGGCGTTTCAAGATACCTGAGGGCTCCTTCCTGTTTTTCTCAAACACGGTTGGGCTTTCATGTGGACTTCCACTTGCTTATTGATACCCAGTATTTTTCTTTTGGGGCCAAATGTGGCAACACGTTGTTTATTTGACACCGTGGTAATCCATTCACTTGGATGGAAAAGAACATACTAGTCAAATGGAACTGATGTCTGGTAGCCATGCACACTCACCCAAATAATCTGGCCCTGGACCCTGCTCACGGACCGATTCTCCAGCTGCTTGACGCCCAGCCATATTCTCACTCAGGGATTTATTTTCCCTGGCCCGGCCGGGATACTAAAACCAACTTTCCGATTCAGCCTCAGCCTCAGCCTCCAGCCCCAGGACAAGAGCAATACTGTGTGATGACTACGGAGGATGGACGAAGAGGGATGACTGTTTTAATAGCACTTTATGACTCCTCAAGCTGGACTGGAAACACCACCACAAGGAGAAAAAAGCGTTCGCCAAGGAGAGGGGATGTCTCTGCAGTCAGAATCTGAGCCGGAATCAAAACCACAGACAGAAATAGGGCCGAGGTCCTACGGCATAAATTCCAGGAACCGGGGAGGAAGCTTGAGGACATGGCCATCAGAGCTTTCAAAAACTCCGCAATATTCAGAACTAACAAGGGCCAGTGATAAAAGAGCGACAGAAATGAATGACTAAAGCTGTGAGTGAATGATTTGGGGAGCAATATTCAAACACTGCACAAAGACAGGAAAGAAGCATTCAGCAATATCAGCCCCATTATTGTCCTTCCCTTTTTCCATGTTCTGCCTCCGTTCTCTCTCACCTTCCTTCTAGAATGGTGAAGCGCAAGCCTGCAGTGTTCAGAGAAGTCATGGGTGCTTTGTGAGACCCCTTGTTGTTGTTGTTTAGTCACTGAGTTGTGTCCAACTCTTTTGTGACCCCATGACTGAAGCCTGCCAGGATCATCTCTCTGTGGGTTTTCTGAGGCAAGAACATTAGAGTGGGTTGCCATTTCCTTCTCCAGGGCATCTTCCTGACCGAGGGATTGAACCTGCATCTCCTGTATCACGGGCAGATTGTTTACCACTGAGCTACCTAGGGAGCCCATATCTCTGATTAAAATGTGAAAGATTGGCATATACACCCAGAAATTCATTGATCAAATGTAGCTCTTAAACTAGGTGGTCAGAAAGTTTCTGAACTTGCTCCTGAACTACAAGTAGCATCTGAAATTCGTTTATAAAATGGCCAGTGAATGGAGCAGGAAAAAAATTCTCACTCCTTAAGAGCCAACAAGAAATATCTAGTCATTAGCCAAGGGTCACCAAGGGACTTTTTCAACCTGTGTTTGGCAGGATTTTTAATATTTAGGATTTCTTGGTTAGTCAGGTCAAGGCCAAGAGGATGTCCTAACTAATCTGTGTGTGAAGCTCTGCCATGCCAGAAAGGCTGCCAAAAGTTGTGTATTCATGCACACCCAAAGGGCCTCCTGGAAGAAGCTCTGTCATGCTTACCATATTTCCCAGAACTTAGATTCTTGAACAATGAGGACAAAGGTCATCTTAAAAGCCTTGAAATTTATAACCTTATATGGCAAGGAACTCATTCTGGGATAAAAAAGAAAATATGTCACTGAAAGTTAATGAATTTTGTGTTACATATCAAAAACAATCAATGGGTTGTAATTAGGAGGATTCAGAGGCTATATGAAAACCCAGTGGACAGAGTGCCACAGTCAGTAAGCAGCATCTGTCATTTCTGGTGTGGGTACCTGGGTTTCCTGTTGATTAAGGAGGGGAAAGAAAAAGACTTTGAAATGTGATACTATGTCGTGTCACTCAAGATCTGGAAAGCTCCAACTTTTGTGAAAGAGGGGGTTGTAAGAAACAGCAAATTTAATCATGAGCTATAGTAATAATATTATAGTAGTGTAGCAATCAGAGAAGGAAATGGCCCCCTACTCCAGTACTCTTGCCTGGAAAATCCCATGGACAGAGGAGTCTGGTGGGCTGCAGTCCATGGGGTCGCTAAGAGCACTGGAGAAGGAAATGGCAACCCATTCCAGTGTTCTTGCCTGGAGAATCCCGGGGACGGGAGAGCCTGGTGGGCTACCGTCTATGGGGTCGCACAGAGTTGGACACGACTGAAGTGACTTAGCAGCAGCAGCAGTGTAGCAATATATAGTATAGCATTTATTAGTGTAATATATTATTACACATATATTTGAGCTTTCCAGATGGCTCAGTGGTAAAGAATACATCTGCTAATGTAGGAGCCATAGGAGTTGTGGGTTTGATCCTTGGGTTAGGAAGATCCCCTGGAGTATGGCAACCCACTCGTTTTCTTGCGTGGGAAATCTCATGGACAGAGGAGCCTGAAGGGCTATAGTCCATGGAGTCACAAAGAGTTAGACACGACTGAGCAGCTGAGTACACACCCACACACATACATATATTTATATATGTATTTAATATGCATTATTATAATAATGTAGAAAAAGTGAAAGAAGAATGCCTTTTCGATAGCCTGCTATGAAAGTTTAAGACTTGGGAGAGAGCTCTGCCCAATTTTGTAGACACACTGTCCTAAGGAACCTTAGGCATGTCAATTCTTGGCTTAAGTAGGAGGGAACTGAGCCACAAATTAGAATTAGACATAACAGCAGAGGCAGTAATCTCCCCCAAGAGTTGGAGCAGAGGTCACTAATGACAACTTCAACTTAAAAATAAACACCCCAGGATACTGAGCTATGCAAGTTTGCCTGGTCACCATAGTATTTATCCTGTGTCTAACGTGGTTCCAGTTCTCCCTGACGTCTATATGTGCATTGTCTAATTCAATGGCTTCTAGCTACATATGACTCTAAATTTATTCTTAAAGTTAAATAAACTAGAATTTCAGTTCCTCAGACACACAAGCCACATGGTAAGAGCTCAATAGACACGTGTGGCTTTGGCTGCCATATCGGACAACAGAGACACAGAACCTTTCCATCATCTTGGAAAGTTTTACTGGACAGTGCTAATCTAGACCATAAGCGAGAAGGGGAGTCCTAGTTTATGGAACTGCCTTTGTAGGGCCAAGAAGAGGGTAGTTTGCCCTGGTTATTCAGAGCTGCTCCTTGTTTCTGCTATTGCTTGGTTGCCCATTTCTTGCCCAATCTCTATGCTGGACACATGGCATTATACTGAGTTGCTATGGACCTGCTGCTGCTATGTTAGGTGTTTGGTAAAGGGGGTGCTTAAATATGCCTTAGAAAACTTACTTAAAGGATTACCCGTAGTTTACTTAGAAGTCAGATTGCATTTTAAATCTGGTAAGAATCTTGTGACCTGGATATGAATCTAGTTGTTGATCTCTCTTATCTTTAATCTTCACAAACCCCCTTCAAGGTGGGCATTTTCATTCAATTTAAAGAAATGGTCTTATTAAAATGTTAAAAAACTTAACAAAGGCATACAACTATGAAGTGGCAAAGCGGTGTTGTGAACTCAACTATGTCTGACTGTAACCCTGGACATTTTCTCTTACATAGCACATTGCCTACCAGGGAGATGAAACATGTATGTATAGAGATCATCATAATAAAAGATAGAAAAAGTGTCACAAGGACAGATGGATTGCTGAATGTTCCGAATGTCCTTCCTGGTGACACCTCTGACTTTGTACATGGGACAGGTGTTCTGCTAACTAGTTAAAAATGTGCTATTTTGCCACCCAATTGGCAAGTAATCGTCCACAAAGTTTTCTATGTATTGATGAGCCCCTCATCCTACATTAATAGTGATATTGCAGCAAGGAATCTCCTGAATATGTGGGTTATGAATTGAATAAAAACTGTTCATGAAATTTGCAGATTTAAAAAAATCTCCAATGATCCAGCATCAACACCAGGACACTGAAAAACCTGTGAACCCAAACGTGAAGAAAGAAGCCCTTTTCACTTTTCCAAAGAAAGAGCTGGATTTCCTGTGTTTCTTAGAGATTTTCTATCCTCCTTTACTTCTTCCTTTGCCCAGCAAGACCTTCTGATTTTCTTGAGGCATCACCCCAAGCTCCTTTGACAGTGGAGCTGTTTGCTGATCAAAGGAGAATGGGTTAGTTGCCATGAGAAGCTGAGAAGCTCCTTTTTCCATCTAACTCTCTGTGTCGCTTACCAGGTGTGTGAGAGCTTGCATTTGAGAACACTATCGGCCATGGAGAGGAATTCCTTTTGTGTCTGATACATGAAATCCTGAACAAACCCTGCATTGCTATTTTTCAACATCAACTTCTCCTAGTTAGCTAGAAGAGTTGTATGGAAGGGGAGAAGCTTTGCACACTTGAATTTATACTGAGACTTACTGAGAATTTAAAAATTGATTCATCAGATTTGAATAACTCATCTAATCTACCTTCATTTGACAGTTTCTGGCCCGACAGCCGCTGAAGTCACATTGTGCTCTATCACTGCGAAAACATTAATGACCCTTAAGGTCATTGTACTGTGAGATTACCCAGGCCTAGCTTTGAATTTATTGATTTGTTTACTTTGGTGGGTTTTAATTAAAAAACAGTCTTCCTAACTGTATTACCATCCTGGCAAATGTGCTTGAAAAGTCATCCTTTGCCTTAAACATTGTACAAGCAAAACAAAGCTTGTTTCATTTTGAAAAACGTGTTTTGCCTTCTTTTGTTTACATTTCCTTTTATTTTCTGCCATCTTTGGAAATTTGATGAAGCATGAGGGTAATACTAGGCCCCTAACATTGTCACCAGGAACTTTACATTTATCGTTGTGCTGTCCAAGAAGCAAAAGCAGGAGAAAAAGAGTGAGTGAGACTGCCTTTATGGGCTGATTGAAATCCAGCAGTGTTTTACCACTCAGGTAATATAAATTATTGCCTTTCCTGTAGTTTTACCCTGGATGTATTCAGCATTTCCCATCTGTCGACAGAGACCAAACTTCAAGTATAAAAAAAAATAATAATTGTTGAAATAGTGGTAACTTTTCAATTTTGCCTATATACGTAATAATTTTTCATGTATTTTACTATATCACTAATGAAATTTTTGTTTAAAATTCCCCAGTTCATCTGCCTGCTTAAAGGAGAGGTTGGGAAACACCATTTAAAAACATCGTTTTTTTTTTTTTTGCAACCCCTTCGTATGTTATCAATCAAGTTAAGCACAAAATTAAAAATATGAGAAGATAATCTCTCTTATATAGCATATTTTCAAGGAAGATTTTGTATATTTTTTTCTTAATTTGTAGATGTTTAAAATTTGATCCATCAGAGAAAGAATATACATCTCTTAACTTCAACAATAGATGGATAATAGTATTCATAAATAACACTGCATTGTACATTCTCAAAGTAATTATTTTAGCAAAATAACTTATTCTTAGATATTAATGTCCCTGTTAAATTATTCTCTATTTAGAAAAAAATTTCCACATTTGCCATGCACTATAGACATTCTCAGTGTTTGGGACATTTTCAAAAACTTCTGCTTTTATTTATAAAACATTTGTTCACAATATTGTAATTAGAAGCATATACACTGAAGCCTTTCTTTTAAAACTCTTTTTTTTTTTTTAAATCTTCCAGAACAGAAAACTTTCCATCACTTCTTTCTCTTTAAACTGGACAATTTAAAGGACTCTTTTCGATGTGATCTGTATCAATTATCCCACAGAAATGTTTGTGAGTTTCTTTTATTCACCAGCTAGATGGAGTGGGCTTTTCCATGCAGTTTTTCACATCTCACAGTCAGTAACCTTGCAGAGAAACACTCAAGTCTGTGCAGCTGTCACTGAGGTAGTTTCATTTTTAATCTGCAGCATGCTTCTTCCACATGTCACAGACTTTCCATTTGGATCAAAACAATGATGCATGTTATTGTATAAAAAAAGAGTCAGTGTGATCCACAGGTTTTCCAGTTTCACTGAATTCTAAGGCAAATTTGGGGAAAAAAAATCTATGGGTTCCTAAAAATCATTTAATAAGTGCGTTTTGATGTCTCTTCTAACTTTATAGGGGCTTCCTAGGTAGTTCTAGTGGTAAAGAATCCTCCTGTCAATTCAGGAGTCCCAGGAGACTTGGGTTCTATCCTTGGGTCAGGAAGAGTCCCTGGAGGAGGGCATGGAAACCCACTCCAGTATTCTTGCCTGGAGAATCCCATGGACAGAGAAGCCTGGCGAGCTAATGTCCATAGGGTTGCACAAAGTAGGACACGACTGAGCACCGCCAGCATCTCTAGCTTTATAGATACAAAACTAAAATCTCTGTTTTACTTCCCAGTCTTGTTCTCGTCCTAACTTCATGGTTTCTACTGCTAGTATGAACATTCTCAATATTCAAGCCATAAATTAGGTCATCAACTTTGATTCAGAGGTCTGATTCTTTCTATGTCTGTAAAGTCCCTATATACCTTTTGATTGTATTTTTGCTTTGCTTTTTTAACTCCACACACCCACTGCTCTTCAGGCACTTACAGCATCAAATATGTACCTTGTCATTATCTTCTTATCCACTTGCTTTGCCTTTACTTCATTTCTTATCCCCTCTCCAGTCCATCCCACCAATCAAATCCATGGAAAGCTCTCTAATGCATCTTTCTAAAATATCACCATGCTGCTTCCCCTCTCTTGCTAAATGCACTTTAGTAATAGTTTGAACCTCAAACCCTTTGGCTAGGTCCATCTTCAGACTTTAATTTCATACTCTACTTTCTTAATATTAACATGAATTGTCTTAATCTGTTTTAAGCTGCTACAATAAAAATACCATAAACCAGTGGTTTATGAATCACAAACGTTTACTTCTGGAATTGGGAAGTTCAAAATCACGGCACCAGCAGATTCAATTTCTGTTGAGCACCTGCTTCTTTAGATGGCCCTCTTTTTGCTATAACCTTGCATGGCAGAAGGGGAAGGGGGGCTCGACTGGACTTTTTCAGAAGGGCACTAATCCTATTCATAACCTTACCACCCCCAAGGCTTTACATCTTGATACGATCACTTTTAGAAGTTAGGATTTCAACTGTGAATTTTGGGGATTAAAAATTCAGAATGTGGCACTAATACTTAACAGAAAACTTTTGAGTCTTTTCAATCTGCCAGGTACTGTGCTAAATGCTTTAGCTAAATAATCTAATTTAATCCTTGCAACAACCAGGAAGTAGATATTGTTTCTTTTTTTCATGCAAGGAAAGAGTCAGGTAGATATGAATAGCATACACAAAGTTACATGGCTTTAGAGATAGAATTTATACTCAGGGCTTAACCTAAATCTGTGTTCTTAACCATCTCTTTATAATGCCTCCCACAGTCCTTTGCCTTCAACCAAATGAATTTTGTTTTCTGAAGTATGCCTTGATATTTTTCACCATTGTCCCCCTTTTCCTTCTCACACCATTGCACTTGGAATGCCATTCCTTCTGACCCGTGAAATGTCATCTATTTTTCAAATCCCATCACAAAATTCATTTCCTTTTTAAAGTCTAATATAACCATCCTATTCTAAAGGTGGTTATAGCCTATGAATTCCTAGATATACAAGTAGTAATTTGCTACAGTCCATGCAGTTGTGAAGAGTGGGATACGATTTGGCGACTAAACAACAGAAACAAAATGCTAGTATTAATATTTTCGGTTTAAATTTTTTTTCCATGCTCTTTTTTTTGTTTGTTTGTTTCCTAATCTATAAAATGGATATGATGATACCTACTTCTTTTTTTTTTATTTTTAAACTTTACAATATTGTATTAGTTTTGCCAAATATCGAAATGAATCCACCACAGGTATACCTGTGTTCCCCATCCTGAACCCTCCTCCCTCCTCCCTCCCCATACCCTTCCTCTGGGTCGTCCCAGTGCACCAGCCCCAAGCATCCAGTATCGTGCATCGAACCTGGACTGGCAACTCGTTTCATACATGATATTATACATGTTCCAATGCCATTCTCCCAAATCTCCCCACCCTCTCCCTCTCCCACAGAGTCCATAAGACTGATCTATACATCAGTGTCTCTTTTGCTGTCTCGTACACAGGGTTCCATGCTCTTATGTTGTAGTATTTATCCAGACATATCATCAGTAGCTCGGTCTCCCTATAGTTTCTTGGAAGAGGTAAATAAATATTTGATGATTTGATTGTTTAAGAAATTCAGTCCGATTGTTTGCCCAAAGTTGTTAATGCAATTGTACTGATCAACTCAGCCATGGGGATGAAGTCAGTTATTTATGCAAATTTTGCAATGACCTTGATATAGTGTGATTTCAGATGTCATTTAAGCATTCCTCCAACAGAAAAATTATACTGGATAATAAAATTTTGGGCACTAACATGAATTCTAAAATTGATAATTTTATGGTAATATCAGGTTCATGACAAGTCAATGGGATTAATAATATATTTAGAAAAAAGTTTACAGAAAATTTGCCCAGAGGAAGGCAATAATTATTAAGCAATACTTGGTAGATCGAAGAGTAATTTTCTCTGTATTGCTCTCAGACCACCTTTGATATGTAATGTACACTAAATGTAAATTGTAAGAAGAGTGATGATACCCCTCTCCCACTTTACCTCAGCACATTCAGCTCTTTTGAATCTCTGTCTCATTCTCAGATTCTTGATAGATTCTGAGTCCGACCTGTCCCCCACTGGAGAAAACTTCTTGCCATATTGTGATCCTGTCATGCTATCACTCAACTTGTTATCAGCACCACCAGTAATAGGAAACTCAGTACTTTGAGTTAGCCCAGATCATTGTTGGACATTTATAATCTTCAGACCATTCTTTCTGATAATATGTCTCAATCATCATCTCTTTAACATTGCTCCATTCTCCCTTATTCAGAACAAAGCCACTTTATATTAGATAAAATAAAATAATGCTGATTTTTCCGCCCAGTGCAACTTCTTTAATTATTTGAGGAAAGCTGCTCTGTCTCTTCCTAATTTCCACTTCACATCTCCCCTCTCCTCGGGGCAAAAATCTCTAGTTTTTGCAGCCAATAAGTCAGTTGACTTAGTTTCCAGATGTCTCAGCCTCCTGGCTTTTCTCTTCTGGATAGTCTCCTCCATCCTGAGAACACAATAAGCCAGATGTGGCCTGAGAAGGGCAGAGAACCCTGAAACTATCATTTCTCTTGCTTTAGAAATGGTGTTTCTGTCATTGCAGCCTAAGTTCACATTAGCTTTTAAAACAGTAGCATTACATTCATGGCTTTTTATTGAACTTGTGGTCTGAAGCCCCAGGCCTTTTACTTTTCCCTAGAAAGTGTAGTCAAGCCATGTATTTCTCATTCTGTCCTTATGTAACTGATTTTTTTTAAACTACAGGTAAAGGATTTTCCTTTATGCTTTTTTGTCTTTTATCATGTTGGTCCCTGGAAGTGCGTGATGGGACAACTGAGAGAAAAACCACAAGATTCTTGGCTGCGGCAGATGCTGGGAGTCTGGAATGGCTCTAATAAATTACAATAGGAGTTCCACTAGAAAAACCCCAAACCCTTTGGATATTAAAAACATGAAAACAAGCAAACCAAAAAGAAATCCTCCAAAGCCTGTTGTTGGTGGGAGCGGCATTTTACTTTCAGTAATACTAAAATGGGGAGGAAAATGCTGCTGTGCTCAGAAACAGGCCTCCTATGAGCACTGCTCTTCAGTCCCTGAAACTTCCTGCTTTTATCCAGTGAGTAGGGGACCCAGTAGAAAGAACACATTTTAAGTATACAGAATTTCCTGTGTTTCCCCTTCTTTGAGCCAATTAGCACATGTTCAGCAGCTTTCCCTTCCCTCTGTTAGCACATAAATTACCTTTGTCTTCAAACACTCTGGAACTACAACAACCTCTAATTACTTGGGTTATCAAACTCTTGTGTCCAAGAAGAAATTCTCTCTCCATTGGAAAATGAGGGGACTCTTTTCCAGATGTCCAGACCATTGATAAAAGTTAGTTTTGCCCAATACTTTGGCCACCTGATGCGAAGAGTCAACTCATTGGAAAAGACCCTGATGCTGGGAAAGATTGAGGGCAGGAGGAGAGGGGGGTGACAGAAGATGAGATGGCTGGATGGCATCACTGACTCAAAGGACATGAGTTTGTGAAAGATGGAAACCTGGTATGCTGCAGTCCATGGGGTAATAAAGAGTTGGACACGACTTAGTGACTGAACAATAACAACAACAGCTAAGTTTTGTCCCAACAATGGTGTGAATTTCCATATGCACAACCCTTATTCCTTCCCTACATTTCCCTGTCTTCTATTTATAGTTTCTTTTTCTTTTTTTGACTTGCTTTGCTCATTCCTACATCCTTCTCTGGATGCTTGCACTTGAAGCCTGTCTAGCATGGAAACGCCAAAAAGCTTAGGAGCTTTCCTCCCAACTAATTAACTCCCCTCTGCCCCTGCCATGGCTAGCATTATGTCAAGTTCAACATATGTTGTGCAATGGAAGCACTGTGATTAATATAATGTAGCCCCAACAAAGATTAAGTTTACAATTTTAGCAGAGAAAAAATGCCCCAACTCCTTATAAGATAAGTTTGAATGGAGAAAGGGCATAAGAAGCTATATGCCAAGTGTTATGGGGATCTGGAGAATAAAAAGAATCACTTCAGTTGGAGGTAAGCCCAAGATGGGGGAAGATTCCATGAAGCTGAATGAAGAGGCATATGATTTATAGAAGAGAAAATAATATTACTGCTAGCAGTTATATGCTGTGCCGTGTGCTAAGTTTTTTACATGCATTGTTTAAAAAAGTGCATTGGGCTTCGCTCGTGGCTCAGATGGTAAAGAATCTGCCTGCGATGCAGGAGACCTGGTTCTATCCCTGGTTCAAGAAGATCCCCTGGAGAAGGAAATGGCAACCCACTCCAGTATTCTTGCCTGGAGAATGGTGGAATTCTTGCCTGGAGAATGGAGCATGGTGGAAGAGTCGGACACGACTGAGTGACTAACACTTTAACTTAAGAAATACTTACAGAATATCTATGGTATAGACATTATTATTAGGTCTGTCTTACCAAGGGAGTTTTGAGACATGAAGTAATGTCTAAGCCATCCCAGCTAAGAAGTAAGGAGCCCAGATTTAAACCCATTCCATTCGGAAAGGATATTGCAAGAAGAGGGAATGTGATAAACACAGATAAAGAATCAGAAAAGAAGTCTACCAATAAGGGTTTGAGTAGATACAATGTGAAAAAATGTTGGGAGAGATACTGGGGCCAGATAATAGGAGACTTGGAATACTATGCCAAGAAATTGGAATTTAGTTTGTAAACAATTGGGAACATCAGTAGGAGTTTAATAGGAAAGTTGAACAATAAAATTTATACATAAAAAATTACTCCAAATGAGGTAATGAACACATTTCAGCTTCTTCAGAGGAATGTGGATGCATTACCAACATTCACACATCCAATATATATATGTGTTGTATATATATATTTTTTTCTGGCTTTTTTCTATCAGAATTTTACTGGATCTGATCCTATACTTCTAACACCTATAAATGATTTTGTTAGGAAACTTGATTTCCCTCAGCTTGGATGTTGTGGCACTCTCTTCTTTGACATTATTACCTGTGCTATTTTCTCTTTGCCTTCTTCTAAAATTACATATAACATCCAATTCATTTATTTTGGTAATCAGTGTAAAGCTCTCTTGAAAAATGTCAAATCCGTAATACATTGCATAACACTGATCAAAGCAGCTTACAGTCTTTTTTCCTATCTCTGTGGAAGGCTCACTCCAGATAACCCCACAATTGTCCCTAGTTTCTGGCCTTATCTTTGTCACAGTCCCCTCAACATCCCACAACTCTGGTTCTCTTTCCTCTTTCTCCTCCTTCCAACATTTTAAATCTAGTATGTTTTCTGAGCCAGTAGCTCTGGTAATCTTTCTGTTTTTTGTTGTTGTTGTTGTTATTGTTGTTGTTTATTTTATTTTTATTTCTCCATGCATTATTGGGAAACTTGGAGAAAAATACTGAAATAAGAAAGTGAGGAAGATTCAAAAACTTATCAAAGTTTTGTCTCCTCCCTTTGTCTCTATCTTGCTCTCATTTATCTATAGTCATTTTACAATAAGTACTGCAGTCTTTATAACCCATCACTGCCTCTCTGTTGGATGGGCCCTGGCACTTGGAGGGATTTGCCTTTGCAAGAAGGTACAGTTGCTACTGAACTTCACATGACCAAGAGTTGAATTTTTGTCTTGATCTTGCCATAGATGCAGTCACTTTAGACACTGACATTCTTGAATTGCTTACTTTAGAAATTAAATTTATTACTGTTAATTCAAAGGGAACAAAAAAACATCCCAAGTAAGACTTCTTGCCTGCCATCAATACCTGGAAAGGAAGTTTATGCTTCCTTTTTCCAAGTATTGGATTGACTCTCCATATCTCAGTTGGTTGTCAGATTGTCAATAAGCATGATAAGACTTTTTGTTTTCCCAGCTCAGAGGATATAAAAAATTGTGACAGGGTAGTGGCCCCTCTGCTTTCTGTGATGAGCAGGCCTATTCTAGATTTTTATTAATTTTCTATGCCTTGCATTATTAAGTCAGTCACTGATGCTTCTATCATGCAGTAAACCCAGAAAATTACTATTTGTTGAAATTTCTCACTGCTTCAATTTATGCAGAAATATAATACAGTTTTATGAGCCTGGAGTATTTCTGGTTATGAGAGAAGATGGCTATGTTTGATTTCAAGGCCATTTGGTCACATTTCTAACCTGTTAATTTTTTTTCCAATTTTTTCACTTAATGTATTGACCCAGTTTTATAAGTCAGGAAAGTAAGGCAGCAATGACAATTTACTTCTTATATAAGGAAACAGAGTCTGATGATCCAAATGGTCTTTTTAGACTATAGAAGTAAGTAGAACGAGATCCTGGAAGATCATGCAAATACTCTTTGTTCCTGGCATTCCATGCACCGTTAGTTGTTGCCTCATGACCCTGGATCTTATCATTAATTTACCTCATGAATTAGAAAATGCTATAAACACTGTTTTTTCCCTTACATTTGTTGCTTTAGAGCTATTGTGTGAGTGCATGCAGCAGGAGCTTTAGTCGCTAAGTCATGTCCAACTCTTTGTGACCTATAGACTGTAGCCCGCCAGGCTCCTCTATCCATGGAATTCTCCAGGCAAGAATACTGGAGTGGGTTGCCATTTCCTCCTTCAGGGGATCTTCCCAATCCAGGGATTGAACCCACAAATACGTCTCCTGCATTAGCAGGCAGATTCTTTACCACTGAGCAATCTGAGAAGCCCTTGCTGTAGAGCTAAATCAACCTTAAAAATAATTTTGTGGATTAAGACAGCTATCATTTGCATTAATGTAAGTCTTATCTACATGCAGCCCATTTAATAGCAGACCCAAATAAGCAATGTTCTATACTTTTGGTATTTTTTTTCTTTGTAATTCCTAAAGGACATTATTAATACTTTTGTTTTATTGTAACTACACAATCTAGGTTTATTGGTAGGGTTGCCCATACAATGCAAAATTCCCAGTTGCATTTACATTTTAGATAAACCATGAATAAATTTTAGCATAAGTATGTCCCTAAAACTGCATGAGAGACACTTAGACTAAAAAAATTAGTCGTATTTTATCTGAAATTCAAATTTAACACAGTGTTCTGTATCTTTATTTGCTAAATATAGTAGCTTTATTTACTGGGAGATTACAATTTCCTATAATTTTGTTCTTTTCAATAATACATTTCAGTAGAGAGATACATTTAGTTGTTATATAAGTTTTTATACAAATACATTAACAAATTAGGGAAAATCTGATTTTAGACTATATAATCTAATTTGTGATTCACATAGTACCGCCAGGGTAAAGCTCCTTTTCAAACACATGGCAGTTATCTATTTACCTGTCTGTGTCTTCCATTAATCTATGACATGAGAAAGGGAGGAAGCAGACTTCATTCATTTTTTGTATTACATAATGTTGGCACATAGTAGGAGCCCCATAAGTATTTCTGGAATGGACTGTATAATTACAGAATGATAGGCTGGCCCAGTAATAAATGATGTATATGTGAGTGTGTGTGCGTGTGTATGTATAAGAGAGAGAGAGAGAGATTTAAAAATGCCTAACGTGCAAGGAGATCCAACCAGTCCATCCTAAAGGAGATCAGTCCTGGGTGTTCTTTGGAAGGACTGATGCTGAAGCTGAAACTCCGATACTTCGGCCACCTCATGGGAAGAGTTGACTCATTGGAAAAGACCCTGATGCTGGGAGGGATTGAGGGCAGGAGGAGAAGGGGACGACAGAGGATAAGATGGCTGGATGGCATCACCGACTTGATGGACATGAGTTTGAGTGAACTCCGGGAGTTGATGATGGACAGGGAGGCCTGGCGTGCTGCGATTCATGGGGTCACAGACTCGGACACGACTGAGCGACTGAACTAAACTAAACTGAATGTGCAATGAGTAATAACTTAGCTCAGCTCTCTGGTAGGATCACTGTGTTAAAGCTTAGTTCTTACCTTCTTTTTACAGAGGGCTTTTTCACTAGCGTGTGTACTCAGTTGCTCCATCATGTCCAAGTCTTTGAGGCCCCGTGGACTGTAGCCTGCCAGGTTCCTCTGTCCATGGGATTTTCCAGGCAAGAATCCTGAAGCGGGTTGCCATTTACTTCTCCAGGGGGTCTTCCCAGCCCAGGGATCAAACCTGCATCCTGCATCTCTTGCGTCTCCTCCATTGGCAGATGGCTTCTTTACCACTAGTGCCACCTGGGAAGCCTTTCACTAGAGAGTGGGTCAAAGCCAATCAGAGGCT
This sequence comes from Bos indicus, assembly GCF_029378745.1. Classification (NCBI taxonomy): domain Eukaryota; kingdom Metazoa; phylum Chordata; class Mammalia; order Artiodactyla; family Bovidae; genus Bos; species Bos indicus. The sequence continues at coordinate 48,497,379 of NC_091773.1, forward strand.
ATATATTAGACTATATCAATCAATATATGTGTCACTTAGATACTACATCCTCTTTTTAGAGGCTCTCCCCCACCAAAAAAAGAATGAGTTAGTGAAAAAGTCTTCATATAGTCCATGTTGGTTTGCTTATACTTCTGGTATCAAATCTTCCTTTCTAAAAGTCAATATGTAATATAGTCGGACCAGTAACTGCAACAATAGGTCCTGTCTCCTGGACTTATATAGAATCTTTTCATTCCCTCATTGAGAAATTGAATCCAGTTCCCCTCTCCTTGAATCTGTGTCGATTCATAGTCTGAGGTGACAATTTATAACTTTCCATGAAATTATCATGTACTTCAACCTTGCTCTTATGAGACTCTTGCTCTGAGAACCCAGATTGATTTTACTGTGATACATTCTCTAGTGGTTTCTCCAAGAAAGTATACATGGTAGGAATTTTTTTTGATCTTTTGCACACTTGAAATTGTCATTTTTTTACTTTTGCTTGATGAACTGACTGGCTACCGCATTTTAGGTTGAACTTCATTTCACTACGAGTTAATTACACATTGTTTCATTTTATTTTATTTTCTGTTGTTGCTCTTGGGAGGGCAGATGTCAATCTCATTCCCTAGTTTGTTTAAGTGACAAGGTTTTTCATCTCTGGAAATGATTAGGATATTTAAAAAAATGTCTAATACTCTAAGACCTTATGATGATGTGTCTTTTCTTCTTGTTTATTAGGCTGGATGTTCAGTAAGAGAGTTGTTTTTCATTTCCAAAAAATGTTTTTACATGATTGCTTTAAAGTTTTCCTCTCTCTTATCACCTCTCTCTCTCTTATCTCTCTTTTTCTCATTTTACACTCTTATTTGGGCCCCTATTTTTTGCATATTTGGATCACTTGAGTAGGTCTTTTAACAAATTGATTTATTTTTTTACTATCTACTTTCTGTTTTATTTTCTGAATTCCTGACTTAATGCTCTGTTAAATCTTCTATTGAATTCTAATTTCAATGATCACATTTTGAAGTTTCAGCTATTTTCTACAAATTTTCCTTATGTATTTTATTATTGTTGTTTAGTCACTAAGTTGTGTCCTACTCTTTGTGACCCCATGGACTATAGCCCGCCAGGCTCCTCTGTGCATGGAATTCTCCAGGCAAGGATACTGGAGTGGATTGCCATTTCCTTCTCCAGGTGACTTTCCCAAACCAGGGATTGAACCCTCGTCTCTTGTGTTGGCAGGTGATTCTTTACCACTGAGCTGCATGGGAAGCCCTTCTTGTGCATATCATGATATTTTTATTTCCTTTTTTTCTCTTTTGAAAGATCATTAGTTATATATGTATATATATTGAGGCTTTCGTTGGGTCCCTACATCATCTGTTTCCCTTGAGTGCCCAGATTTTCTGTTTGTCTTGGTGTCCTTGAATATCTGATCACCCCTTGACTATCCAATCAGATCTAAGATCGGGCACTTAAACCTAATTGATTAGCGCTGTGGAGTGTAGGGCAATCAGGTAGCCCACAGCTTGTTAACTGGCTAATTTTCTCTGGGGTAGTTCGTTTCACCAATAGTGGATCCCACAGTCTTCTGTCTGAAGGGCTGTGAGGCTGCTACTGTCCTAGATCTGGAGTCTTTCAATAAGTATTTCCCTTTATTCCCCAGTCTTCAGTGTTGAATTTAAATGACAACCTTATTCCTGGGCTAAGGACCTCAGAACTTCTCTGGTTCAGTTATCTGAGGGCAGTGGTTTTTAGGTATACTACAGAATCACCTGGAAGACTTGTTAAACCACAGGCAATTGGGCCTCGCCTCCAGATTTTCTGATTCAGTAGGACTGGGATGAGTTTGAAAACACATACATCCCCAACAACAGGATCCCAGATCTAGGGCTTGGAGACCACCACTCTGGAGAATAAACCTCTGGCTTTGCATGGAGGTGAGTGAAAGGTCTGTAAATGTGTGGCATAATTTAGATTACTTATGGTTTCATTTTCTTTGATGGTGCAATCTGAGTCTCTTCTTGTTATTTAGGGTGTTATTTTGAAGAGAACACGCAGAAAAACTTCTTACATCATTTTGATGAAGGGTTATTTCAAGTAGAATAGCAAGAAGAAGTCTTCTTGTTCCCAACATTTTGAAACAGATGAGCAAATCCATGATATTGTGATTCTTTCTCATTTTACTGTTAAAAAGTATTTTTGTGATAACTGTATTTTATTGCTGTAGTGTCATTTGAAAACTAGAAATCCATGGTATCTGCTGCTGCTGCTAAGTCACGTCAGTCGTGTCCCACTCTGTGTGACCCCGTAGATGGCAGCCCACCAGGCTCCCCCGTCCCTGGGATTCTCCAGGCAAGAAAACTGGAGTGGGTTGCCATTTCCTTCTCCAATGGATGAAAGTGAAAAGTGAAACGTAAGTCGCTCAGTTGTGTCCGACTCTCAGTGACCCCATGGACTGCAGCCTCCCAGGCTCCTCAGTCCACGGGATTTTCCAGGCAAGAGTACTGGAGTGGGGTGCCATCGCCTTCTCCACCATGGTATCTAGTACCTTCCAATTGATCAAAATACTATAAACTATTGACCAGAACAAAATATTTACAGTTGCCTGAGGAAGTTTATACTTAAGAAGCAATTACACTTTGCACCGAAAATGATAGCTGAAATGAATTTGCCTGTTTCCTTATATCAGTTTCTACTTTATTTTGCTAAACTGTTCATTTGATCAATTCTCATTAATCCCAAATTTCAAAATGTGAAATGTGCTCATCAATGTCTAGATCTATGTTATTTAATGCAGTTGCCACTAATAATTTTGTTGTTGTTCAGTCACTAAGTAGTGTCTGACTCTTTGCATCTCCATGGACTGCAGCACACCAAGGTTCCCTGTCCTTTACTATCTCCCGGAGTTTGCTCAGATTCATGTCCATTGAGTCGGTGATGCTATCTAACCATCTCATCCTCTGATGCCCTCTTTTCTTTTAATATATGACTTTAAAGTTTTCTTCTTCAGTCCCATTAGACATCTTTGTTAGTTGCACATGGTTAGTGGCTATAGTAATGAACAGCTCAGATATAGAACTTTTCCATTGTTGCAGAAAGGTCTGCTGGGCAGGACAAATATAAAACCTCCTTTATTTACAGAAGGAAAAGAAAAGAAGAAAGAATGACTTTCAGTGAAAACACTCTTTTGTCAGTCTTATACATCTTACTCAGGAACCTTTGTTTGTTTGAAAATATCAGTGTCTTCAATAGATGTCCACAATGTCAAATACAACACTTCTGGCTTGATCATGGTAACGTGGGAGATGGAAGTGATTTACTCCAAAATGCTGGGTAGATTTCTGTGAAATCACTCACATGCTGTTAAGGTGAAGATACACTCATGGGGCTGAAGGCTCACCTCCCACCCCAGCCCACCCCACCCATTTCCCTACCTGGTTAGTGTCAGGAGGAGACATGTTGAAAGGCTGAGCCACTGCAGGTGTGCTTTGTCAACTGGGATTTGGGCTCAGAGTTTCTCAGATCAACACAGTGTGTGGCTTATGTGCAAAGCGCTTGCTTTCAGCAAGGAAGTGTGTGCATCAAGGCTAAATGCATGGTTCCAAGGTGAGCCATACACTCATGGATTCTTGCCTGTATGTTTGTTGGCCTTTGGATCCCAATTTAATTGTTTATTGATTAAATAAACATTAGAGGCTATTTATTGGGTCCCAATGGGGAGCTATTATCTCAGCCAAAGGATGATAAATATATTTGTATTCCTATGCCTAATTTCTAAAATGTCAAAAAAGAAGTGTACTTAAACTTGTCAATGAAAATGAAGCATTTCTAGTCATTATTTGCCCAATAAAAATGTTTACATGGACACAAAACTCCTTTATTTCAATGTCACAAAAAATTCTTTGGAAATCAGTGGGGGAAGGGGAATGGAAATGAGACTATGTAGATAAATAATAGATTGTTGATTCAGGTATCAGATATGTAATTAATTATATTACTTTTATTAATTAATTAATGACCCTCAGGTGTCAGATACTTAAATTTTCTCCTTTTGGTTGTTTAGAAAGATGATCTCAGAACATTCTCCCTGATATTGCTTCAACTTTTTAATTGTAACCTAGAGAAAACAGCCTGGCTGCCCAAACTATGTTCCATTCTGTTATATTAATATTTGTTGCAAAACTGATGATCTCTTCCTTGGATTTGTGAATACCTGACCCTGATGGCTCAGCAGGTAAAGAATCCGCCTGCAGTGCAGGAGATACAAGAGATGAGGGTTCAATCCCTGGGTCAGGAAGATCCCCTGGAGGACACGACAACCTACTCCAGTATTCTTGCTTGAAAAATCCCATGGACAGAGGAGCCTGGTGGGCTACAGTCCATGGGGTTGCAAAGAATTGGACGTGAATAAGAAACTCAGCATAAGCATAAGATCTTAACCCTAAGGAAGGGTTCGGTGTTACTGTCATGAATCTGCTTACAATAGGTAGAAACAGCTTTCCCTCTGAATGTATCTAAAGAGATACATCCTACTCCCAACCACTGTTTGCTGGTAAATGCTCTTTTCAGTGAATAGGATGATCAGACCACTTAAATTTAGGAAACACCAAACAAATTAGTAAAGGTCATTCAAAATCAATTGCCTTGTTATAACTGGAGGTGCAAAAAAGTTACAAATCAGCAAGGTCAATATCATGGCAGAATTACCTCTATGTCTCAGTCAGAATTTGTGTCTTTTGCTTTTCAGGCCTATATTAGTGGGCAAATAGCAACAGCATAACAAGTATGATCAAAGTAATACAATATAAGCAATATGATATAATAGTGATCAATAAACAATAATGATCATTATTGGATACTTGATAGCATGTAAGATGCTATATGAATAATGTATTAGTTGTAATTACAGCTTCCAACAATTCTATAGGATATTTCCATTTTACAGAAAAGAAAGTTACAACTAATTTTTATTACCTTGCCCAATGTGCCAGCTAGGAGATGAGAGTGTCCCAAACCCAAATTTCTGACTCTACAATGTATTTTCTTAATCACTATATCAGGCGTTCAGTATAATGAGTGGAACAGAATTTTTAATCAGGATTATGGAGCTTGAGATACTATGTGAATTAGGAGTTAAGTTTAAATGAGAACATTTAAAAAGTTCTCAAGAAAAACAGTTTTCTAGGAAATACAGTGATTTTCTGATATATCCCAATCACCAAGAATAATGTTTAGCACATAATGAGTGTTCAGTGAGTACTTATTGCATTAATAAATAATTTAGGGTTACTGTATAACTGTGGTTTATGGTTACTGTACAACTCATAATTGGGGTATACTGGGAGATCTTTAAGCTGATATATGCATATTTTTCTTGCCTGAGACACATAGCCTAGTCTGTGTAATTACTATGTAACTTAAGAAAATCTGTTCATATACATGTATACATGTTCCCCAATTATGGTAGCTAAAAACTGGTGACTTTAAGAGCTTTCTGGAAGACAATATGTATGCATTAAAAGATATTTCTATCTCTAATTGGTAGGAACTACTGAATTTAGGGACTGATACTGTTGAATGAAAGCAAATTCATTGGTATGAGTCTGTAGTAGATGTTTCAGATCTTCTTATTGCCTCAGTCGTCTAATATTCTTAGATGAAGAAGTTAAAAACTCTCTAGCATCAGGTGAATTTTTTTCCAAGAGAGACCAAAAAAAAAAAATCTTGAAGGTAGCCTTCCTCGGGTTAAACTGTATCTTCAGAATCCTTTGGGATCAAACTCATGTACCTTTGCCATTAGTTAAATCTTAAACCATTGTGGAATTTCAAATATTAGTTTGGAATGTGTATTAATTTCCTGTTGCTACTTCACCAGATTACCACAGATTTAGCAGCTTAAAACCACATACATTTCTTATTTTATTGTTCTGGAGATTAGAAGTTCAAAATGGGCCTTACTGGGCTAAAATCAGAGGTGTGTGTCAGAGCTGTGTTGATTTCTGGAATCTCCAGGAGAAGATCCCCTTTCTTGCCTTTTCCAGATCCTAGGGGCTGCTCACATTACTTGTCCTATGGCCTCCCCATTCTGTCTTCAAAGCCGGCAATGGCCAATGGAGTCTTTCTCAGAATGCATCACTTTGACACTGATTCTTCTGTTTTCCTCTTCCACTCTTTGAGGACATTTGTGGTTATATTAGACATGTCTGGTTATAATCTAGAATAATCTTCCCAGTTTAAGGTCAGTTGACTAGCAAAGTTAATTTCATTTGCTACCTTAATTGCCCTTTGCCATATAACATAAGACCTTTACATGTTCCGGGGATTAGAACATGGGCATTTTGAAAGATACAATATTCTGCCTACCGCAGATAGAAGCAAGAATATGGAGGTATTTTGTAACAGACTTTCATTAGGTTCCAATTCTAAATCACCTATGTGATCTTGGGCAAGTAACTCAAGTTCTATCAGTTGCTTGAGTAGCAAAACTGAATTAATAATTATTACTCCCCAGGCTTGTCATGAAGGTGTTATTAGCATCAAAGAATAAAGGAGTATTTAACCTGTGAAAAGAGAGTTCTCTTGTTTATTTTGTTATCCTATTTGATCTGGAACAAACACTTCTCAAAAGCTGTAGTTTATAGGATTTTTAGATAATCTTTTTTTCTTTTTAAGTGAAAGGAAGTAAAACTCATTCATTTCATATCTTCTTTATAGCTCATTACCTAGTTTTGTCTAAAAGATGATCTTTAATTAAGAACTTACCTTTTTTTTTTTTTTTAACTCATTAGCTCACCATAAGGATGCCACACTATGGCACAGTTCTTGAGAGACAAGGTTAATGAACTTTCAACAATTAGAGAAAATTGATGGATAAATTGTGCTGACCAGGAATACAATTAAAGTTCAAGAAAGAAATCGATCTGTATAGGATGTTCTAATTGCTGGGAAGCTTAATGCAAAATAGAGAGTATTGAAATAGACTTTCAAATAAAAGGATTAGAATAAGCAAAATGAAAAAGAATGAATGAAAGACAGAACATGGTATGTGAGGGAAGGCAGGCAGGGGAAAGAAAGAGAGTTATATGACAGAATAGAGGCCATGTCTGTTAAAGTCATAGTCCTATTGAATGTGGAATATGGAACTGTGTCATAAGGGGACTTGAAAGCCTGTTATTTCTTTAGAGTAAAAAAGTCAGTGAACGTTATTGATTAGAAGGTGACAAAGATGAGTTAGGAAAGAGATGAGTTTGTAGAAATTGGTAGCAAGTATGAAGTTGAATCATAATCCCCTTCCTTTCAAATATAAACAAAAATTGATATTGACCAATGCATGAACTGGTTTTCTCTGATGGCTCAGACAGTAAAGAATCCTTCTGCAATGCTGGAGGCCTGGGTTCATGCTCATGGAGATGGCATGGCAACCTACTCCAGTATTCTTGCCTGGAGAATCCCCATGGATAGAGGAGCCTGAAGGGCTACAGTCCATGGGGTTGCAAAGGGTTGGACACGACTGAGCAACTAAGCATAGCACAACGCATGAATCATCAGAGCTAAATCTCTCCATCTTCGTCAAGCATTTCTGCTTTTATTAGAACATTTAGGGAAGGGAAATGTGACCCACTGACAGACTAAGAGGTGTCCTGAGAGATATTAACCTTTTACAGAAGTCATTATGAGGAAGTGTTGGGAGGACAGAAGGGAGACATTTATTGAACAAACAAAGCAAAACTCTACACTTGAGGTGAATTTGTTCTTTGTAATTTTATGGGATCTATATTTGTGAGTTTTATTTCAATGATCATTTGTAGAAAGAGAATGTATTTTCAGAATCCTGATTTTACTAACTGGTGACCTTTATAAAAATAATAGACTTTGAAGTACTCTGAATTTCTTTTTCTTTAATATTGGATTGATACTTCTTACCTAGTAGAGGTTTTGTGAGGGTTAATATAGATAACCCATATCCATCAGTGAGCATAGTTTCTAAACAGTTTCTGGACAAAGAAGGGAGCTCATTGGAAGTATATGGGGCAACTCACAGGATTAAAAGGCGAGGGAATGAGGGTTAATCCAGAGATCTAAGGAGAAAGAACCAAAAGGTTGTGACTTTTTTAGTGTAGTTAGGTTATCTCATTTCTACATGATGTGTATCCTTGTATTACTCTCTTCAGGATCCACATTCCCAGGGGAAACAGAGTGCCTGAAGATCCCAGTGACACAGTGAAACTTTCACAGCACAAAACTAAACCGACAACGGAGACTTTATTCATGGCTATTTCAAGAGGGGAGAGAGGAGAGAACTACGAACTCAACCTTGTTGAAACAAAGAGAAGCAGGGTTTAGAGGTGGGGTGAGGAGTAGGTTGTAGGCTACCCATGCTTACTAGTTGACTTAACACAAAAGGAAAGTAAACTTTCTCATATCGTCATGTGAGTGAGTGAAAGTTGCTCAGTTGTGTCTGACTCTTTGTGACTCCATGGATAATGGAGAATAATGCAACCCCCAGAATAATGGCGTGAGTAACCTTTCCCTTCTCCAGGGGATCCTCCCAACTCAGGGACCGAACCCAGGTTTCCTGCATTTCAGGTGGATTCTTTACCATCTGAGCCACAAGGAAGCCCCATATCATCATGACAGGAGGTAATTTTACAACTTGACACAATGCTCCCACCAAAGTTAGGGTTCAATCCTCCCATAGATACTGGAAGATGAGGGGTCTATATGTCTTGATGGTTACATTTCAAAGGGATTTTCCCAGGTCCTTGAGAAAAGACAGTTTGGGGTTATAAATTGGCAAGAGGCTTTATGAAAGATTTCCATCTCAAAGCTACACAAGCTTTATAAGGAAAATGCTCTAAGGAAAAGGAAATACTAAGCCCATCTTGGCCACCAGAGCAGTCAATGAGCCTGCCTTCATTGTGATGATTGGAAGAAATAGATGTGGGAAGGCATCTTGATTTATATTCCCATCAAGGCAACGAGTGGGAAGAAGAGTCATTCTCAAAAGAGAGGTGAGATAGAGCCACTGGGAAAAAAAAATGAGGAAAGAATGGTGGGCAGGACAATATGGAAAACTAAAATGTGCCTGGCACTGTGTTAGTAGTTAGAAGTATAACACTTGAGTGATTTAAATTTATTTAGAAGAAATAAACAAGTTTGTTCAAAATAATTAGCAAACAATTCACAGGCGATGTTGAAGCAAAGACAAATCCCATAAAATCGTGCCACCCCATGAACAATCCTCAGTACAGTGTTGCCATCAGAGGAAATACAATCCTACCATTGTAAACAATTAACATTTTTACTGTGGCTCCTTAAACTTGCCAGATGGAAGACTATAATGGATGATGCACTGCAACAAATTTTAAAAAATTGCTTTTATTTTTTGATCTCCCTCAAGCTGCCATGCTCTCTCCCAAAGGGTCCCCAAACTGCTTTTGTTCATGGGTCAAATCGGTCAGCCCCCTGCCACCCCTACACCAGTCCGTCCTCCTTTCCAGTCTATTTGTATCTCTTTAAAGTACTCTGTGTTGTTTCACCTGCAGGTATTAATGCAGGTATTTAAGGCCATCCTCCTTCCTCCAGTTCTATTTTGCTGCCTTTTATTCAAATGAACTAGCCAAGCTGCTTCTTCCTTAGAAGTCAGAGCAGGGACACCGAGGCTCTTTGAATCCCAGTGTAAATTTGTCATTAGAGTGCGAAGATTTAAGCCTTAGGTGCTGGGGTGAGAACACACACAAGCTTGTGACAGTTACCAGGAAAGTAAACTAGCATCTGCGCCCCCCGACCCCCCGGGTGCCCGCTGTGGAGGGCGCTCATTCCTCTCATATGCCACCATGCGAATCTGCAAGTCCATCATACAGACAGTATATATGTTTGCTGAGGAACATCAAGATGAGGATTTGTATCTTGCTCCTCATATTTCTTCAGTACCTACCTAACACGGGGTGTGGCTCTGAATTAGTATTCATTAGTTTTATTTTTGGAGAAGGCAATGGCAACCCACTCCACTACTCTTGCCTGGAAAATCTCATGGACGGAGGAGCCTGGTAGGCTGCAGTCCATGGAGTCGCTAAGAGTGAGGCACGACTGAGCAACTTCACTTTCACTTTTCACTTTCATGCATTGGAGAAGGAAATGGCAACCCACTCCAGTGTTCTTGCCTGGAGAATCCCAGGGACAGAGGAGCCTAGTGGGCTGCCATCTATGGGGTCGCACAGAGTCGGACATGACTGAAGCAACTTAGCAACAGCAGCAGCAGTTTTATTTTTACTAGTTTGACTTTTGTTACCACGAGGCATATGGCATCTTAGTTCCTTGACCAGGGATCAAACCCACATCCCCTGCATTGAAAACATGGAGTCTTAAGTACAGAACTGCCAGGGAAGTCCCACTCGTTTGACTTTTTAAGCTGAATTATTGAGAAGCAGAATTTCAATGCTTGACAGAATCAGTGATTCTTCAGCAAGTATGAACAGAAAACTGTTCTGTGAATGTGCTGGGCAGCCGAGAAGTAGGGCTAAGGCGTTGCAGAAAGCTTCTCAAACTAGCGATGGAGAGTGACAGCAATTACTTGAGTACCTATAGTAGTAGTCTCACTATCTAGTTTCCCAACCTGAATGGAATATTCAGGAATTTAGCAGGAGATGAGAAGAGAGAAGACTGAAAAGGGAGGGAAGGAGAAGGAGGGGGGTTTGAACATAGCCACTACCGTTGCAAACTTAGCTTTTGTCTCAGACACCAGACTAGGTCACTGGGTAAAACCAGATATACAGTAGCATGAGCTACTGTGACCCCTTCACCTTTGTGTATGTATCCATAAAAATACTATTATAGCAACAATATCATCTTGTTTCAGCAGAGTATGGAGTGGTTTAGCTAACAGAGTTTATATGGCAAATCTAATTACAGTGTTTCTTTTCAGTAAAACTCTATTAATGTGTTATTATAATAAGAGACCAGATACTAAAACCCTTTTAACAGTTTCAAAGAAAATTCCTATGATGGGAAACAGAAAATCACTTAATGTGAACATAAAATATAAAAGCTTTGTAAAAGAAAAATAATTCTTTTTTGTCTTAAACAATAAAAACTATTTTGTAGTTCTGGGATTAGAGAAATCCAATATCAAGGTGCTGACCAGTTGAGTTCCTAGTGAGCAAACTCTTTGTGGCTGACAGACAGCTGCTTTCTCGCTGGGTCCTCACACAGTAGTAGACAGAGAGACAGTCTTCTCATTTCTCTTCTTTTCTGTATGTGATTTGATATTTTCACAAAGTAATAACTTCATCTAAAGTTACTAAAGAAAAAATCCTGAGCAACTCTTTAAGATATGTGTGTTCTAAATAAATGTAGAAGCTGCTCCTCAGAGTACATGCATATGATATAAAACTCTGATAACTTAGAATCGGGGAGTAAGATGTTCCTTCTGGAACACTCCAAGTACCCCTCAGAGCATACGGACTGAGAGATGAATGTGGAACACATTAACGCGGCAGAGACGCAAGAGAACGATGGCTGGGAGCCACTGTTTCACTTTTCCAGTAGTTCTTAGAAGCTTTTGTGTGTTCTCGTCCGATCACCAAAAGCCTGAAATCTCTGAGCTCCAGTGGTAGATTTATACCGGGATTCAAAGACAGGCAAAATGCAACCATGTTCTCATGTTGCTAATTACAGTTGCTCATTTAATGTAGTGAGAGCCACGATCAAGATGATAAGTGTTTAAGGCCCTGAGCTAGAAGCCCATAGGACTAGTTAAAACAATTGCAATTTTGTTCGCATTCAGGCTCAGGAAATTATGTCTCATCCATTTGGAAACCTACCTTGGAAACATTACATAAAGGGCAGGAAACCACTTACCAACTGAAGAAAAAAAGCAGTTCCTAGGCAAGGTCTATGTAAAGGTGACGTCTGATTCGGGTCTGCAAACTCACTCACCCAAGGAGGGGTTGGATAACTTGAAAACTAACATCAGAAACTCCAAGACTTATTACAAAGAGACTCAGTTTCCAGCCTGGACTATGAGTTGGTATGATTCTACTTTTGCATAAATTAATCACAGAACTGTAATCATTTCCTACTAGGGTTCCAATTTTAGAACCCGGTTCCGCCTCCCAGTCTGCACTACAGATCTTTCTAACGTAAGTCAAGTATTTGAAGGAGCTGACAGCTCTAACCTCAACCCAACATGTTTGATCTGCTTCTTGTCTCTCATCTTAAAAGCATTGCTCTCTGATTTTTCTCTCTCTTGCCTGCTTAGTGGTAGATCTCCTAAAAGATGTATAGTTTGGGTGGCTTTGGCAAAATGCTTTTATGATTTCCCTCTTATAATAATAGCCTGAAATTGTTAGATCTGGATTTAGTTTAAAGGGCACAAGCTACAAAAAAAAAAAAAAAAAAGCCAGAAGGAATGATTTTGATTCTCTCAAACTTCATCATGCATATCAACAGACATCTAAGGAAGAAGAGTCTACTTTCTTGATCATTTTTCTAAATAAATGTTTTTAAATGCAAAAATCTGTCTTACACAAGGAACTTGCAAATTGCTAGCTATTTCTGAAGGCATCGAGCTGAAATTTTAAACAACAATTTTTTTTTATAATGCTTCATATTTCTTTATGACAGGATCAGGGCCCATCAATTCAACCTCTCAAATATCTCTCAAGTTGTCCTCCACACCCTGCTGTTACAGTTCTAGCTCAGGGTTTTATTATTTCTTGCTGGGACTATGGCAATAGCTTCCTTATAAATCATCTTACTTCTGGTTAGATTCTGATGGCAGCATCTTCCATACTACCTATAGAAGGCAATTTTTTTTAATATAAGATTTTTTTTAATTTACTTATTTTTACTTGAAAGATAATTGCTTTACAATATTGCATTGGTTTCTACCAAACATCAACATGAATCAGCCATAGGTTTACCCATGTCCTCTCCCACTTGAACGTCCCTGCCACTTCCCTCCCCATCCTACCCCTCTAGGCTGTTACTGAGCCCCAGTGTGAGTTCCCTGAGTCATACAGCAAATTTCCATTGGCTATCTATTTTACATATGGTAAGTATGCTTGCATGTTACTCTCTCCATACCTCCCACCCTCTCCTTCTTCCCATTCAGGCTGTGTCCATCAGTCTGTCCTCCACGTCTTTGTCTCCACTGGTGCTCTGCATATAGGTTCATCAGCACCATCTTTCTAGATTTCATATATATGCCTTAGTATATGATAATTAAATGCAAGAATCTGATCATGTTGTACCCTGCTGGAAAGTAAAAGTGAAAGTGTTAGTTGCTCAGTCGTGTGTCTGACTCTTTGCAATCCTATGGACATCAGGCTTCTCTGTCCATGGAATTCTCCAGGTAAGAATACTGGAGTGGGTTGCCATTTCCTTCTCCAAGGGATCGTCCTGAACCAGGGCTCAAACCTGGGTCTCCTGCTTTTCAGGCAGATTCTTTACTGCCTGAGCCACCACGGAAACCCTGCTGGAAACCTTACAGTAAATCCCCATCATCTTCAGGATGTATTCCAAATACTTGACATGGGGCAAATAGTTTTTTGTGTGTTTTCCTTGCCAGTTTTCCAGCCTCATCTCTACCACTGCCTACAAATACGGCTGCTATCATGTAGCCATGTTCTCTCACCAAACCATGTCCTCTTGTGCCTGAAACACCTCTGACCGAAGTGCATATTGCCAACTTTCTGCTAACTCTTACATATCCTTCCAGATCCGCCTCAAATCTGTGTCACCTGTTCATAGTCAGTGAGAAAAGTATGGTGAAGATTCATGAGTAAATATTTAGATCAGTTAAAGTGAATATTAACATTAGCCTGTTTCCATATTGTACTATAATTCTCCTTTTACACTAAGCTTCCTGTAAAAGCCTAATTTTTGTGTCAATCTGGACAGATAGATGGGGTGATGTGTCACATGACCATGACAGAAACCGCAACCACTAAGACAAAGCCCAAACCAGAGGTGGGGAGGCGGGGAACAGGAATAAATGAAAAGGAAAATGACAATTGCCTAAGAATTCTCAGAGAGATGATATAACCCTGGGAGTTTTGTTGTTTTTTTTTTTCATGGTATATGTCACGGGAAAGGACATCTTGCTATTTGAAGAGTAAAAGAAAAGAATGACCCCGAAATGTAGAGGACTTGGGATACACAGTGGCAGACATTTGGCTGACAAACCAACCTATGTATCAATCCATATGTCCCCTCTCCTTTACTTACCAGTGTCTTTGTTTAATATTTAATGAAAGGGGCATTGGTGGCAAATTTAGTTTTTCTCCTGTGAGTTAGGAGTAGTTGAAAAGAGGACTTGTTCTCAGTGCTGAAGCCTTTATCTCTGGTGACGCCTAGACTTTCCATGTTAACCCCATAGAGTCTTCCAATGTGTGCGTGCCTGTGTGCTCAGTAGCTTTCATCATGTCCAACTCTTTGTGACCCCGTGGACTGTAACCCACCAGCCTCCTCTGTCCATGGGATTCTCCAGGCAAGAGTACTGCAGTGGGTTGCCATGCCCTCCTCCAGGGGATCTTCCCAACCCAAGGATGGGACCCATGTCTCCTACGCTCCTGCATTGTAGGCAGATTCTTTACTGCTGAGTCACTGGGAAATCCCAGAGTCTTCCCGTTTCAGCCCAAACAGAGGCATGGATTCTCTCCTTGTCCTAGCCTCTATCCCATCGTGTTCCCCATTCCCCTAGCTTGTGGGACTACCTGCTCCAAAATTTTTTTCTTAGTTAACCAGAAGCAGACCAACCTAAGAAGTTTCCCATATGATATTCTTCTAAGTGAATGAACAGGCTTAAGATAATGTTTAGTTTTGTTGTTAAATTTTCAGTTAATCATTAACCAGTGTTGGAAAAGAAATAGGGAAACAGATACCCCTAGACTCCAGTGTTGGGAGGGTAAATTGGGAAAACTTTTTGGAAGAAAATGACAATAAACCAAAGCTCTTTCATGCTCTAGAATTTATCTTCATCAGTCAAGAATGTCTACAACAATTATCAAGTTGTTCATTGCTTGTTGATTTTAATAGTGAATACTGCAAAACCCCTAAGTGTTAAAATAGGATATGAGTGCAATAAATATTGACACTGCTATACTATGGAAAATTTGCACCTGTTTTAAAATGATGTTTAATGACAGAAAAAATTTGAGATGATGCACATCATAAAAGAATATGAACCTATTTATTGCTTGATGAAGTGCTTATTTACATACATGTATTTTTTGAATTTTTTAAAAAAGATGAACCAATATTAGTTATCTAAAAATATCCTTAAAATTTGCCTGAGGAGTCTAGGGAAAATAAAATTCATGGTGGTGCCGTGGAAAGTGGAGCCAGACAGAAGTAGACCTTGGAAGAGGAAGAAGGGGTGGGTTTGGTTTCCCTGTTAACTTCTCCAGCTACATTCATATTCACAAGACATGACACCATCAGGCCAGATTTATACATCACAATGTAAGTAAGCAAGGAACTAAAAAGCTATAGAACTATCTGTTCTATAAAGACGGAGAAGAGAGGAAGTGGTTTACTCCAAACCCCTTAGGTGCTGCTAACAGTATTCATGAGCAGAGTGCTAATCTATGATTCAGCCTTGGCTAAGTTTTATGTTCCTTGTATACAAGAGTTTGTTTTTTATAGTCATCAAGCTGAGGATTTGCCATTGTCTGCCTATACATGGTTTGTGGAAATTTAATTCTGTCACAGTGTATTAAAGACATATACCAAATATCTTGTCCAAATGTTGCATCCATGTGAGCAGACTAATAATACTGAAGATCTAGGGGTTTTATGAAGTTTTATTAAGGTTGAGTTTAAGCATTACACTATAACATGAAGATGATACATTGCAAGCATTTGACCATCCTTTGCAAAGTTGCTATCTGCCCTCCTGTAAAAATGCCTAAGAGACTATAGAAAAAATAATTCACTAAAACAGTAGACTATAAGCATCCCATTGGATGAACCTGAGAGATAATAGGGCTTCCCCGCTGGCACAGTGGTAAAGAACCTGCCTGCCAATGCAGAAGACAAAAGAGACATGATTTTGATCCTTGCATCAGGAAGATCCTCTGGTGAAGGGCATGGAAACCCACTCCACTATTCTTGCCTGGAGAATCCCATGGACAGAGGAGCCTGGCAGGCTACAGTTCATAGGGTTGCAAAGAGTTGGACATGACTGAAGTGATTTAGCATGCTCACACGAGAGATAATATGGAATAGATTTTAGTGACAAAAAGTATGAAGGAAACATAGCTGAAGTTACTATTGGAATTTCTTTTTTTTTTTTCTTTTTTTGGAAACTATTAAAAGCTTTTGTGCCCTGGAAGTCACTTCATTAAAAAAGTCTTAAAGTTTTGAATCTTAATGATACCTTTTGTCAAAGAGATTTAAAATGTAAACATTTTCTTAAGGTGGCTAATCACTGACAGCGGTTATGAGTGAATCATTGTTTTGAAATTTGGTATACTTAAGAGCCTCTTGATGAAAGTGAAAGAGGAGAGTGAAAAAGTTGGCTTAAAACTCAACATTCAAAAAACAAAGATCACGGCATCCAGTCCCATCACTTCATGGCAAATAGATGGGGAAACAATAGAAACGGTGAAAGACTATTTTCGGAGGCTCCAAAATCACTGCAGATGGTGACTGCAGCCATGAAATTAAAAGATGCTTGCTCCTTGGAAGAAAAGCTATGACCAACTTAGATAGCATATTAAAAAGCAGAGACATTACTTTACCAACAATGGTCCTTCTAGTCAAAGCTATGGTTTTTCCAGTAGTCATGTATGGATGTGAGTGTTGGACTATAAAGAAAGCTGAGTGCCAAAGAATTGATGCTTTTGAACTGTGGTGTTGGAGAAGACTCTTGAGAGTCTCTTGGACAGCAAGGAGATCAAACCAGTCAATCCTAAAGGAAATCAGTGCTGAATATTCATTGGAAGGACTGATGCTGAAGCTGAAACTCCAATACCTCGGCCACCTGATGCTAAGAACGGACTCATTGGAAAAGACCTTGATGCTAGGAAAGATTGAAGGTGGGAGGAGAAGGGGATGACAGAGGCTAAGAAGATTGGATGGCATCACTGACTTGATGGACGTGAGTTCGAGTAAGCTCTGGGAGTTGGTGATGGACAGGGAAGCCTGGCGTGCTGCAGTCCGTGGGGTTGCCAAGAGTCAGACATGACTGAGTGACTGAACTGAACTAAAAATCAGATGAAATTCCCTGTATGAAGGCAAGTACCCATTCTACTTCAAGTTATATAAGCTTGATCTCAGAAAACTAGCAAATGAAACTATATATAGAAAAGAATACACACCCAGAGATAGGCTTCACGTGTGATATTTTGAAAGAGTACAATTATAACATGTTTCAGTGTCATGTCTGCACTTAACCTCAGTTTCTTTATATAAACAAATATGATGAAAGATCCAAGCATATAATGTCTTGGCAAAACTTAGAAGGTAATATCTGGGTCAAAAACCTCATAACCATATTTCATCTGATTTCACACCCATGAAACACTGGTTCTAAAACCATGCACAATTACCAGAGATCTGCTATGCCTTCAAGATAAGTTTTCAGCAGTTGCTAAAACTTATATATGCTAATAAAGGAACCCATGATCCCCCTGGCTTGCAGCATGTTTACTGGAAAAATTTTTAGAGCACAAAGAGAAAGGCTGAAAATATTTTTTGTCTTGTCTGCTCCTGTTTCTTTAAAGCCCTGGGAACATTTCACTGTCTTATTGTGTGCATTTGTGTGCATGTATCATGCTTGGAGATTTACAAAATAGTTTTCTTGCTGCTCAAGCCTTGTATTTATTACTTTGGGTGACAGAGAGGGGAAGAGAGGGGGGCAGAGGCAGAGACAGAGGGCAAAAGAGAGAAAAGAAAGAGAAAAAATAGAGAAAGGAAATGAAAGATAGGGATGCCCATTTAGAAAAATAACTCTTTTGGGAGTGACTTGTTTGGAACTTTTATCATCAGTTTAGGATCAGTGATAAAGTGGTCAAACAATTATAAAGTCAAAGATGCCTTGCTATTCAAGAAGGTTTTTTTCCTTTACACTATTATATAATAGTGTATATTATATAATAGTGAAATGAGAACAAAGATCTGCAAAAAATAAAATAATAATTGTAATACTATATTTGGATAAGCACCCATGAGTCCTAAGGTCTCTTAGTAAATAATTATCCAAGAATCTTATGCTAAAAATAAAGCAAGGCCCATGAAAATGGTGCCATCGTAAACCTGATAAAAAGTCAAATATCCATTTAATACAAAATGTTTGTATATTTCTCAACATTCTAATGGTAGGCATAATCTTCCCCTTAGCCTTACAAAATAAAGGAAATGGACATATGCCAAAAGCTGTCCAAATGTTACTTTTTTCTTTCTCCTTCTCTGTTCAGTGTTCTCAGTCCCTTCCTGTTCTGTCACCAACCAGGCAAACTTACATTTAGACTAGAGAAAGGACTACTCCTATTCTTTTCCCATACTTGGAAAACGGGGAGCATTTGTCGTTTCTACCCACTCCTTCTCCCTTCTTCCTCAGTTTTGCTATAAGTGTGTTTTTGGTTTTTTTTTTTGGACCGGGTGAGGGTATGTGTGTGTTAAAGTCAGGGGCATCTGTTCAAAGTGAGGCATCTGGTTACTCGAAGATCAAAACCAAATCTTTTGGTCTCACGTGAAGAGCTATGCAGTTTGGGATGCACTGTCCTTAATTCAATTACAGTCCTCTTTTTATTTATTTATTTTTCTTAAATCGAAGGCAGAGTACAACACAAGACAGACAGAGGAAAGAGAATAACAAAGGGAAGATCATACTTTGTAGGCTTTCAAGACTTTTTTTTCCCTGGGCTTCAAATCAAGACCCACTCTAGCTCTATGCAGACAGCTGAAGTCAATTTCACCCAGTTACTGGGAACCGGATTCTTTGTTACCAGGGGCGGCATCCCCAACTACTAAATCTGATGTTTACAGCCTTGCTCCACCCTCTTTAAATTTTCAAATACCCCTGCAGCTCCCCAAACGAATTGTTCCTATGCATCAGACAGGCAGAATCTAAACCCTTATTTACTTCCATTGTTTCATTTTTTTTTTCCCCTAAGTGGCTAATTCTTTATTGGCTCTCAACCACCTGACTCCATTTAGGTTGATAATAGATATCTCCCTTGGTAGCCTACCTTTGAAAACCTTTCTGACGCCTTCCACAGAAAAACACGCTTAACTTGTTGGACAGTTTCACTTTATTTTTAAAGGCGAAGCTACAAAATCCTAATCACTCATGCTAAACTCTTGACATGTTCCCTGTACTTATTTTGGAGGTGGGGGTAGAACCCATTTGAAGGTATTTGAACACAGACACAGGGGATTTTATTCAAAAAGATTGATTAGATACAATTCTCTAGGTCTGCAAATGTTTTCAATTGTCTATTCCATAAGGAAAGACATTTTGGCATCCTATAATGTATATTCATTTATTTTTATGTTATATACATGTACATCTATATAAAATACTATAAACCACTTACTGAAGTAGAAACTGATATTATACATATATAATGATATATGTGTATATACATATATCATCAGCAGTGTTACAGACTCTGTCTGCAATGAAGGAGACATGGGTTTGATCCCCGGGTCAGGAAGATCCCCTGGAGGAGGAAATGGCAACACACTCCAGTATTCTTGCCTGGAAAATTCCATGGACGGAGGAGCCTGGCAGGTTACATACAGTCCATAGGGTCTGAAGAGTTGGACAGGAGTGAATGACTGAACATGCACACATATATCCACGTGTGAGTATTAGTCATATCTGACTCTTTGAGACCCCTTGGACTGTAGCATGCCAGGCTTCTCCATCCATGGGATTTTCCAGGCAAGAATACTAGAGTGGATTGCCATTTCCTTCTCCAGGGGATCTTCCAGACCCAGTCATCGAATCCAGGTCTCCCTCGTTGCAGGCACACTCTTCACTCTTTACCTTCTGAGCTATCAGGGAAGCCCATGAATATAAGAATATATGTGTGTGTGTGTGTATATATATCTTTGCATGTGTGTGTGTCTGTATGTATTTTTTTAAGACAAATTCTAGTCAATTTTTGTTGTCTGTACATGTCCCTCAGGTAGGAATATACCACTTTGGAAGCCAATGCTTTAGTCCAGCAGTTTTTCAACTTAGCTTCTATAAGACTGTTTAGACATAGATTCCTAAGCCTATCACAGAGCTTCTGAGTCAGGATATCTGAAGTCATACCCCTAAACTTCTACAAACCTTCCCATTGCTGGCCATACACTGGACAATACAGTTCTGATATATAGAACAATCTCATGATTGGACAATTCCAGGTCCAGGTTCATTTTTTAATGTAATCCTTTATAGAAACTCAAAATGTAGGGCTTCAATCCATTTGACTCAGATTGTATTTATCAACTCACAGTGATTTTCCTCTTCCCTGCTGCTTGTCTCACATACCTAAATAAATATATATTAAAACTTCCCTTCAGTTCAGTTCAGTTCAGTTGCTCAGTCATGTCCGACTCTTTGCGGCCGCATGAATCGCAGCACGCCAGGCCTCCCTGTCCATCACCAACTCCCGGAGTTCACTCAAACTCATGTCCATCAAGTCGGTAATGCCATCCAGCCATCTCATCCTCTGTCGTCCCCTTCTCTGCCTGCCCCCAATCCCTCCCAGCATCAGAGTCTTTTCCAATGAGTCAACTCTTCACATGAGGTGGCCAAAGTACTGGAGTTTCAGCTTCAGCCTCAGTCCTTCCAAGGAATACACAGGGCTGATCTCCTTTAGAATGGACTGGTTGGATCTCCTTGCAGTTCAAGGGACTCTCAAGAGTCTTCTCCAACACCACAGTTCAAAGGCATCAATTCTTCAGTGCTCAGCTTTCTTCACAGTCCAACTCTCACATCCATACATGACCACTGGAAAAACCATAGCCTTCACTAGATGGACCTTTGTTGGCAAAGTAATGTCTCTGCTTTTGAATATGCTATCTAGGTGGTCATAACTTTCCTTCCAAGGAGTAAGCATCTTTTAATTTCATGGCTGCAATCATCATCTGCAGTGATTTTGGAGCCCCCAAAAATAAAGTCTGACACTGTTTCCACTGTTTCCCCATCTATTTCCCAGGAAGTGATGGGACCAGATGCCATGATCTTCATTTTCTGAATGTTGAGCTTTAAGCCAACTTTTTCACTCTCCACTTTCACTTTCATCAAGAGGCTTTTGAGTTCCTCTTCACTTTCTGCCATAAGGGTGATGTCATCTGCATATCTGAGGTTATTGATATTTCTCCCGGAAATCTTGATTCCAGCTTGTGTTTCTTCCAGCCCAGCGTTTCTCATGATGTATTCTGCATAGAAGTTAAATAAGCAGGGTGACAATATACAGCCTTGACGTACTCCTCTTCCTATTTGGAACTAGTCTGTTGTTCCATGTCCAGTACTAACTGTTACCTAACTCAGACCAACTGAAGGAAAGACCATCTGAATTCAGTGAAAGGTGCTTCTTTAAATGCAACTTTACTGCTCATGACCCCATCAAATGACTAGAGGCAATGGTCATGGAAGGGTTATCTGGAAATACCCTGCAGATATATGAATTAGATTAATCTTATGAATAGCATAGTATTTAAATTCAATTTGATGCCTTCCAAGTACATTGACAAGATTTTGACCTTAGTAAGTTGAACATTCTCTGAAATACTGTTTACATTTCCTGGAAACTTGCTCACACAATCAGTTTACTTAGTAAACTTTTAGGTCAAGGACAAGGAAAATGAAAACCTCGTAGATATGGCTGAGATTCTACACATGTCCCGGGGTAGTGAAACTTCCCTGGTGGCTCAGATGGTAAAGAAACTGTCTGCAATGTGGGAGACCTGGTTTCGATCCCTGGGTTGGGAAGTTCCCCTAGAGAAGGGAATGGCAACCCACTACAGTATTCTTGCCTCGAGAATCCCTTGAACATAGGAGCCCAGCGGCCTACAGGCTATGGGGTTACAAAGAGTCAGACACGACTACATGACCAACACACTAGTGAAACTTCAGGCTACTTTTGATAAAGTGAACATGTGTAAATTTTGTATGTCTTACAGTTTTGTAGAAGAGCATTTCTGTGCTAAAAATAATCTACTTGTTGATCCATACATTCATTTATTGAACAAAGTGTTGTAATACCTACAAAGTGCCAGATACTATGCTGTGCAATTATGATGGAGCCATGCTGCTACTGCTAAGTCACTTCAGTCGTGTCCGACTCTGTGGTGACCCCATAGATGGCAGCCCACCAGGGTCCCCCGTCCCTGGGATTCTCCAGGCAAGAACACTGGAGTTGGTTGCCATTTCCTTCTCCAATGCATGAAAGTGAAAAGTGAAAGTGAAGTCGCTCAGTCGTGTCCAACCCTCAGCGACCCCATGGACTGCAGCCTACCAGGCTCCTCCGTCCATGGGATTTTCCAGGCAGGGGTACTGAAGTGGGGTGCCATTGCCTTCTCCTTGATGGAGCCATAACTGACTTTAAAAATACATGTAAATTTTAACTATTAAATGAGCTGAAAGATGAAGTACATGATCCTTGGTCAGTGCCACAGGGGAAAATCACTGTCTCAGGGGAAAATGTACAGTTTCTTTCTAACCTAGTGGTTTACTTTTCAATATTTGCTTTACGGATATTTCAGAGATTATTAATATAGGACCAAATAACAAATCATCAGACGACTTTCGGTGGTTACCCAAAGACCCCCGGAGGTTGGTTCCTAAACGTGGAAGTTGGCCGAAATTAATAATATTGCAATGGGGTATGCTAGGAAGCCTATCTATGAGATAGGCTGGAAATTTGGGGCCAACAATTGACTGTATTTACTTATTGAATAAAAACTTTCAAGAATGGCATTGATAACTTCCTTGCCAGGCAGATCTTGAGTTTCATAGCTGTTATTACCAGATCTGCCAAACTTTTTTTCTGAGTGACTGTGCCTTGCCAATTTCTCAATTAAGTAAACTGTTCTTACCATTTTGAACAGTCTGCTGTTCTTAGCATCCCTTTCCTAGTCCTCATGCCAATAAAGTCTTCATCCTACATGTAAAAAGCCTCTTAAGGATTCTTCAGGTTTTAGCCTATTACTGGCACAGAAGGCATTATTAACTACTCTTAATAACAGAGTAACATTTTCATACTAATCAGAGACTTGCTGGCTTTAATTACTACGTACTATTCTGTGGAAAAGAAGCAAAAACACTCAAATTTTACAATAAGATGTTAGCAGGAGTGCACTAAATGTTTCATTCTTACCTGTTGGTCTACTAGTAAAATAGGTTTATTCTGGGTATCTTGACAATATTTTAACTTGTATGTTAAATCAGAACTCTGTGTGGGGGAGTCCCTGGTGATGCAGTGGCAAAGACTCTGAGCTCCAAATGCAGGGGACCCAGGTTCGATTCCTGGTTGGGGAACTAGATCCCGGCTAAGACCTGGTGCAGCCCAGTAAATAAGTAAATATATTAAAAAAGAACTCAGTGCAGGACTTTTCCTGCTGAAATAGATTCTCTTCTTCCACCGTCTTGCAAGAAGAAACACATACTAATGTTGCTTTTCTAAGGGAAACTGCATTTAAAAAATTATTTGGAGAGTATGGTTTATGCTTTAAACCCTGTCTCTTTCTGATTCCTAAGTCAAGGTCATGTTGTTATGATGACTCCCCAGGTTAAGTAATATCCATCATGATAGAGATTAGCAAGTCTACTCAAAACAAAGGAAATATAATAAAGCCTGATTAATAATGAAGCAGACTTCAGTTTCTCTTGCTCTTTCGCCTTCCCTCCAGTCTAGTTGGGGAAAGTGAAAGGTGACATCTTTCTGGAAGCCTTACTAGAAAGACTGTCTTAATTCTGAGGTGTAACTTCTAGATGGTTCCAGATAAATACTGTTCAGATACCACATCATTTAGCTATTTTTTTCTAACTTAATTCACTCTAAAAAGAAATTTTCTAGTTGTTTGTGTTTTTTCCCTAACTGATAATAGATTCTTAAGTTATTGTAATCTATTAAAATTTCTGGTAGACATCTAAGTTCCTATCGATTTTCATCAATGGAGCTATTCTTTGCTCCCCAAACCACACAGCGACTAGTGTTGTGGCTCAGGAATTCAAAACTGTGTTCATATGGGCGATGCCACTCTACTGTACTTAAAAACAAGGCACATGTGCTAATTATCACAGCAAGGTTGTAAAGAAAAAAGAAAAAGTGACAGTGTTTTGTGTTTACTAGTCTCTTACTTTTGGACAATGAGACACCATAACTGATGACTGACCACTTCAAATATTAATGCTATCACTTAATACCTCACTATTTACTTCACTTTCTTTAAAATTTGGAGATTCAACTTAAGAAAAAACAGCTAATAAGGACTTACTGTTTTATTAGACCTGTGCTAGAGTATAGAGAAGAAAAGAAAAACAGAAAAAGTGTCATTGATGAAGCAAATCATGAACTCACCCAAAAAAAGAGTGCTAAAAAACATCAGCAATTTGAGGAGCAAATATCAAGTGATCCAAGAATATGAACAATAACCATGATTAAAATTCACCTAATGCTTGAGTAACTGCAAAAAATAGGTCATTGGCCTGGCTTTGCAGGTTTGTAGGGCCTCTGTTAGATTTCACATTTACTTTGGGCTTCCCTGGTGTCTCAGATGGTAAAGAATCTACCTGCAATGCAGGAGACCTGGGTTCACTCCCTGAGTTGGGAAGATCCCCTGGAGAAGGGAATGGCTACCCACTCCAGTATTCTTGCCTGGAGGATCCCATGGACAGAGGAGCCTGGTAGGCTACAGTCCGTGGGGTCTCAAGAGATGGACACAACTTAGCGACTAACACTTTAACTTCACTTGGAGGTGAGGATGATCTTGAAAGGGGTCTCTCAAGCTTTGGATTGCCAGAATCAACACGGCTGATCAGAACGACTGGCAGATGCCCACTCACTCTCTTACTGTTCTTGCTTGGCTTGTTCCTTCTGAGACTGATTTTGTAGCCATCTTATCTGAGGAAAGGAAATTATTTTTCAGTTAAGGGAAGAAGCAAATATGTGTACTCTCCTAATTGGCCATAGGATTCTAAATTTTTTCTTTTTTTTTGAGATATGCTCCTGAAAAGATTTAGATTTAAAATTGAGATAGGCTCCTTTTTTCTTGATTTCTGGATTTATTACATGGAAAATAAGGCCAGAGCTGAGGCCAAATGAAATAGTGATTTCAGATGCATTATCCCTCCAGTAATGGGAGCTTTTTCCTCCCCTTGTTACTATTTCAAAACTTACAATTGGGCCAAACCCAGTCATTGTACATTAGCTCAGTATACAATGATGCAAACTTTTCCTTCTGTGTGTTGACTGCAGGGATCAAGACCCCAATTATAGGATGCACGATGGCATGAAGACTCCTAATGCAGTGTAACCGACAGGAAAGGGAGTGGGGAGACAGGCAGACAAACTGGGAGCTGCATTAGGGGGACCATCGTAATCTAAGTATGTTTAGGAAAATATACATCCTTCAACGATAAATAACAGCTACATGGCTGTTTACTCTTATGCTAGTTTGGACTTTGATTTCTTACCAAATTTGGCCCCAGTTTATGTCTCTGTGACAGTAACACTAACCATCCAGATGATTGACTTGATTGTTTTAGTTTTCATCCAGTTTTGGCATCTCCAAGATATAAATTATGTTAACATATGCTACAGAAGAGCAATTATAGAGCCATTTAGTGAAAAATAATTTCTGGTCAGCCCTTTTCTACAAATACTGATGATAGCCCCATGACGAAGAAGTGTTAGTTTCTGTCTGTTAAGGAAACAAATTTTTTTGGCAGTTGGCTCACCTGGAAGATTTTTTGAATATGATTTCATAAGCACATTTTGCTAAGCATATAGAAACACACATGATGTAGGTCTTCCATGTATATAGAACAGAGGCTCATGTGCTAATTTACAGCTATTGATCATGTCACACTTGACTGTGAGCTTGGGCAATTCAACTTTTTATTCTCGATTTAGAAATCCACTTAGGCATCCCTCTCTGTGTCTGGTCAATCTTGCTTTCTGAAGTCTGTCCATAACACTTAAGATTCGAGTCGCCAGTCCAGGTTCAATGCACAATACTGGATGCTTGGGGCTGGTGCACTGGGACGACCCAGAGGGATGGTATGGGGAGGGAGGAGGGAGGAGGGTTCAGGATGGGGAACACATGTATACCTGTGGCGGATTCATTTTGATATATGGCAAAACCAATAAAATGTTGTCATGTTAAAAAATAAAATAAAATAAAAAATAATATTTGAGAACTATGTTAAGTTTAGATTTAATTGTAAAATGTATTTTATCATAGATGAAATATTTTAATTTTCCCTTTGATTATGATTTTCTACATAAACAATAAACTTATATGTTGAAATGCAAAGGAGACTTCAACTGTTCAAGAACTGTAACAGGATTGCTATTTACTTTTGTGGCCTCAAAAATCAATCTCAATATTCATGATGAGTTTGATTGAGTTTAGTTTAAATAAAAGATTCCATTTGAAAATGATCAAAGAAGCCAACTTTCATGGAACTAAATTATTCCTTATGGAGAGTTCAAGTATAATTATTACAAATGAATATCTTTTAAAAATTACTTTCATTGAATTTTACTTCAGAGATTCACATAGGAAAGAAGTCACCATCTCTAAAATTTCCAGCTAACTCCAAGAATCTGCTATGTGAAAAATATCTTACCAGAAAAATAGTTATTTGTATAACTCACTGCTAGCCCAATGATGGTTTGAGGAGACTCCCATTAAATAGATAACAAAAGAATCTGAGCTATAGATCTTAACTCCTAGTTTAAATAATATCAAATTTAGTTTATTACAATTTAATTTTAAGGTCCACATATATTTTACTACAAAATGACAGTGAAGTGGATGACATTTATGGAGGCATCTACTCATTGGACTGCAAAATATGAAATGGTTTTGTTTCTCTCCTTCTGGATAGTGAGCACCAAGGAAAGCTTGGCCCAACTTAAACTTGTCTCAGCCATTTTGGTTACAGGACCATTACATCTGAAATTTCATACTAAGTTATCTTTATTTAAAAACATTTTTTTAATTCATTTTTTATTGAAGGATAATTGCTTTACAGATTTTCACTGGTTTCTGTCAAACCTCAACATGAATCAGCCCGAGGTATACATAAATCCCCTCCCTTTCGTCATTTTTCTAAAAAAACCTTCAAGCTCCCCTCCGTGTTCCTCTCCTTAGATTGGGTTCCTCTTTCTTAGAACAGATGCTCGCTTTTGCAGTACTGGTGGTAGGAAGAAAGAAGGCAAAGGTCCCTGCATGGGAGTGTCTTCATATGGGTGGTGGGAAAATGTCCTTTCTTCTGTCTCTACTGGCCTCTGATGCTGAGGTTGTTTGTATAGAGTCTGCCCATGAGTACTATTTCTTGTTTCACGCAAGCCAGCCCCCTTCAACTTCTCCATCAGGGGGCAGTCATGTGTGCCCTTCATTGTTCCAGAGTTATAAGTCAATGTTTTCTTCATGTTGGGCATCAGAATTAGCACTGATCCTTCTCTTTCAAGTATCTTTTCAAGTAGCTCCACTGGAAGCAATATAGCACTTTCTTGTTCCCTCTGAGGGCTGCAGAGTGCTGAGATGGTGTACAGTTTGCCTTGTTTTTGTCTTAGGGAACACTAGAGTCCTTTCAAACTTAACTGGAAGAGGCTAATCAATAGGCCCAGGCAAAAAGTAGGTAGGAGTTTTTTCAAGTGTGCCTCCTGACTTCAGGGGACACAGGAGGTATCCCTCTATTTTCCACTGTGGGGTGGAAGTTCTGAGAACAATCGTGTGCTGTACTCCTGATTAATCATGCTCTTCCAAGGACTGAGCTCCGCAGACCAACCTGTGCTCTTCAGCCAGGGAATAGCATGCTGGCCCCGCTTTGCAGGAACTTCCCCCCTTTCTGAGGGACTCTTTCAGAGCCTTTGTCACTTGGCTTCCATAGAGCCCACCCTCTCCAGTTCTTCAAGTATTTATGTTGTATTGAGTTGGGTACAATAGAAAGGGTATGTTCTCAGAAGTCAGTGGTCCTAAACTAGTGATCTGATCTTAAAATGTGGAGCCTTTTTCTGATCTTTGGTATTTAATTTAAATTGCTGCACAATACAAAGAGTCCCAGTCCAACATTCAGTTATACAAGTTTCTTTAAATCATTTCGATATTTGGCAAAACCAATACAATATTGTAAAGTTTAAAAATAAAATAAAAAAAATAAATCATACATTAAAAGAAACACTGATCACTTATCTTCCAAAATTAACAACTTTAGTGTACTTTAGCACTATTCAGTAGCTAAGTTGTATCTGACTCTTGCGACCCCAGCACACCAGGTTTCCCTGTCCTTCAGTATCTCCTGGAGTTTTCTCAAACTCATGTCCATTTAGTCACTGATGCTATCCAACCATATCATCCTCTGTCACCCCCTTCTCCTCCTGCCCTCAGTCTTTCCCAGCATCAGAGTCTTTTCCAATTAGTCAACTCTTCACATCAGATGGCCAAAGTATTGGAGCTTCAGCTTCAGCATCAGCATCATTCCTTCCAATGAATATTCAGGATTGATTTCCTTTAGGATTGACTGGTTTGATCTCCTTACTGTCCAAGGGACTCTCAAGAGTCTTCTCCAACACCACAGTTCAAAAGCATCAATTCTTTGGCACTCAGCTTTCTTTATAGTCCAACACTCACATCCATACATGACTACTGGAAAAACCATAGCTTTGACTATATGGACCTTTGTTAGCAAAGTGATGTGTCTGCTTTTTAATATGCTGTCTTGGTTTGCCATAGCTTTTCTTCCAAAGAGCAATCATCTTTTAATTTCATGGCTGCAGTCACCATCCACAATGATTTTGAAGCCCAAGAAAATGGTATGTCACTGCTTCCGTTGTTTCCCCATCTATTTGCCATGAAGTGATGGGAACTTCAGCATACACAGACTTAAGCTCATCAATTCTTAAAATTTTAGGTTTTTTTTTTTTTTTTTTTTGCTATTTTATTATTTTGTCCTCTGAAAGGAATTTTTTTTCTGCCTCCACTTTCCTATGTTTTTTAGCTTTTATATTTGTTTTGTTCACTCACCTCGAAGTAAAGTTGTTTTTCCGTAGTTATGAAGGTGTTCCAACACCAGTGGCATTTGTTGAAAACGTTGCTCTTTCTCCACTGAATTACCTTAGTACCTTTGTCAAATACCAATTAATTGTGTAAGTATGGATCTGTTTCTAAATTTTCTGTTGTTTCATTAATGTATTTGTCTCTCCTTATGCCACTGTCTTGGTTACTGTAGTTTTATGGTAAATCTTAAAATCAGACTTTGGTCTGCAAATTTGCTAGATATTTTATTAGTTCTGCTGATTCCACAGGATTTTCTATATGAAAAGTCATATTCTCTACAAATTAAGGAAATACTTCTCTCTCTTAAATCTGGATGCCTCTTTATTTTGTTTGCCCCATAGCAATGATTAGAGCTTCCTAAACAATGCCAAATATAAGTGCAGTGAGCAAATATGTTTGCCTTGTTCAGTCTTAGGAAGAACATGTTCAGTTTTTCACCAGTAATATAATGTTAACTCTAGCTTCTTAAAAATGCTAAAAATTAAATACATTCCCTTCTACTCCTAATTGTGGCTTAGCTGGTAAAGAATACTCCTGCAGTGTTGGAGACCTGGGTTTTATCCCTGGAATTGGGAAGATCCCCTGGAAAAGGGAAGCTCTACTCACTCCAGTATTCTGGCCTGGAGAATTCCATGGATTGTATAGTCCATGGGGTAGCAAAGAGTTGGACATGACTGAGTGACTTTCACTTTCACTCCTAATTATTGAGTTTTTGTCATGAATGGTTGGTGAATTTTGTCCTTCTATGGATTCAGTTCAGTTCAGTTGCTCAGTCGTGTCTCACTCTTTGCGACCTCATGAATCGCAGCACGCCAGGCCTCCCTGCCTATCATCAACTCCCGTAGTTCACCCAAACTCACGTCCATCGAGTCGGTGATGCCATCCAGCCATCTCATCCTCTGTCGTCCCCTTCTCTGCCTGCCCCCAATCCCTCCCAGCATCAGAGTCTTTTCCAATGAGTCAACTCTTCGTATGAGGTGGCCAAAGTACTGGAGTTTTAGCTTTAGCATCATTCCTTCCAAGGAAATCTCAGGGCTGATCTCCTTCAGAATGGACTGGTTGGATTTCTATGGATTACTTAGCTTAATTTCATGAATGTTGATATGTTTCCATTGTTATTTGGCTCAAAAATTTTTTGAGACTTCTTTGAGTGAGGGTCAACTAGTTGTATGTTGCTTATTATAAATGTGTGAATTTTCTTGATATTTTATTATTATTACCTTTTAATTTTTTTTCTATCTTTATCAAATACTGTACTCTATAATATCCCAATCCTTTAAAATTTATTAAGACCTCTTTTGTTACCTAAGATATATTTTCCTTGGTAACTAAACTGTGTATATATGTATATTCTGCTAGTTATCAATTAGATCAAATGGGTTGATAACTCATTCAAATCTTCTGCATCTTTACTGATTTTTGTCTACTTCTATCATTTACTGAAAAGAGGGCATCAAGGTCTTCTGTTCTGATTGTGGATTTGCATAGCTTTCTATTTTGTTATGTCAGTTTGGGCTTCATGTATTTGAGAGCTTGGCTAGCAGATGTATATATACATAGGACTGTTCTATCTTTTTGATAAATTGATCCTTTATTATTATGAAATCACCTTTTTAAAAATCTCTGTTAATTTTTGCTTCAGGTTACTCCTTTGGTGACATTAATATAGCCACACAAGTTTTTATACTCACTATTTACATACTATTTTCCATCTCTCCTGCCAACCTATTTGTGTCTTTGTATTTGAAGTATACCTTCCCTGAACTTCATACAGATGGTTCTAGTGTGTGTGAACTGATGTGACAAATTTGCTTTTTAATTGAAACAATTACCCAGTTGACATAGATATTGATGTAATTGTCTATCATCTTGAATTTTTTTGTAACAAGTTCTTTTTTGATTGTTACTCATTTCCTTCTCATTTTGGATTGTGTGTGTGTTTAACTTACCATATTTTAGTATTTTATTATATATCTTCTATTGAATTTTATCTATATTTTTACATTATGCTTTAGTAGTGCTTTTGTGAGTAATTTATACATATCTTGCTTATCACAATCTACCTTGTAAATATACTATATTCAGTTCAGTTCAGTCATTCAGTCATGTCCAACTCTTTATGACCCCATGAATTGCAGCACACCAGGCCTCCCTGTCCATCACCAACTCCCGGAGTTTACCCAAACTCATGTCCATTGAGTCGGTGATGCCATCTAACCATCTCATCCTCTGTCATCCCCTTCTCCTCCTGCCTTCAATCTTTTGCAACATCAGGGTCTTTTCAAATGAGTCTGCTCTTCACATCAGGTGGCCAAAATATTGAAGTTATTATAATATATATAATATAGTAATATACTATATATATGTATAATATACTCTATTACTTTACTGTAATATAAGAAATTGCAACAATGTAATTTTATTCACACCCCTACCACACTTTGAGCTATTGCTTTTATATATTTTACTTCTAAATGTTATAATCTCTCAAATACATTAAAATGTTCACTTTAAATAGTAAGTTGACATTAAAATAATTTAAGAAAGAAAGGAAAAATTATGTTATGTTTAACTACATATTTACCACGTGCAGTGTTTTCAAATCTTCCTTTATCTGAATTTCCATTAGGTTTTACTTCTTTTATCCCAAAGAACATTATTATTTATAATAGTGTGGATATGCTAGCAATGGTATTTCAGCTTCAATTTTTTTTCAACTTAGATTTTAGAAGGCATTTTTGTTGGAGATAGTATTCTTGTGTGACAGATTTTTTTAGAAAATCTTTCATCAGTGTGAAGTTGCTATCGCATTATATTCTGCCTTCCATTGTGTCTGGTGAGACATTATCTGTCTTTCTTATTGTTCCTCTTATATAATGTGATCATGTCCCCAACTTCAATCCTTTGGCTATTTTTAAAGACTTTATTTTTACCTTCATGGAAGTCACTGTGCAAATATAAATATTTTTCTGCTTGTTTCTCTGCTTCAAAGGTCAAATCTCTTCAAGTTTCTGTCTGCTTATGATGTTGGTGTTGTGGTTGTTTAATTGCTAAGTTGGGTGTTTTGTGACCCCATGGACTATAGCCCATCAGGCTCCTCTGTCCATGGGATTTCCCAGGCAAGAATACTGGAGTAGATTAACATTTCCTTCTCTAGGGCACCTTCCTGACTCAGGGATTGAACCTGTAGCTCCTGTGTCTCCTGCATTGATAGGCAGATTCTTTACTGCTGAGCCACCAGGGAAGCCCCCTGCTTATAACTTTTCAGTATGATCAAATAGTTTCCAGAATTTGTAATTGTTATCTTGAGGTTAGTCTAATAGAAGCTACTAAAGTATTACCTGAACACTTTATACTGTTTATGTAGTAGTATAATTTTTTCATAACATTATTTTAGTGAACTTGTTTTCTCAAAGCAGCTTTAAGTTCATGGCAAAATTGAGTAGGTGCTACAATGAGTTTCCATATACCTTCTGCCCCACACATGTGTAGCTTCTATCATTCACCTTCTCCACCGGAGTAGTACATGTATTACAATTGATGAACCTACGTTGACACATCATTATCACCTATGTCCGTAGTTAACACTGAGGCACTCTTGCTGTTCTACATTTCAGGGGTTTGGACAAATTTACCATTTGAGGTACCCACCATGATAATATCCTACATGGTGTTTCACTGCCCTAAAAGTCTTTGTATCCTGCCTATGCATCTCTCCCTCTCCACTAAACCCTGGCAGCCACTGATCTTTTTACTGTCTCTATAGTTTTGCCTTTTACAGATTATCATCACATAGTTGGAATCATACCATAGGCAGCATTTTCAGACAGGCTTCTCTCACTTAGTATTATGCCTTAAATTTCATCCATGTCTTTTCATAGCCTCATAGCTCATTTCTTTTGAGTGCTGAATAATGTATTCCATTGTCTGGATGTACTATAGTTTATCTATAACTTCATAACATTTTCATATACAGTTCTTATTCTCCAAAATTTATTTTCATTCTATTTTTTATATTTTATAGACAATGGCACTCATATTTGAAAGACAAAGTGACCTTCTCAAATACAATGAATAAGCATTGAAGAAACTAGAAATCAAACTTTTAAAAATGGAAATATGAACAAGTTATCCTGTCCCGGGTATTTTGCTCAAGCAGTCCTCTTTGCAAGTCACTCAGTTGTGTCAGACTCTTTGTGACTCCATGGCACATAGCCTGCCAGGCTCCTCTGTCCATGGAATTCTGCAGACAAGAATATTAGAGTGGGTAGCCGTTCCCTTCTCCAGGGAATATTCCCAACCCAGGGATCAAACCCAGGTTTCCCATATTGCAGGCAGATTCTGTACCATTTGAGCCAACAGGGAAGCCTACTGCTTGTCAATTTCATTCTAATCCTTTTAATGATTAGATCACTAATTCCAATCAGTTAGATTCAATCATCTTTTTGGACTCACTTTACATGTTACCCCCTAGTTTAAATTATGTTTAGATTTATCATTCTATTTCTCAGTACTTTCCCCCCATTTATATTTTTATTATAATAATAAATTAGATATTTTGTGCATGTATATTAGTTTAATATGTGTCTCTTTTGATATAGTAAGCAATAAAAGAACACCAAGATCTGTTTTACTCATGCCTAAAACAGGGACTGACATAAATTATGCACTCAATAAATATTTATTTAATAAAGGAATAGTTTTGTTGTCTTTCTGATCTATCAGGATATTTCTGTGTTAAATCTAAGAGTTAGGGCCAAGTTCTTAGCACACTTATATAATTAGTTGAAGATAAAATGTTGGGTTTGAGAATTTAGTTTGAGGGCTACTTTAAGACCTCAATATGTTAATTTTTATATCTAGACTATCTTGCAGTATTTCTTTTTATCTCTTAGATATAAAAAATAAATTAGTTCTGAGAAAAGCAAAAGAAATCTATTTGTAGATTTGTAAGTTTGTCACTTAGACACTTGTAGGGCATAATAAAATTTAAAAATTATTTATGATACACAAAAGCCAGTATTTAGTCATAATTATTTTTCAAAAGTTAAAACAATCTCAATGTAATAATTAAAACTTTTATAAAGAAATTTCTTTATGTTAAAGAACTCCCTTTTGATATCAAACTTCAAGAAACTGAAATGATTAAACATTTTAAGTGCTATGAAAAAATCGAATGTAAACTTTTGCTGTCATGAAAACAACACAGGGCTCTGGAATAGAGAATGACTTTGGCAGGTTGGTATGTGTGTTGATGATTGGGTGGACTCCTGCAGAGGAAGTGATCAGTAAAGAACTATTTGAGGAGAT
This sequence comes from Bos indicus, assembly GCF_029378745.1. NCBI lineage: Eukaryota > Metazoa > Chordata > Mammalia > Artiodactyla > Bovidae > Bos > Bos indicus. The sequence goes on from NC_091773.1 coordinate 48,531,915, forward strand.
TAATGTTTGAGTCAAACCCTGAATCATGAAAGGGACCAGCGTTGTTAAGCTCTTTAGGAAGCTTTGCCAAGGAGAAGGAGAGGCTTAAAAAAAATCTGTGAGTGCAAAAGCTTGGAGTAGTCAAGAGACAGAAAGAAGTTTGGTGTTCCTAAACTCTAAAGAATAGTAACGGTGGTATTTGATGAACACCAGGAAGCAGGCAGAACCTAGATCTTTAGAGATTTGAAAGCATTGTCTATTGTCAGGAGTCTGAATTTTATTCTAAAAGCAATGGCAGTAGAACATGGCTACATCTTTATTGCTAATCCAAAATAAGAGGGTAGCAGACACACTGCAGTTAATAGCACTGGCTTTTGCATGGGCAGGCCCTGCAGTAGAGAATCCACCTGCAGTGCAGGAGACATGGGCAGGAGACGCAGGTGATCTCTGGCTCAGGAAGGTCCCCTGGAGCAGGAAATGGCAACCCACTCCAGTATTTTTGCCTGGAAAATCCCAATCCATAGAGTTGCAAAAGAGTCAGACACAACTGGGCGACTAAACAAGTGGATGACGTTGATATCACTTGAGGCCCCTGAGTTAAACATTTTCATGGTTTTAATTAAAATACTATCAATTACTTGTGGATTTCATGGAGCCTTTATAGGTACACTCTGATTTATTCCTCAATGCTGATGAACTGGTATTCATATGATCATTGATATACAACTGAGGAAACAAGAGAGAAGTTGAGTGACTTAGATTATTTCTAATTACTCAACATACATTTATTGAACAAGTACTGTGTCACATTGGAACAATTGTAAATTAATCAAATTCCTGTCCTTATGGAACTTACATTCTAGTAGGGAAGAGAAAAAATAAACGAATACTTATATAATGAAACACCATGGAGTAGTACCTGTTCACAAGGAGAATAAAGCAGGGTAAGGGGAGAGAGAGGGGGAAGAGGGGCTATTTCAGACAGAGTATTCTAGCAAAGCCTCTGTGAAGAGATCCTTGAATTAAATAAGGCTGGAGGAGAGGAGGGAATTATACAAATATCCGGAAACTGAAACCAAGTCTTTAAATCTAAATCCCACACTTCTGGCAAAACTCACCTACGGGTTATTGAGGTAAAAAATCCCACCAAGGGGCTTTAAAAATTACAGTTACAATGTTAGTAAGTAAAACTATAACAGCTTGCTCATGAGCCTCTACTTCTAGTTTAATCACCTGTGGTTTCGTTCTGTCATATTAAGGTTAACCCAGTCTTTTAGGCGGAGAAGGCAATGGCACCCCACTCCAGTACTTTTGCCTAGAAAATCCCATGGATGGAGGAGCCTGGTGGGCTGCAGTCCATGGGGTCGCTGAGGGTCAGACACGACTGAGCGACTTCACTTTCACTTCTCACTTTCATGCATTGGAGAAGGAAATGGCAACCCACTCCAGTGTTCTTGCCTGGAGAATCCCAGGGACGGGGGAGCCTGGTGGGCTGCCGTCTATGGGGTCGCACAGAGTTGGACACGACTGAAGTGACTTAGCAGCAGCAGTCTTTTAGGGGCAGGGATATTTGCAGAGTTTTACTCTCCTACTTCTTCTCCCTCCTCTGGTTCCAGATCACACTGGGTCTGTTCTGGCAAGACTAACATAGAACATGATCCTGGGGCTCCACAAGGTCCACCGGTCTTCCCTCTTCTCTGCTGACTTGCACGTGGACAGTCTGCCCCTGTCCTTGCTGTGCTCACTGCTGATGACTCAAGTCTGTCTTCTTGGCCTAAGCAATGCAGGGCAGTTGCTCCCTGCAGCCTGGCCATTCTTGCTGACTGCTCTGGCCAGGCAGATAAATGTAGTTGATTGGTGACTCTGTTCCAACTCTGGAGTTTTCCACTCTGCAGCCCTCTGCTCCAGAGTGATTTGGTCTCCAGGGCTCTGTGGAGCTCCCAGCCAGCTTTCAGCTCAATCTCAGTTCCCCACAGGGAGTTGAAGCGCCTTCTGGGTCTCTCCTCTGCCACACTATAGCCGAGGGAGACTCTGACCTAGAAAGGAGCAAGTCTTTTTCTTAATTCCCAACTCTCTTTCAACTATACTAATTTTTGTCTCTTTTTAAGTGAGTAGTTGCTATTCGTATCATACCAGGCTATCCTCATTTTTGTTTTGTTTCATTTTAAAATGCTCACAAGAGACGAAACAAATGTTATTTATTTATGAGGGCTGAATGTAAGAGACAGTTTTGCTTTAACTCCCACAAAGATTTGGCTTAGAAGATGAGTAGCTGAAGCTTAGAGGATGCAGGTCATTGAATGAACCATAGAAAAGGTGCTGCAGACCTGTTAGACAGGAATCTCTCTCGGTGCCGTTTGAGCGACTCAAGTAAGAGACGTATGAGTGGGAAGTTTTCTTTGAAGTAAGAGGAAGCCATTCATGTTGGGCACCCATCCCTCTTGGTGGATGAGGAAACCAGAGCATTATAAATTAGTGTGGATAGGGGGATTAAAGTGATGTAGACATTCCATACATAGATAACATTTTTTTTTTTTTCAAATGCATCATTGTAGACACACCTGTTTACATTAACTTTCAATAAATCTGGCCTTTGTTTTCTAGGGCAGATTTTGGGAGACGGCTTATCCTGACTTGATAATAAGTAAAGTGTTAGGAAGAAGATGATTTAATTAGAGTTCAGGTATTCTTTTAGAATTAAATGAATGAAATATAGTTAGCATATTTTAGGTGAGACTTACATCTCATAAAATATAAGTGATAAAATGATAAATACTAGTGGAGGCAGTAGAAAATTTCCTACCTTTGTCAACAAATATTGTCTTTGAGTGTGTCGGCTTACTTTTAACTATTTGGTTAAGCAGTCATTAACAGACTGCTGACCATTAAAAACTTACTCCTCCAAAAGTGGGCTTCCCTTGTGGCTCATATAGTAAAGTATCTGCCTGCAGTGCAGGAGACCTGGGTTCAATCCCTGGGTCAGGAAGAGTCCCTTGAGAAAGGAATAGCAACTCACTCCATTATTCTTGCCTGTAGAACGCCATGGACGGAGGAGCCTGGCAGGTTGCAAACAGTCAGACACAGCTGAGCAACTAACACACGCACACCTCCAAAAGTACCAACAGTTAGTAATATACACAGGCACAGAAAGTAAGTGATGTTAGCAAGTTGATCCTTCCTGTTGTATGACTGAATTCCCAAACAGAAACCCCAATGTAAAGTCTTGAATTTCCAAGTACTCAGATATATATTTGATAAATAAATATTTAACTATAATCCTCAATCCAAAGTAGTAATATGATGTGTTGGGGAAAATATATATGAATATAAAGATTATATATATATATATATATATACACACATGTGTGATACACACACATAAAGATTACAATTGTTCCCTTCCCTTTGGTTAAAAAGAGGGTGTGTTGAAAGAGATATAAATTGGGAGACGGGGAGAGAGAGGAAAGAGAAAATCAAAATTGGCTCTTAGAAAGGATCTGATAAATTTTCATTGAACTGTTAACAATGAAATATATTTAGTGGGTCCGAAGTTAACTAGAAACAGTAGCTTAAGCCAAAGTACATTTTCTCCAGTGAAGATCCAGCCATTTTTATTTTCAGAGGGTCACCCCTTGAACCCAAATAATACCCACAGAGAACCACAGAATTTTTCTTGGTTTAAGTCTAATCCTTTTATAACTTTTATGAAAAGTCAATCCATATATTTTCAATACATTTTATTTTGAAGTGAAGTCTCTCAGTTGTGTCTGACTCTTTGCGACCCCATGGACTGTAGCCTACCAGGCTCCTCTGTCCATGGGATTCTCCAGGCAAGAGTGCTGGAGTGGGTTGCCATTTCCTCTAGGGTTTTATTTTGAAATGATTGAAATTTCATAGGATGTTACCAAAAAATACACATAGAGCTTCTGTGTGTGCCTTCCACTCAGCTCTCCCCAAGGGTAATGTGATGCGCCGTTATAGTAAAATCTCCACTCTAGGAAACTGACATTGGTAGAGTCCACAGAATTTCATCTGACTCATTAGTGCCTCATGTACCTGTGTGTGTATAGTTCTATGTGACTTTTTCCTATGTTCAGTTTCACGTAACTACCACCACAATCAAGATACAAAGCTGCAGCTGCACTCATCACTTTCATTCCCTCACCCCTAATTCTTGGCAACTACTATTTTATCACTCTATTACTGTGTTAATTCAAATACATCTTATAAATCATACAGTATGTAACCTTTTGAGATTGACTTTTCTCACCCAGCATAATTCCCTGGTGATCTATCCAAGTTGTTGTCTGTGTCACTAATTTTTTCCTGTATTCCATGAGTAGGAATGGACCACAGTTTAACTACTTACCCACTGAAGGGCATTTGTGTTCCATATCAGCGTGTTTTGATCCTGCCTTTGTATACTACCACTATTCCCTTTGTGTTGGTTGGGATAATGCAGGGTGTTGTAATAAGCAAGCATTCAAATCTCAATAATTTAACCTTTCAGTTTGTTTCTCATTAATATAATATTCCACAGTAGGTATTCTTGGTGGGGCAACTTTTCCTTTAAGCAACGATTCAGAAACCTAGGATGTGTTTCTTCTTCCTCTGCCATTTGAAACACTTAACTCTTGACATCGCCAGAGGATTTTCTCCATGTCAGACAGCTAGAAGAGGGGAGAGCACAGTGAGAGTGCTGTGTCTCACTTGTCCTCATATTTCATGAAGATATACTAGTCACATGTGCACAGAGAACTCTGAAGGAAGCAGGGCCCTGTAAGACAGATGTAAGCTCAAGAGGAAGAAAAAATGGGTTTGATGAACAAATGTCCGGGCTGTATGACAAAGTCAAAGATCTTGAACCTGCCATGCACCAAGCCCCCACACATCTGTTCACTGATGCTGTTTGTTCCGTTACTGGTATAGTAGTTAGTGCAAAGCAGAGAGAGAGAGATGACATGAAATTGGGTGCATACGTTATGGAAAATTCAATAATCCCCTTGTTTCTTCCCTATAGTAAATCTGTTTGTTATTTGCACTCAGTAAACAACAAAAGTAAACCACTTTGTTGAAGTTCCACATTGTTTTGGCCAGCTGAATTCTGAGAGTTCAGTGTCCCACATTCCACATTTGTAAAATCTACTAGATCCACTCTGGAAGAAATTAGGAGCACACATTTAAGGTACTCTCAAGGGTAAGAGGTTATGGAAAAACTGCATGTCCTGAAAGAGAGTTTTTGATAATTCGGGGATTTTGTAAATAGGGTGATTATGTAATATTTGATAAAAATTTACCATGGTTTTTCTTATGGATTAGCTAAGAAATAAGGATAAACATATAGTATTTTATCCAGCTTACAGTTGACAGAAATAATTGACATGAAATGAAACCAGCAATAGTTAAAACTGCTCGCTGTAAAATTTGCTCTTGATGAAAAATTGACTGACAAATCAATTTTTGTTGGCAAAATATAGGTTTGCAAAATTTGGCCTGGAAGAAAATTGACTTCACAAAAATAATGGCCACAAAACAAATTTTAAAATAGCTAAATGTATAACCATAAAAGTTTGAATTAGATAAAATGAAATTTTTAATTGATAAATTGAAGCTCCTTGACAAAAGTAACATAGTAAATTGTATTAATCCCAGTGATGTTAATGTTAAATCAATAGTAAAAGACTTAAATGTAGTATATAAAAAACTCATCAGGAAATTAAATTGGTATAATATTGTCTGCTGTAGAAATTTTTTTCTTGATAAAAATTCATCTCTGTTATTATAATTTTGATTTTAAAGTTTGTGTTAATACATGCGGAGTCGGACTATCATCGTGTCCAAATAATGGAGTCAAAAATCTCCTGGACTCTTATTTATACAAGAAGGATAATGTAATTGTGCTTTTTTCACAGAGATTTTAGGAAGTGGTTCTCAAACTTTAATGTACATCAGAGTCACCTGAAGGACTTGTAATTTGAGGGAGGGGGGCAGAGAATTTCCATTTCCAACAAATTTTCAAGGGATGCTGATCTGGGGACCCCAGTTTGGGTATCCCTCCCTTAGGTGGCTTTTGTGAACACTGGCTTTTGCTAAAGGCCAGTACCTGCATCTCTGTGTAGGAAAACTGGCCTCAGGTTTCAGCAACCTGCTTTCACAGACATCTAGGAATGCTGAGGAATTTATACTTTCCCACCCTACCCTAGAGGGCTTCGCAGGTGGCTTAGTGGTAAAGAATCCACCTGCCAATGTGAGAGACGTGAGTTCAGTCCCTGGGTCGGGAAGATCCCCGGCGAAGGAAACGGCAACCAACTCCAGTATTCTTTCCTGGGAAATCCCATGGACAGAGGAGCCTGGTGGGCTACAGTTCTTGGAGTCTCAAAGAGTGGGACATGACTTAGCAACTAAACGATAACAACCCTACCTTGCTGCTACTGCTACTGCTAAGTCACGTCAGTCGTGTCTGACTGTGTGCGACCCCATAGACGGCAGCCCACCAGGCTCCTCCGTCCATGGGATTTTCCAGGCAAGAGTACTGGAGTGAGGTGCCGTTGCCTTCTCCGAACCCTACCTTAGATGGCCCTTAATCACTGATGCAGGTATTGCCGTACAAATACTACAGATCCCTGAGCAAGACCACACTGAACTGTGCCTGCCTGTTCTCCAGGTATGCCCAGGGGGAGGAAATCAAAGTTACTTTTACCAGACACTTGGCAAGAGACAAGTAGAGTGTTGGGCACAAAAACTTCTGTGAAGTTTGACAGAAATTGGATGATGAGACAATAAAGAGCAATAACTCACATAAGACATCTGTCTGTAAAAGAAGGTAGAGAAATCAAACAGTGTTTGGGAAGGAGAGTGGAGTCAAAAAGAGCTCTTTTTTTTTTTTTTAAGATAAGAGCTATTGTACCATGTTTTATGTTGACAGGAATGATTCAGTAAACAGAGATACAGTAAAGAGAGAGGGGATGTATACTCAGAGCAAGAAAGTCCTTGATTAGGAGGGAAAAACGGATTTGCTACACAAGTGGACAGGGAGCTTTACCATATAGGGTCAACATCTCCTCCATTAATTGTGAAATGCATCAAGAGAAGTCAAGACTCTTTCTTTTCTTATCTCTCACATTTTATCAGCTCTTAAGTTCTGCCAATTCTCTCCTTCTAATGTTTCCCCTAACTGCCTGCCCTTTCTCTCCGTCCCCAGTGTCACAGCCCTAGTTGGGACACTCAGAATCTGTAAGCCATCTTTTTACAGAGGCTCTCAAGTACTCTTGCTTCTAGCCTTGTCCCTCTCCAATCCATTTTTCCAGGCTACCACCAGGCATCTTTGTCAGAGCAAATCTGAGCATCTCGCTCCTGGGCTCAAAATCCTTCATCCACTCTTTTTTTGGACAAAATTTTAAATTCATTAGCTCAATACACAAAGCCTTTGATGATCTGTCCTCTTCCTTTGTATTCAGCTTCTTCTCCTGACATTGATCCTGCAGCCCTTGGTGATCATATAATAACCAGCTTCCTGTAGACCCTCTAAATGTCTCGCACACTCATATACCTCTGTCTTTATATTAATATTTTTTGTTCCTTTTTCTCTAAACACTTTTCTTTCATTTGCCTATCTGGTCAACTCCTGTTTCCCCTTCATATCTCAGTTCAAGCCTTACTCCTCCTGTTAGTTAAATGAATACCTTTATGACTAAATGCATAATAGGTGTTAATTATAGCAATCAGTCCAAAATGCTGCATTTTCTGTGGTCAAGCCACATTTTCCAGTTTGGGGTTTGAGAAATTTGTCTCAGAGGGTGGTAAGTGATTACTTCACACCAAGGTGTGAATCAGATTCAGCTTACAAGGGATCACTTACATTTTCTCAAAAGAGTATGAAAAAGAAGCATAAGAGTGTGTTGAGGAGGGCTCATGCTCAGACACTTTCTGCCAAAGGGTATAATCCATGGGTTCATGGGCTCATGGAAGTCTTGGAAAGACTTCCATTACTTTGAAAGTATGCTTATCCCCCAGCCCTCAGGGGAAGAGAGAGTGATCCTCAGAGAGGATGGAGACATTTCCCCCAAATATTTGAAACTGAGATTGTGGGGGAAAGCAGAGATGTTGCTATAATTTCTATTAGTGAGTTATTACAGCAAGCACTGAATGGGGAAAATTCTACCTGTTCATCCCAACACCTTAGCTATTGTGTAAGGTGATATGAGAAACGATAATGGTCATGACAAAAAGGAAGTAGTATTCTGTAGCTTAAGGAGCAAGTCAGAGAGACTCGAGATCCTTTTGGTTCAAGTGATGCTTAGTTCAAGACTGCATTAAGGGTCTTGGGGCTGGAGGTAGGGAGTGGATTCTTGATTCTACGATTTCTAAGATTCTTGTCTTAGAAATTCTAAGATTCTCGTCCTGCAGCTGGAATAATAATGGAGCTACAAAAAAGGGAAACCTGGAGTGTAAATCTGGGAGTGAGTGAGAATCTCAGAGCATACAAAGGGTGAAGAAAACAAAACGGAAGGAGAGGCACGTTGGGGAAGCACCCAGACCACCACAAAACTCACCAACTGCCACCAAAAATGACAAATATGATGTGTGAACTCATGAACGTTACAGGGGGAAGCAGTTATGATTTATTTGAAAACCTTTACAGTAGTGCCTTTTGCCAAACAGTAACATTTTTATAAAGACGTTATGAAGCAACCTCTCTAAAGATTGTACTATTCTGATTTTTTTTTTTTTTTTTGGTTTGGTTTTTCCTAAAAAGTTTTTAAGGCTTTGGTTTTCCAGCTTCTTTGCCTTTTAGTGGTTTGCCGTGACTGCCGCTTTAAGAAATGTTTTTTCTGTTCCTGCTCCATTTTAATCTTTCACTTTGTATTAACAAAATCAAAACCAGCACAATTAGATACCTCCTGATTCTGATTTGTTTTAATACTAAGAGAATGTTTGAAATGGCTCAAGCAGTGGGGGAAATACTTCAAGCCGTGGTGGCTGCAACATTGGAGTTCTAGAGGAAAACTTCAAAAGATAGCTTGAAAGAAAGACCAAAACCATCTCAACCAATAATTCTTTACATTTGTGCTTTTATTTTATTGTAGTCGTCACAATAAAAGCAAGAGGATCGGGTAGAGAGAAAAAGATGTTTGTAAGCTCATTTCAGTTGTGCAATGTTAAATGTAATCCAAAGGACTTTCCCCTTTGCTTTTCAAACAGACAATCAAGCGTTGTATCTATAACTCAAAAAAAAAAAAAAAGTGACTAGAATATGCACAACAGTCAGTGCCCAACTGTCTCATTTGGTTAGAATAAATGAAGGAGAAAATGGGCGAGATTCAGAAAGCAGGATTATAATGAAGCTATGTTGATCCAAATCCCCATCTCTTCTGTTTATATGTTGGACATCCTGAATGAGATGGGAACGCTAGAAACAAAAGCAAGGAGAGATCTTCAAGTGATAGGAATTTGGCCACCGAGGGAGGTACGTTTATAAATGAGCCTTTGAAGCATCACAGTGGGCAGAATTAGCAAGAAATGGTTGCAGTTGTGCACAGTGGATTGTGGTATAGAGTTAGGAAATAGCTAATGACTTGATTTCTCATTTCTTTTATTATTACTGTGATTATTTTTAAGTCTCCTAGCAATAACACTCCAGAGTTACCTTAGTTTTTATTCCATTTTAAGTCTGGCCGTTAAGTAGAGGTTCTACTGTGTTACACCACGGTGTTTTGTTTTGTTTTGTTTTTTAACAGGAAATCGTGTGGCTACTATATGAGTTTTTTCTCTTACCATTCATTTAGGTAGATATTTAGTTCATGGGAACACAGTAAGTGTTTAGTTTCCTTTAAAAGGCTCTTATGCTCCTTGCATGGAAGGAAAAAGAATATCTCTGGACATGATGAGAAATTTCTGAGTTCTGTTCTCCAGGTGATAACACAGTAAACTGATATATTGAACATCAGGACCCTAGTCTCCTTGCCTCCACTGCATCTCAGTTTATCAGTCTATGCCCTCTGCTCCTCATCCTTAGGAATATGAGGGGTTGGGGGACAAGGGAGAGAGAGAGAGAAATTAAAAGAACCAAGTCTATTAAGAGACAGGTTGCCTTGGAATCACTGAATTCACCATGGCCCTGGGAACTGTGTTCTACTGATATAGGGAAGGACACTTTGACTTCCACTGTATATACTGTGGGCTTCCCTCATAGCTCAGTTGGTAAAGAATCCGCCTGTAATGCAGAAAACCCCGGTTCAATTCCTGGGTCTGGAAGATCTGCTACAGAAGGGATAGGCTACCCACTCTAGTATACTTGGGCTTCCCTTGTGGCTCAGCTGGTATATAGCTGGTCTATACTGTAGACGGATCCAAGAATTTCCCTTTTGGAGCTTCCTCCTATTATTCTGCTGAAGTATCAGTCAAAAATGGTACCCAAATTTTCAACCATCTAACAGAACCAACCCCCCCACTTCTTCCTGCTCCTTTCTCACCCCCAGCTCTTGCCATCTGACCAGTATCTGAACAAAGCAGCTCAAAAGTTCTGGGTGAAGGGAATAATTTTTCTGTTTCATATTATTAAATCCAGAATCTTTTCGTTTGTGTTTTATTAAAAGACTGGAGAGAGCGTTTCCTTTAAAAGGTTCCAGAATGAGCTAGTTTGAACGTCAAAACCTTTCTCTGTTTATCAAGAATTTAACCACGATAAAGAAAGGATCAGCTTTTAAGTCCCTGGGCTGGCGTGACATGCAGGAACTTCAAATAGCAGGAAAATAATCTTCTAGTTCTACGGAAATAGAGTTTCCAAAAGAAAGGATGGGATTAAAACCCACTGATAGCAGCTCTGGGTGAGCCTAATAGAGAATAACTAACAATAGAAAATAGGATAATTAAGAAGGCTAGGTGTTTCTACAGGAGAGAAGACTAGCCAGAAAACATTTTGGCTCGGAATTTCCGAAAAGTGAAATGACTGGCGTCTTTTCTCTCCTGCAGCCTTATGAATTTTGATATATTGTTCAAGAGATTTTCTGTCATTAATCTTAGCCTGACCATATAGTTGAGGGGGTGGGGGAGTGTCTAGAAACACAGGGAGAGTTAAATCAATCAAGCTTTTAAGTGATTCCCTAAAAAAACACATGTATTAACTTTCATACAGTGTGTTTGTAAAAACGATTATTGTCAAGGAAAGCATTTAATTTCCAACCAAGCAAAGCAAGATGTATAAGACTTAGCAGCTACTAAAATTAGATAGTGCTGGAGTTTCACAGGCTTGGAAATTGAAATACTGTGAAACATCATACGGCTTTTTTTTCAAAAATGTCATGTCTTTTCAGCCTAGAGTGAAATATAGTGAAAGTTTTAAAACTCAGCATTCAATTATAGTTCTATGATATGCTTTTGTTTAAATGTTGAATAATCTCATTTACAATGGCTAAAATAACAAAATCTGTAACCACTTACTGCGCTTCCTATGTGCCCAGCACTGTGTTTTAGGATTTATGTTTCAGTAAATGATTCCATTAGGCAGATGTTATTATACCCATTTTACAGATAAGAAGCTGATGTTTGTGAAGTTTGAGCCATGTGCTCAGCCTCTGTGATTCGGAATCCAAACTCTGATCATTTCTGCTATTCTGCCAAAACTGAACTTTTTACAAAAGAGTTTCACTTACTTTGTAACAAAGAGATTCATCTCCATGAATCCTTGAGAAAACTTTGTCCCTCCTCCCCATTTGTCTTGATTTGCCTAGCCATGAAGAACTCGAACAGGAATGCCAAGAAAACAGTGTCTAGGTCATTTATTGGCAGCGATGGTTTTTGGTTTTCTGCTTCCTGCTACTCACCCTTCAGCTTCTCCAAAGACAGCCAGTGAGTTCTGGCATTTTCTCTTCTTTCCCAGTTGCTCTGATGCTCTGTGATTGAAACTAGCAGCTCCATGGTGACCAGGAAAAACAAACGAGCCCATACCAGCCCTGTAAGCACTTACTGAACAGATTTTAAAAAGGAGTGAACTCAGTATAGCTCCAGGATTCCATCTGGAAATGAGCACTGATAGAAATCTTAGGCGCACGTCCTGCCTGCCTTTCACCCAAGGACTCTGCTGCATCAGGCACTGCAATTGCTCAGGACTGCTCTCAGAAACATGTGAGCGCATTGACATTATGATGCCTATTGAAACTCCCAGGCTTACAGACAGAGAATTAGAGGCACAAATTCCCATCTTAGGATCAGTCAACTACAGAGTAGAATTAGAAGAGGATTCTTGTTTTAAAAATCTGCCCAGTTAAAAAGAGGTTTTTTTTTTTTTTAAGTGGTTTTCAGAATCTAGATTTGACTTAAGAGAATTTTGAAGTCTCGCCTACAAGAGCAAGGAAATGTGAAAGCCTGTTCAGAATATTATATTAATTTGCGTCCTTATTCAGTGGAGAAAAGTGATGCCTCAGAATAAAAACACCACTGTATCTTACTTTTATTGAATAAATAAAATCATTCCCATTAGCCAGAGGGCACATGGACATGAAACACAGAACATGCAGGACCTTTCTTAGAGAGAATAAATAATTAAATGATTTATTCTGGAAGTAGACTTACAGGGAATAAGATAGGACCCTCTCTATAGATACAGATAGAGGTGGTTTACTCAATTCATCAACCTAATTGCTAGAAATATATATGTAAGAATAAACAAGGGCTTTTGAAATATTAAGGTACCCACCAATCTACTGTCTTGGTACATTTTTAAGAAGATAACTTTGTTTTTTTAGTGCTATTTTTACAATTTTCTGGAGATAAATTCAGATTTCAAGGTTCCAAATTTTCCTGGACTCTGGAAAGCTTCCCAGTGGCCTGGCAAAAGATGGGCAGAAGAATTAGATAATCTTATGATACCTTTGGGAACTAGACTTACAGGACTAAGTTCTAGAAGATGAGGGGGATAACTAAATATTATACTTTTAGGGTGTTTACTATGTTTAATAATGAATTGAACGAAATCAAATAACATATTAATGATTCCTTTTCTTTTCCTTGGGAATAAAATATCCATATTTTAAAAATTTCCCAGGTTCAAGTAAAATTGTTTTCCTCTTCCTGCTATTAAGTTAAAAATCCTAAAACTGCAAGAGACTCATGCACTTAGTGGAGAGGTTTCCAAACCTTTTTCATTAAATGCTGCATTCTAAAGAAGTTTTAAGTTCACAGCCTTAACAGTTGAATATTTATTTAGAAATAAACAAAGAGCAAGCAGAACAATAGAAAAATTAAAGGAGATGACAAACATTTTACTTATTAGTGGTGCATTGTTAATGAGAATGGATGACAACTTCCAGTAAAATATTTTTTTTTTTTTTGCCTCTGCCTTCTTATCAACTGTTATTGTTTTAATGACAGTGTGGCAGACAAGGAGATCATAGAGAGAACAGGGGATGTGCCAGTGCTGTCACTGTCTTGAACTTGTGCCTTTTTAATACCAAATTAAAATCATAGTTTCTTTGCAAGAATTCTCTCAAGCCACTTTTTTTTGTGTGTGAACTCTTCTTGAAAATAAACTAACAATTCATAAATACTTGTAATACATAGCTGGCAAATGTGGGAGGTGCCGTATCAACCCTTCCGCACTGTGGACACTCCATTCTGTTCCAGAATCCATATGGTGATTTTCCCTATATGGTCAGTGAGTAGCAGTGCACAGATTAAGAAGATGATGAATGTCTATCCATACTTTAAGTATGATTATTGTTTTATAATATAATTCTATTTACTTACTTTTGGCTGTGTGGGTCTTCATTGCTGGGTAGGCTTTTCTCTGGTCAGTGGGAGCAGGGGCTATTCTTCACTGCAGTGCACAGGCTCCTCTTGAGGTGGCCTCCCTTGTTGCAGAGCACAGGCTCTAGGGCACGGGGGCTTCAGCAGCTGTGGCGTGTGGTCTCAGTAGTTGTGGTTGCTGGACTGAGCCCAGCTTGACAGTTGGGGCACATGGGCTTAGCTGCTCCACGGCATGTGCAATCCTCCTGGACCAGGGATCGAACCCAAGTCTCCTGCAGTGGCAGGCGGATTCTTTATCACTGAGCCCCTAGGGAAGCCCCATATTTAAATATTATTAAAGCTTAATTTCTTCTCTTTTTAAAGATTTTATGTGTGTATATATGCATATTAGTGTAAGTTCATATATTTCTATCCCACATCTCAACACATATACCCATTCTGAGTTTCAGATATCCCACTTTGGAGTTCAGTCACCAAATGTAACAAAAGTAGTGACATTGGTAGCAGTGTAGATAAAAAGGATAACCACTCTTTAATGAGCATATATTAATTGCCAAGCCGGGAGCTAGCAATTACAGATACTCAATTTTTACAATATCCCCAAGCAATGTATTTTCCCCCATAGTTTATACAGTAAGAGAAACTGAGGGTTAAAAACAGGAAAATTAGTCCGAGAGTAGAATATATTAATGAAGATCATACAGTATTTAGTGGCACAGTGGGGCCAAAATATCCTGTCCCCCATGATATTATATTCTTCTGTGCAAAGGAGAATTTAGCAGAGAATATGCTTCTTCCCTATATAGGACTCTCTTCAATGAAGGGTAGCTTTACACAGTGTCTGAGTTAGGAATCCTGATCCTTCAAAATCTGCCCAGATACTTGTTGCTTTTGGAATTTTTTTTTTTTAATCAGAGATTAAACTTTTCCTTTCATGATTAAAGAAAAAGTACCATCCAGATTGACTCATTTGTATCAGCATATAAATGGGGGCCATCTGATTCCATGTTCCATTGAGAAAAGCGGGAAAGGAGGGGACCTGCTGGCTATTTAATGGGTACAGAAATTTGAAGAAAGTGCCAGAACTCTAAGGGCACAAAAGTGGGAGATTTGGATGCCTGAATACCATCTATGTTTAATTTTCACTTGTGCCTCAAGCCAGGGCTACAAAGAAGATAGATTGTAAATATGATGTCCATTTATATTTCCATTGACTTGCCCTGTGTTATTTGTCTTTCTGTGTAAACCTTCTTATCACCCTGGACGAATGACTCTTCTATTTCCTTTCTGAAAAGGCCATCAGCCTGCTGGGTCCTGTGGTTCTGTGGTTTCTCCATGGTGTTTTCATCAGATTCCTCTTGCCCTTTTTGTCCCCTGGTCATCTGTCCATGGGAGGGAAGGGTTCTTCTAATTTTAGATTGAAATTAATTTACATTTCCCACAAACCTGATGCTTGTCTCACTTCTCTTATAAATTATTTACACTGGAAAGGCTGAATCATGAAACTGAAGCTAAAACTAATGTAGTTTTCATGTGTTGATTTTAAAATGAATGCATAGGTCGTATTCTACTCACTACATTTGTCTTGGTCTCAGTTGCCTTTGCCCATGTGACTCCCTGGTCTTTGTACATGGTAGGAGGGGATATGGCACTCTTCTCCTTCATTGACCAGTCATAGTCACTTTTTAAATTCAATAACTGGTTTTTAGTTGGTCTACTATGGGCCAGTACCTAGTAGATTCTGTGGAGGTTATATAAAAGAAAGGCAAAACTCGCTGCATTCCTAAAGTTTTCTAGAGGTGGTGATAGACAAGGCCATCATATAACACAAAACAAAGTTAGCTGAGGGCCAAGAAGGGGACAAAGTTCTGGGTTTTGCAGAAGGGAGCAATGACATTTGACTGGGAAGACTGGATGAAGGTAGTATGGATACGCTAGAGATACCTGTTGTCCTGGCTACCCAGCTTTCCATAGCTCCCTGAAAATGCAAAGGGCCACCCTCTTCTACATAGTAACCCTGGCCCTTTGTCTGAAAAGTTGATCCAAATGAGGACACCTGATCCAAGCTAGAGCCATAAGCATCCCCACTTCCAAAGTTTGTAATTTTGAACTGAACCATGGAAGCTGGGGGTTGTCTGAAGGAGAACAATGTAATCCTTAGATTGTTTAAGTACTTGGGTTCTCATTCCAGATTGACTGAATTCAATGCCTTGCTCTGTCACTGACTAGCAATGTTGTCTTGGGAAATCTATGCAAACTCTTTGTCTTTAGTTTTGTTATGAAAACACGAAAAGTAATGTGAGCTTTCTCATACAACTACTATGAAATGTACACGAGGAAATTTAAAGTGTAACATGCTGCATATTCAGTAGATATGAAGCTCTTAAGATTATTATGGCTGCCATTGTTATTATTATTATTATTATTATTTTTTAAATTTTGCCGCCGCCTCCCGGGCAGGTTTCCTTTCTCCCTCCAGCCCGACCCCGTTATCCACCGCGCTGGGAGCGCGCGCCGCCGCGCAGCCTGCCATTGTTATTATTAAAGAGACATCACATGAATTGGGAAGCCCCAGGTAGCTCAATGATAAAGAATCTGCCTGTAATGCTTAAGACATGGGTTTGACCCATGAGTCTGGAAGACCCCCTGGAGAAGGAAATGGCAACCTACTCCAGAATTCTTGCTGGGGAAATCCCATGGACAGAGGAGCCTGATTGGCTATAGTCCATGGGGTTGCAAAGAGTTGGACATGACTTAGCAACTAAACAATGACAACCTCATGAGTACCCCTGGTGGGTCCCTGAAGGAACCCTGGGGCCTCGCCTCATCAGGGACTGGTCAGTCACAGGCTCCTTTAAGGGTCTCTCAATATCCTTCTGGGAGAAGCATAAAAAAACCCAAAAAACTTAAAAAAAAAACAAAAAACTTAAAAAAAAAAACCCAATACTTTTTTTTCAAAGTTATTCTGGGTTGTGTTTTGTTGTTTGAAACTGAAAAAAGAAAAAAAGATCTGATAAGATAGTATAACTTGAATTTCTTTTGCCCTTTCTTATTTTCTTTCTGTCATTATTGTTATTCCTTGTGGTCATTTTCACTACATTAAAAAAAATTTAATGTGACTTTCTCCACATTTTTGTTGTATATCGATAGGCATTAACAAAATTTGTTAACTCTGTAAATTTTGTAACACAGATGGCAAAATAAAATAAAAAACAAAAGAAAACAAACAGATGGCTGCAGATGACCTAAATCTGTAATGGAAATTTATATGTATATAAAAATGACTGCATTCTATATATCATTCAAATTTAGAAGTTTCCTTATGCTACACTTCCATAGATGCCTTACATTATTCAAAAGGAGAATATATACAATGTTTAGAATGATCCACACATGACTGCCTTTGAAAAGATGTGAGGAGGTAAAGCTATATGATGAAAAATATCAGATAAAAGGTAGTTGGTTTATATACACAGGCAAATATACACACGCATGCAACAGTCATCAAATTAAATCAACTTCATGGCTATAACGGAGCTGTCATTTTGAAATCAGCTCCCACAGAATTTTTATTATGGTCACACAGAATTTTTTGCCCTAGAAAACCCACCCTCAAGAGTTAACAATAGTTACATAGATTCCTGTACCTAAAAAGCATAGTCTGGTTGGATTTATATGAAATAACTGAATCGATCACATTTAATAATTTTAATACATATTATCTAATCTTTTATAAAGGAATTGCCTCCTTACTTTATGAAGTAATCTAGTTCTAGCTTTATCATACTCTGGCCTAAGTTTTTATTTTTTCCATGTTTATTTCTGTGGACCTCGCTTCAGTCTTTACCAAAGAATAAAAATAACAACAAAAACAAACTAAGAAACTAAACCATGGGATTTATGTTTATCAATGAGAGAGTGATTTAGGTCTCAGTATGCCAGCAAACTTGGAAAACTCATCAGTGGCCACAAGACTGGAAAAGGTCAGTTTTCATTCCAATCCCAAAGAAAGGCAATGCCAAAGAATGCTAAACTACTGCACAATTGCACTCATCCCACACGCTAGTAAAGTAATGCTCAAAACTCTCCAAGCCAGGCTTCAAGAGTACGTGAACTGTGAAATTCCAGATGTTCAAGCTGGTTTTACAAAAGGCAGAGGAACCAGAGATCAAATTGCCAACATCTGCTGGATCATAGAAAAAGCAAGAGGGTTCCAGAGAAACATTTACTTCTGCTTTATTGACTACGCCAAAGCCTTTGACTGTGTGGATCACAATAAACTGGAAAATTCTGAAAGAGATGGGACTACCACACCACCTGACCTGCCTCTTGAAAAACCTATATGCAGGTCAGGAAGCAACAGTTAGAACTGGACATGGAACAACAGACTAGTTCCAAATTGGGAAAAGGGGTATATCAAGACTGTATATATATCACCCTGCTTATTTAACTTATATGCAGAGTAAACCATGAGAAACGCTGGGCTGAATGAAGCACAAGCTGGAATCGAGATTGCTGGGAGAAATATCAATAACCTCAGATATGCAGATGACACCACCCTTATGGCAGAAAGTGAAGAACAAGAGCCTCTTGATGAAAGTGAAAGAGGAGAGTGAAAAAGTTGACTTAAAACTCAACATTCAGAAAACTAAGATCATGGCATCTGATCCTATCATTTCATGGCAAATAGATGGGGAAACAGTGGAAACAGTGGCAGACTTTATTTTGGGGGCCTCTAATATAACCTGTAATATAACCAACCTAGATAGAATATTGAAAAGCAGAGACATTACTTTGCCAACAAAGGTCCGTCTAGTCAAGGCCATGGTTTTTCCAGTGGTCATGTATGGATGCGAGAGTTGGACTGTGAAGAAAGCTGAGTGCCAAAGATTTGATGCTTTTGAGCTGTGGTGTTGGATAAGACTCTTGAGAGTCCCTTGGACTGCAAGGAGATCTAACCAGTCCATTCTGAAGGAGATCGGTCCTGGGTGTTCTTTGAACTGAAACTCCAGTACTTTGGCCACCTCACGCGAAGAGTTGATTCATTGGAAAAGATTCTAATGCTGGGAGGGATTGGGGGCAGGAGGAAAAGGGGACAACAGAGGATGAGATGGCTGGATGACATCACCGACTTGATGGACATGAGTTTGAGTGAACTCCGGGAGTTGATGATGGACAGGGAGGGCTGGCGTGCTGGGATTCATGGGGTTGCAATGAGTCGGACATGACTGAGTGACTGAACTGAACTGAACTGAATATAACCCTTATGGAAGAAAGTGAAGAGGAACTAAAAAGCCTCTTGATGAAAGTGAAAGAGAAGAGTGAAAAAGTTGGCTTAAAGCTCAATATTCAGAAAACTAAGATCATGGCATCTGGTCCCATGACTTCATGGGAAATAGATGGAGAAACAGTGAAAATAGTGTCAGACTTTATTTTTCTGGGCTCCAAAATCACTGCAGATGGTGATTGCAGCCATGAAATTAAAAGATGCTTACGTCTTGGAAGGACAGTTATGACCAACCTAGATAGCATATTGAAAAGCAGAGATATTACTTTGCCAACAAAGGTCCGTCTAGTCAAGGCTATGGTTTTTCCAGTGGTCATGTATGGATGTGAGAGTTGCACTGTGAAGAGAGCTGAGCACTGAAGAACTGATCCTTTTGAGCTGTGGTGTTGGAGAAGACTCTTGAGAGTCCCTTGAACCGCAAGGAGATCCAACCAGTCCATCCTAAAGGAGATCAGTCCTGGGTGTTCATTGTAAGGACTGATGCTGAAGCTGAAACTCCAATACTTTGGCCACCTCATGCGAAGGGTTGACTCATTGGAAAAGACTCTGATGCTGGGAGGGATTGGGGGCAGGCAGAGAAGGGGACAACAGAGGATGAGATGTCTGGACGACATCACCGACTCTATGGACATGAGTTTGAGTGAACTCCAGGAATTGGTGATGGACAGGGAGGGCTGGTGTGCTATGATTCATGTGGTCGCAAAGAGTCGGACATGAGTGAGTGACTGAACTGAATAGAACTGAATATCACTGCAGATGGTGACTGCAGCCATGATATTAAAAAACATTTGCCCCTTGGAAGGAAAGTTATGACCAACCTAGACAGCATATTAAGAAGCAGAGACATTACTTTGCCAATAAAGGTCCGTCTAGTCAAGGCTATGGTTTTTCCATGGTCATGTGTGGATGTGAGAGTTGGACTGTGAATAAAGCTGAGCGCTGAAGAATTGATGCTTTTGAGCTGTAGTGTTGGAAAAGACTCTTGAGAGTCCCTTGGACTGCAAGGAGATCTAACCAGTCCATCCTAAAAGAAAACAGTCCTGAATATTCATTTGAAGGTCTGATGCTGAAGCTGAAACTCCAACATTTTGGCTACCTGATGCAAAGAACTGACTCATTTGAAAAGACCCTGATACTGGGAAAGATTTTAGGCAGGAGGAGAAGGGGACAACAGGGGGTGAGATGGTTGGATTGCATCACCGACTCAATGGACACGAATGAGTAAACTCCAGGAGTTGGTGATGGACAGGGAGGCCTGGTGTGCTACAATCTATGTGGTCTCAAAGAGTCGGACACGACTAAGCGACTGAAGTGAACTGAACTGAATGAGTGAGTGATAGTCCCTCAATCGTGTCCAACTCTCTGAGACCCCATGGACTGTAGCCTGCCAGACTCCTCTATCCATGGTATTCTCCAGGCAAGAATAACTGGAGTGGTTTGCCATTTCCTTCTGCAGGGGATCTTCCCTACCCAGGGATTGAATATAGGTCCTCTGCATTGCAGGCAGAATCTTTACCTTCTGAGCCACCAGGGAAGCTTTACTATTAAGAGACATTTCTAAGTATAAAGACAGATCAACTTCAAAAGTATCAGCAGCTACATGCTTGACTTCATCTTATAATCTATAGATAATGCTTTAGAATATGTAATGAATCCATACAACTTCTCCAAAGAAATTCCAGAGACAGAAGTAAAAATAAAGTTATAAATGACAGTCATCATTCAAATGAAATAATTTAGATGAAGCTTATCTTTCTTGAAGAGATGGGGACTGGGCAAGTGATCTGTTTATCAATAGATAACTCTTATTGGGTAAATACTCCAGAAGAGATATTGTATTTTGAAAATTCTGGCTGTTTGAAAAACAAACAACAGAAGAACAAAAACTAAAATCAGCAGCTACAGCTGTGTTAGGACTTTTTCTGTGGCAAAGGAAAGGGACCCAACTAAGGGTAGTATTTAAAACAAAAGTGAGATTTGTTGGTATTAGTGATTATAACGGAGAAGGCAATGGCAACCTACTCCAGTACTCTTGCCTGGAAAATCCCATGGGTGGAGGAGCCTGGTAGGCTGCAGTCCATGGGGTTGCTAGAAGTCGGACACAACTGAGTGACTTCACTTTCACTTTTTACTTTCATGCATTGGAGAAGGAAATGGCAACCTGCTCCAGTGTTCTTGCCTGGAGAATCCCAGGGACGGGGGAGCCTGGTGGGCTGCCGTCTCTGGGGTTGCACAGAATCAGACACGACTGAAGTGACTTAGCAGCAGCAGCAGTGATTATAAAGCCCATATGGTGGCTGCCTTGACCTCCAGTGGGATTCAGGTGGTGCTCATGGCCCCCAGGGCTACCTTACACCTCTGCTCTGCCTTCTCATCTCAGGGGTTACCCCGACTCCAGGCACTGATGTCAGCTCCTTGGGTTCCTGGTTTGCGGGCCACAGTGAGATGTTGTCTGACCAAGGGCTGGGCAGGGAGAAAGGAAAGGGGGTGAGATGAGGTGACAGAGATAAATGGCTGATACTTTAACCTTCTGTTTTTCTTTTTTTTTTTTATTCCATAAATATGCGGATATCATGCCATAAAAATAGCTGTTATTTGTCAAAAGCTTAGTCAGCCCAGCATGAGGCTAGGTCAGTGGGGTGCATGTGGGAGTTCATGAAGATGAAAAGGGGATCTGAGCCATCAAGGAGTTCAGGTGAAGAAGCCAGAGTCTCTTTCCTTCCTCTCTACCTGGAGCATTGGCTTTCGAGAGCCCAGTGAAGATTTGCTAGGTTTTGTTTCCATCTCACTGTCTGTACATCTCCCTCTCTTTTCTCTAGATTTCTCCCTAGGAAACTTACATGATAGCCTTCCTAAAGTAGCCACAAGATTCTATCGAAATACTGGATACAGAAACTGTTAAGTAGGTATTGAGAACAATAATAATAATTTATTAGCAATTTAAATTCCCATCCAGATTGCGAAGTTTTGTGATGGCAATCTACTTACATTAGATTGCACAGCTTTTTATTACTCTACAATTTTCAGATTTTCATGTTTACATTCAAACAAGTAAGAATATATATTTTAAAACTACGAGTCTCATTTATATTGGCTGAACATGCAACTTGTTGCATTCAAGCTTCAAGATATGTTTAAATCTAAAAGAAAATACATCATCCATAATGCATTTTAAATAGAACAGTAACACAGTTTCAACAAAGTAGCATGTTTTTGATAGAAAATAAAAATATTTTTACTCTGTAAGGATGTGGTTACCCTGGAATACACAAATATCTGATCTTAGACAACAACTTAGTCATAAAGAAAATTTAGAAAGAGATTTCTTATTCCATGAGAAAAATATCCAGATTTAAATTACTTTAACCAAAGGAAATGTCTTCAGGTTAGCCAAACTCAAAGCATTTACTTCACAAGATGGTTAATTTTCTAAAGGAAACCTCTTCTCTTTGTATGGAATTTTTTTTGCATACACATTCAGAGCTTCAATTGAACAATTCTGACTACGAATTGATCAGAAGCATTTTCTCTGTCTGAAAATATTTTTAAGCTGGAGAAAAATTTAAACCTTTCTCCTCTTTAAAGAATTTGGAACTGCATTAAAATTTTAAATTCTTGACTCAGGACTGTCAGCCTTTTTTGATAAAGCTGTCAAGTATTTCTTACGTTAAAAGGACAATGAGATTTATGAGAAAGATGAAAGCCAGACCATGGGCAACCTTGCTATGCAAAAATTTAAATATTCAGTACTAATACATGGTTGGAATCTGCCTAGATGGTACACTGTCCTATATATTAGGAGCAGTCCTTTCAGCTACCTGTGATTAGCTGCACAATTACATGAAGAGAAGCTTTGGATGGCTGGCATTTCTGCAAGGAAGTGTCAGCTCACTGAGGTACCAATATATTACACAGTCAGAGAGACTGCAGGAACCTAATTGAGACATAAATCATGTTACAACCCGATAGTGATTTTTTAAACTATTATGTTAGAAGATACAGATAATCATCATTTCCTAAATTCATTTCCTGGTTATAAATTTCATGTGCTAGATTGTTGAAATAATCCTATTTATAACTTATTCTGACCTCAATCTGTGCTCCTCCTTTCTTACCAAGTCCCCCAATCTCCCAACAAACGGATCACAAGAGGGCTTGGATTTACTATAAATATTGTAAATACTGGAGAAGAAAATAGCAACCCACTCCGGTATTCTTTCCTGGAGAATTCCATGGACAGAGGAGCCTGGCGGGCTACAGTCCATGGGATTGCAAAGAGTCAGATACATCTGAGTGACTAGCACTTTCACTTTTTTTCATAGTAAATTATAGTAAATACTGATCATAGTCAAATTCTTGAGCTGCTAGTTACTTATCCTATGTTATTGCGGTGTGTAATACTCAGAGTATACTAGCCATGTGTCAGATTAACATTGTTGTCAGTTGTATTTAAACAGAAGATAAAAACTGTTCATGCATGCTCTGGATTGGTAGTTGGGTGGTTTTGGTAATGGGTGGCCACATTAATACATTGGAAATTACCAATATAATCTCAAATATCAATTGGCTTCACTTTCCCAATTTCATGAGCATTTGAATGTAAGTTCCCACAGAGTAAGACGTTTTTGTCTGTTTTGCTACAAGTCCTCAAAACTGACACATAGGAAGGTGCTCAGTAAATTTGAATGAATAAATGAACTACATAAAAGAATTGTTTTGTTTTAGCAAGATCCGTATGGAAAAGAATTTTGAGAAGATGCTAGGAAAGTATCTTTCCTAAAAGTTGTTTACCAAATATGCTAGATTGGGAGATACAACACAGGTTTCTTTTTGTTTACCATTAATAGTGACTTACTCAGGTGCTCTGCTGAGAAGAATCTTGTGGCTCATCCAAGCTCAGTGGAAAAAGAGTCCCATAATCAACTGATGGGTCTCCCTTCTTGGCTCAGACAGTAAGGAGTCTGCCTGCCAATACAGGAGATGTGAGAGACACAGGTTCAATACCTGGGTCAGGAAGATCTCCTGGAGGAGGGCATGGCAACCTCTTCTTGCTGGAGAATTCCATGGACAGAGGAGCCTGGCAGCCTATAGTCCTGCTGCTGCTAAGTCGCTTCAGTCGTGTCCGACTGTGTGCGACCCCAGAGACCGCAGCCCACCAGGCTCCCCTGTCCCTGGGATTCTCCAGGCAAGAACACCAGAGTGGGTTGCCATTTCCTTCTCCAATGCATGAAAGTGAAAAGTGAAAGGGAAGTTGCTCAGTCATGTCCGACTCTTCGAGACCCCATGGACTGCAGCCTACCAGGCTCCTCTGTCCATGGGATTTGCCAGGCAAGAGTACTGGAGTGGCGTGCCATTGCCTTCTCCAAGCCTATAGTCCATGGGGTCACAAAGAGTTAAACACAACTGAGCAACTAACACTATAACTTTCAATCAATTGATGATATCTGTTGTGTGGCAGTGGTAGTCCACATAATAAATATTTGCTGTTGCTGGGAGAGTTTCCTACCTTGCTGCTGCTGCTGCTGCTGCTGCTGCTAAGTCGCATCAGTCGTGTCCGACTCTGTGCGACACCACAGACGGCAGCCCACCAGGCTCCGCCGTCCCTGGGATTCTCCAGGCAAGAACACTGGAGTGGGTTGCCATTTCTTTCTCCAATGCATGAAAGTGAAAAGTGAAAGTGAAGTTGCTCAGTCGTGTTCGACTCTTGGTGACCCCATGGACTGCAGCCCACCAGGCCCCTCCGTCCATGGGATTTTCCAGGCAAGAGTACTGGAATGGGGTGCCATTGCCTTCTCCTTGCTGGATATATACAAACAGGACTTTTCCATTTCTAGTATAGTTTCTCATCTGATTGAATGTAAGTTATCTGGAAGGTTTTTTACAGGAATTGTTTTAATTTCCTTTTCCCTGTAAGACTCTGTCATATTGACGTAGTACGAGTACAAAAATGTCTTTCAAAGAATTCCTGTCTCCTATAGAAACCTGCACTCTACCAGAGGGTACAAGGGAGTATAAGATTCTTTTCTGTGCCACAAGTTCTGTGAGAATACTAATGTAACACTCTTTTCACCTATGACATAGTCTCAGGGCTCCAACCTCATTTCAGCATAATTCCAAGATTCCAGGATAGTTGTCCAAGTCTGTTGAAACCTGCTATCTTACAGGACATTTTCTTTATTTTTATTTTTGCCAGAATGAACAAAACTGATTTTTATCATCTGTCAAATGGAGCAAGATTTTGTAGTGTGTGAGTATGGGGTTGGGGGTAGATTTTCCATACACTCAGCTTTTGTAACAAAAATCCAATGATTAGGCCATGGGTTGTGTGTTGTGAGGAAGGTTTAAGTCTCTAGTATTGTATAGCACATTCTTATCTAAGCAGGTTGGAGGAAGGGCTAAGGTTAACACCAAGGTTGGTAATTTTGCTTAATTAAGTTGGCGCCAATAAGCTATTGGCACCATAGGAAAAGCGATCTGAAAATCCAAATTCTTTAGAAATGTGGCCTCTTTTTTAGGTCATTTTGAGTGATTCTAAGAGACTTTCTTGGTGTTTCTAGGCATATTGAAGAGTATACTCTTGTTCAGTTTTCAGGTCACATGTGTGAGTGTATGAGGCAGAAACAGCCCATGTATACCACTGCAGATGTGTTTTGCCAGCTCTGCTAAGTGATTCAGACTATTTATTCAGTCACAGAGTTGGATCTTCTCTGTTAGAAAACTACCACTAAAGCAGAATATGGCAGATCACAGGGTGGTTTATAACCATCTTAGCCTGTAAATTCAAACTGAGATTTTTTTTTTTAATCAGAATTAGATCAGTCCTGCCAGCTCAACTTTCCCTTAGCAAATGTTATTTCTATGACGCTCTCAGTGTTTTTATTTCCACTGAAATTGACTCAGACTACATAAAGCTACAGAACATCTGTACACTTTTGATACGAAGGGGATTTTTCCTATCTTTCTTAGGACCTGTATTCCATTCGTGTTTTAATTAGACCATGTATAAATATGGCTGTAGTCTCCAAAATGCTCTCCTTTCCTTCACAAAAACGGTCTGTGGGATATTGAAGGGATTCAGCCAGGGAAAAGATTAACCTGGAAACAAAGGCAGCCTGATCCACTGTTGTTGCACTGGCGTGTGTTTGCAGTAATACAATATTTATCATACAAAAATGGGCTCCCCAGTTCCCACCAATCAGATATTTTGGTATGTGAAACTCATACTTTTTATTATCCTAGTCAGGGAGCCCTTACTGGGGCTTGTGGTGTGTAAGTAAATACACCTTAATTGGTCAACCTGAATTCAGATGTTGTTTGATTGGCATTGGAAGTTGGATCTTTATTCTGCTTTGCTCTCACAGGTAAAAGCAACACCCAGGTAACTTTTCCAGTTGCTGCTAACATGTTGCTAGGCTTTGGCATCAGCTGAGATGCTTGTTGAAAATGCAAATACTTGATCCTTACCGCACCCCAGTCCTACCTGATAAAGACTTAACTGCTGCTTTCAGTGCCGCTGCCTTGACCCTCACTTGTAGAAATTGCAGAGAAAATGACCTGCATGTTCCTTTAGTTGGTATAAATTAATATTTGATCTTGTTTCATACTTGACATTGACATTCAGCCTTCGCAGACAGATGTAGCTAAACAAATTGTTAAAATAGCAAAATATTTCCAATCAGGTTTCTAAATAACCACTTCCTGCAGTCCTGAGTAGCCTGTTTCCACTCCACCCTCTCCCCTGGAACCCCTCTCTCTGGTTCACATTCCAGCAACTAAAGGGTTCATGTCAGGAACAGCAGTTCCCTCTCAACTCTTTGCTTTTCTCTTGGGAGATTTTATTCTCATTTCTATAACAATCAAATCTTTGGTGGCTAATCATCAATTTCCATCTTCTAGTCATGTCTTCTTCTGAGCTTAGAGCTCAGCTCCAAATATCCGTCTGCCTGGTGGGCGTTTCATTGGCACATCCATAGCTAACAAAACCACAGCTATGTCAAAAAACAAATCCATCATCTTTCTGCCTAAATTCAGCTCCTTCTGTCCCAATCCCTGATTCTCATGCACTCTGTCACCATTTGCCCCATCAACTAAGAGTGAGACTGAGTCATTCTTGACTCCTTACTCTCTCTGTCCAGTTAGTCATCTAATGAGTTGAATTTTACTCTAAAATTTATCTTACATCCATCATTTCCTTTCCATTCCCACTGCCACCACTTTGCTGCACACTTATTGCCTCATTTCTAGATAAACAATAATTTCCTTACTTTCTGCAATCTTTTCCTTCATGCCACCTCCAGATGAATCCTCTGTAAATATCATTTTGACAGGTCAGATTTCTATTCAAATCACTTCAATGGGTCACTTCCTAAAAAGAAAAAGCCAGTTGTCTCCAACCTAGCCTTTTGTGGCAGCTGTTTTATTAGATATTTTGGAGTTTAACTACAATCCTTATTCTCCATTTAAGAAATTTAACTCCAGCAAAAAGTGCTGAGTGGTGTAGCCATGAGAGTAATCTAGTTTTTCTGACTCCTTCCACTACACCACATTTCTGCCAAGCCCACGTAGAAACTGCAGACCTTGCGCTGTTGCCCATCCCTCTGTTTCTGCTCCTTGCTGTGTTTCTCTTAGGCAGGCTGCCTTGATCTTTCTCTTCCCTCCCCGTCATTGCTTTTCTGAAGCCTTATTCCGATGCAATTCTGCCTTAATTGTTCTCTCATTGCATCAGGGACCTCATGTCACTTAGTTGCCTGGTTGAAATTGGATTTGTGTCTTTTGTGTATCACCTGAAACTGCAATACTTCCTCTTAGCGGACAACGTTACTTCTAATTCGTTGAAAAGCACTGAAGCAATCATAAGAGGATTTCTATGTTATGGTGGTTCTCAATCTGCAATGCACCCTAGAATCTCCTGCATACTAAAAACACAAAACACAAAAACATGGGAACAATACCTTGTCCATAATCCAAATTAATTAAAAAGGAAACTCAGGGTATTCCTAGAGGAAACTTCTAAGCATTAATATTTTACAATACTATACAGTTGTTTCCAATGTACAAAGATGAGAACCACTAAAATTCCTATCACCATATTTATCCACCTATCTGTATCTATTGTCATATACTCTGCCTTCTCTTTTGATGAACTCTTAGCTTCTGGACTATGCCAAAGCCTTTGACTGTGTGGATCACAATAAACTGGAAAATTCTGAAAGAGATGGGAATACCAGACCACCTGACCTGCCTCTTGAGAAACCTATATGCAGGTCAAGAAGCAACAGTTAGAACTGGACATGGAACAACAGACTGGTTCCAAATAGGAAAAGGAGTACGTCAAGGCTGTATATTGTCACCCTGCTTATTTAACTTATATGCAGAGTACATCATGAGAAATGCTGGGCTGGAAGAAACACAAGCTGGAATCAAGATTGTCGGGAGAAATATCAATAACCTCAGATATGCAGATGACACCACCCTTATGGCAGAAAGTGAAGAGGAACTAAAGAGCCTCTTGATGAAAGTGAAAGTGGAGAGTGAAAAAGTTGACTTAAAGCTCAACATTCAGAAAACAAAGATCATGGCATCCGGTCCCATCACTTCATGGGAAATAGATGGGGAAACAGTGTCAGACTTCATTTTTGGGGGCTCCAAAATCACTGCAGATGGTGACTGCAGCCATGAAATTAAAAGACGCTTACTCCTTGGAAGGAAAGTTATGACCAACCTCGATAGCATATTCAAAAGCAGAGACATTACTTTGCCAATTAAGGGTCATCTAGTCAAGGCTATGGTTTTTCCAGTGGTCATGTATGGATGTGAGAGTTGGACTGTGAAGAAAGCTGAGCACCGAAGAATTGATGCTTTTGAACTGTGGTGTTGGAGAAGACTCTTGAGAGTCCCTTGGACTGCAAGGAGATCCAACCAGTCCATTCTGAAGGAGATTGGTCCTATTTGGAGAAATAGTAAATGAAGTAACTAAACTTCTCTTGACACCCACATCCCTCAGTTCTCATCCTTTTTCTCTGCTCACCTTTATCACAGGATTTCTCCACTGTCTTATATGAATTTTTTTTTTCATTGTCTGCATCAATTTCCATGTTGCTGAATCCTATGGCAGTTTTCAATCTTACCTTACTTGACTTGGCATTGGGATTTAATTCAGTTGATCACACTTATCACACTTTTTTTGCTTTGGTACACTTGCTACCCTTGAATTACAAACCCATCACCTATTCCGAGATTTCCTCTCACTTTACTGGCTATTTCTTTTCAGTCTGTTTGTTGTTCCTCATCTTCCCATCTCTAGATGTTGGAGTTTGCCTGGATCCCGTCTTGGATTTTTGCTTCTCTTAACCAACACTCACTCCCTTGGTGATTGTATTCAGTTTTTTTTTTTTTCTCTTAAACTTTTTTGAAATTTAGTTAAAATATAACAAACTGCAGGTATTTAAACTGTACAATTTGGTCAGTTTTGACATGTGTGTACACCCATGAAATAGTCGCTACCACAACATGAGAAAACAAACATTTCCATTCCTCCTCAAAAATTTCCTATTTCTCTTGTAATCTTTGCATTCTCCCACTCCAATTCACAGGCAAGCATTGATGTAATTTCTGTCACTAGAGATTAGTTTGCATTTTCTAGAGTTTTATATACAAAGGAAAATAAACAATAAGTCCTTTTGGGGGGGCCTGGCTTCTTTCATTCAATGTTATAATTTTGAGATTCACAGATATTGTTTTATGTATCAAAGCTTGTTGCCATTTATTGCTGAGTAATAATTTATACCTGTACTATTGCATGAGTATGCCACAATTTATCCACTTAACGGTTGTTGGACCTTTGAGTTGTTTCTAGTTTAGGGCTATTACAAATAAAATGGCTACAAACATTTGTGTACAAGTTTTTGTCTGAGCATATGTTTTAATTTCTCTCAGATAAATTCCTAGAAGTGGAATGATTGGGTTATACATTAGATATATGCTTAACTTTTTAAGAAACTGACCAAATATTTTCTAAAGTGATAGAACCATTAATTATTCCTTTCAGCAGTATAAGAATTCCAGTGTCCATGCCAAGACCTTATATAAGGCAGACTGTGCCCTGAGATCTCAGTCTGGCTTGCCATTTGTTTCTGTAAGTAATGGAGTTATGCCTACTCATTTTCTTATCATCTATGGTTGCTTTCATACTATAACTGTAGAGTTGAACAGTTTTGACAAAGGCCATATGGCCAGTGAAGACATATCTGGAATCTTCATGTTAGAAAAATAAAAGAGATTAGAGATGCTTGCTTTACATGATAATTAAAAAATAGCTATTCTAATAGGTTGTGATGATTTCTAATTGTGATTTTAATTTGGATTTCCCTGATGACTAATGGGATGGGGCCTCTTTTCCTTTGCTTATTTTCCATTTACTTATGTGAATCTCTGTTTACATCTTTTACCATTTGCATTTTTTGTTTGCTGTTTTGTTTGGTTTCCTTTACTTATTGGAATATAAGTCTCTGTGTACCTGTGAAACAAATCTTTTTTTTCTGATATAAGTGATATCAAAAATTTCCCCCTATTTAGTGGCTTATATTTTAATTTTCTTAATGACATTTTTCAAAAGATAAAACTTTTCATTTTAAGGAAGTCCAGTTTATCAATTTTCCTTTTTGATTACTATTTTTCATTTCTATCTAAAAAATTTCTTACTATGCTAAGATTACAAAGATAATATCCTATGTTTCTCTTATTTGTTTTATCTTCTCAGACTTTCCCTTAGGCCTAATGTCCATTTGGGGTAAATTTTTGTATATGATGTGAGATAAGGGTCAGTGATCTCTTTTTTCCCCATATGGTTAGCCAGGTGATCCAGCAAGATTTGTAGAAAAGTCTTTTTTTCCCCCCAACTGAGTTGCAACTCTAACAAAACTCAACAGATGTACATGTAAGTGTTTTTCTTGATTTTATTTCATTCTATTATATTTATGTCTATCTCTTGGCCATTACAAAACTGTCCTAATTATGATAGCTTCAAGATAAGCCTTGAAATCAGGTAGGGTTCTTTTCTAAACTTTATTTTCTCAGAGGGCTTTGAATTTCCATATATATTCTAGATTATTTTGTCATTGTTTTACCTCCTCAAAAAACATGCTATGGTTCTGATTGGTATTATGTTAATACAAATTTTGAGAGAATTACCATCTTTACCATTTTGAATCTTCCAGTTTATGAACATGGTATGTATTTCCATTTATTAAGCCATCATTAATTTCAATTTTTTGGAGCAATTTTTTTCAAAGTAGAGATCATAGATGTCTTTTATTAGACTTATTCCTTAGTATACAGCATAGGGTTTCTTTTGGCATAACTATAAATTATATTATTTTTATAATTATATTTTCTAATTGTCCATTGCTAATATGTAAAAATATAATTTATTTTTGCATGTAATCTTGTATATTGTGAACTTTCTATTTTCACTTACCAGTCTAGTTTTTGTTTTGAAGATTCTTTGGATTTTCTATTTTAAAAATTACATTATCTGCAGATGAAATTTTACTGCTTAATTTCTGATCTTTATGATTTGAATTTTCTTTCCTTATTTTCTTGTAATGTTTAGGACTGCAAGTACAGTGTTGAACAGAGTAGTAAAGTGAGCATACATGCTTCATTCTTGATATTAGGGAGGAAGATATTTAATTTTTTACCATTAGCTATAATTCTTTTCTAACTTCCCTTTAACTAGTTTGAAAATATTTCCTAATATTCCTCATTTATTTCCTAACCTTTGATTTTTAATAGTTTGATTAGGATATATCCCAGCATAGTTTTCTTTGAATTTCTATTGTTTGAGGTTTGCTGAACTTTTCTAATCTGTAAATTTTATGTGTTTCAGTAGACTTGGGGAGTTTTCCACCATTATTTTTCAAATAATTTTTCTTCCTTCACATCTTTCTCCTTTCTCTATGGCATTTTATCATACATCTTTGATAAATATTGTCACACAGGTCCCTTAGGCATTGTTTATTTTTGTTAATTTCCATATATTTGCTTCTCCAGCTTTTGATAGTCTGCTTTTATGCACTTTTCATTGTCCTCAGGTGATTGTTTGTAGTATTTTTTTAACAGAGTTTTTAGTTGTTATCAGAAGAAAGATTGAATTGTAGATTTTTCCTGGAGACCCCCACTATCCAGTTGCATGATTTTAAATCCTGTATGTGATGACTTACAAATAAATATATCCAGTTCAGACCTCTCCCCTTCTCTCCAGATATTTGTATCCAACTGTCTGCCTGCCATCTCTAACTTTAATAAACATTTTAAAACAAGTGTGTCTAAGACTGAGCCCTAACCTAGATAAATTAGTAAAATCTGCTTGTTCATCTTCTCAATTTCTTTGGAGTCATCCTTAACTCTTTTCTTTCGCATGCCACATCTGACCATCAGCAAATCCTCTTGTCTCTATTTTCACAATTTTTGAGTGTTTCTGTCACGCTTCTCACATCACCACCCTTGCTCAGCCATTAGCATATCTCACTTGCATTGTGATTTCCACTGTGGTTGGACTAATTTGCTGTTTATATATGTTTGTTGCATTAATGGGCTACCAGCCCTAGATACCTGAAAACTTTGCACAACATTTAATTGCTAGGACTTGCCTTACAATGCTGACAAGTGAATGATGGAAAAGGTGAATATCACTTCCAGCTAATTGGATCTGTGATTATGAATCAGGAAGCTAAAACCCACAAATCTTATTAAGTGGTGGGACTCTTCCCTAGGGCTTAGCCTAAGTGATACTCCTGAATTTAAAAATCATTTAATAAAGGTGTATTCATATAAATCATGCACTGTATTTGCCTTATTGAGAATTGGGTGACACCCATAAACTGGGAGTGTGAGCCATCCTTAATGTTTAAGATGATATAATCAGAGTCTCATCAAATCTCCTTCAACTTTGTATGGTTTTTGAGAGACCTTGAGCTATTTGATTGACTATTGGATTTATTAGTGACTCTTCGTAAGACTATATACCAGTAATATCAATCAAAAGTTATAAGAATCACTCAAGAAATTTTATGAATTTACATGCACCACTTTTCTTACTCTCGCCATCGCTATTCTTACCAGCATTCTGGCATGTTTCTCAGAAAGCATCTCCTAATCTCTGGAAAACTTCCCTACATAAGTTTTTGTAACTGCAAAACCCCTTTTCCCTCATGCCAACCAAATTGAGTACCACTGGTGACAATGCTGGTTCTTTAATGGTCCTGGTTAAAATTTTAGGTAGGTAGGTATATAGGTATATGTACATATGCAATTAAAATATGCACATATATACACAAAATATACACAAGGATTATGCATATTATAGAATTATCTTTTTTTCCCTTTTACATTCCATTTTTACATGGAATCCATAAGAAAAAAAGACTTATGAGATTCTTTATGCTCAGAGAGACTACAAATATTGAGAAATTTTACAACCTACTGTACTTGATAATAATACTTCTTATTCTTTCTGTAGAAAAAATCATATTGTGTCACTTTGTCTACTTTATTTCTTGTTCTCTGCAAAGGGATATAAGTTTATCACATTTATACTAGAATCTTTTGCTTTCATCTATGTATTTATTCAGTCATTCACAAATATATTACTGTGGAGTTCCTTTTAAAAAGTCTACAACAAATGCCATGCTGCTGTTCAGTTGCTAAGTCATGTCTGACTCTTTGCAAACCCATAGACTACAGCACACCAGGCTTCCTTGTCCTTCACTGTCTCTTGGAGTTTGCTCAAACTCATGTCCATTGATTTGGTGATGCTATCCAACCTTCTCATTCTCTGTTGTCCCTTAATCCTCCTGCTCTCAATCTTTCCCAGCATCAGGGTCTTTTCTGATGAGTCGACTCTTTGCATCAGGTGGCTTCAGCATCGGTCCTTCCAATGAATATTTAGGGTTGATTTCCTTTAGGATTGACTTGTTTGATCTCCTGTCTGTCCAAGGGACTCTCAAGAGTCTTCTCTAGCACCACAGTTTGAAAGCATCAATTCTTCAGCACTCAGCCTTCTCACTTTCATGCATTGGAGAAGGAAATGGCAGCCCACTCCAGTGTTCTTGCCTGGAGAATCCCAGGGACGGGGGAGCCTTGTAGGCTGCCATCTATGGGGTCGCACAGAGTCGGACACGACTGAAGCGACTTAGCAACAGCAGCAGCCTTCTTTTTGGTCCAACTCTGATTTCTGTAAATGACTATCAGAAAAACCATTGATTTGACTTTGTGGACCTTTGTCAGCAAAGTAATGTCTCTGCTTTTTAATATGCTGTCTGGGTTTGTCATAGCTTTCCTTCCAAGAAGCAAGCGTCTTAATTTCGTGGCTGCAGTCACTGTCTGCAGTGATTTTGGAGGCCAAGATAATAAAATCTACCACTGTTCCCATTTTTTCCCCATCTGTTTGCCAGGAAGTGATGGGGCTGGATGCCATGATCTTAGTTTTCTGAATGTTGAGTTTTAAGCCAGCTTTTTCGGTCTCATCTTTCACCCACATCAAGAGGTTTTTTAGTTCCTCCTCACTTCTGCCATTAGGGTGGTATCAACTACATATCAAATAATCAAAAATAAAGAGAAAATATAATTATTTACTCCCACCTCCAGGCACACAGTTTTTCCTAAGAATACATTATCTATTGGGCTTCTCAGATGGTACTAGTGGTAAAGAACTCACCTGCCAATGCAGGAGACATAATAGACATGGATTCGATCCCTGGATCAGGAAGATCCCCTGAGGGAGGGCATGGTAATCCACTCCAGTATTCTTGCCTGGAGAATCCCATGGACAGAGAAGCCTGGGAGGATACAGCCCATAGGGTCGCAAAGAGTACAATATGCCTAAAGTGACATGCACACATGCATATTATCTATTACTTGAAGTCACTGCTTCAAAAAAAAAGGGCATTTATATATAGAGAGAGCTGATTCACTTTGCTGAACAGTAGCAACTAACTGCATTGTAAAAAACTGTACTTCAATAAAAAATTTTAAAGTGTTATTAAATCAGCTGGACTTTTAAAAATTTATATTTGGAGGAGGGGGTAAGATAGGGTCATCTTTTCTTTTTTAAACTTTTTATTTTGTATTAGTGTATAGCCAATTAATAAGCAACATTGTAATAGTTTCAAGTGAACAGCGAAGGGGCTCAGCCATACAAATGAGTCATTTTCTTAATGTGAAAACCAGCCTAAGTGCAAACCAGATATTCAGCACTAGATCATACAATATATTTTTAATGGTGGAACACTAATGCACACAAAATCTGGAGAGAAATGTACATAAGAATCCTTTGATTTTAATTTTGAAAGACAAGAGAAAAAAATTAAAGAGCCAAATCTAATTTTCTTATGCAAAAAATGGGATTATAAAACTTTCTTTTCAACAAATATAAAAAGTGTACATTTCAAAGAGGGAAGCAAATGAAGTGACAAAGGGAATAAAGAAAAGTCAAATTAAAAGTATCAGAAACTGATAAGACCTGAGAAAAGGAATCCTAATGACTAAAAGAAAGAAACATCAATGTCAAGAGGGGATAACATGAACAAAACAAGAGATGGGAAGAGCTTGGTGGCAATGAAAGGGGGAACAAGATACATGCCATTTCTAGACAGCTCTTCTTCCAATTCTCCCTGCACCTCGTCTAGAACTCTTTTTCTCCAGTTTTTCATCTCACTCTCTGTCCTGCTATCATTTTCCACCAGCTTTCTAAATTAACTTATTCTATCAAAACAAACTTGGCCAGACCTTTAGATTGCCCATTCTTGTTTCAGCCAGCAACTTTTAGGATCCAAATTAGGTATAATTTTGTCTCCTCTAGAAGTTTAAACACTCTAATGACTTGGTTAGTTTAAGGCTTTTGTTGTACTAGATTATCCCACATAAAGAGTGTATTGTAACTAAATCAACAAAGACTTCTTTGAAGTTTGTGGGAGAATTTGATGGGAAACCATAACTCTTCCATTACTAGGAAAAATTCTATATAATAAAGCTTCTCTTAAAATCTATTATATCATCACTTTGTTCTAGTTACAGAACATTTCTCATTTCTTTACCACTTAGCTATTCTAGGCTTATAACTTCCAGAAAGGCCAACATCAGACATTCCAAAGTGCAGTGTTTATAAGCTCTATATTCACAAGATCTTCTTCTAGTTGTTTAAATGTGTTTGAATTTGATTTTCATATCTGTAAATAAGCTCTAGTTGGTAAGAATCTATAATAATACAGAACAAGGAAAAGCAGTAAAAATCCTATGACTACCTTAGCTGATCCTTCCATTAAAAAAAATGATTGTAGAATTGGGGACTATAATCAAAGATGAACCATCATTTGGGTTGGTTTCTTTTGACTGTAAAATTGTGGATTCCTTCAGTCTAAAATCTGAAAATCATTTAGAACCTTTATATAAACAAAGTCCATGTTATAGTAATTAAAAGCACTTTTGATAGATGCTTAAAGACCAAAACCATGGCTACTGAAAATGATTCAACATAAGATTTTTGCTTTCTTTAAGGTCAAATGCTTAAAAAATTAAACACTATACAGTTTCTTTTAACTGGGATGAAATACAGAGCAGATTATAATCAAGATTCTGTATGTCTGGTTCCTAATATATTTAAAAGGGATTTAACTATATATATAAACACAGGTATATATACATATACACACATATATACATATATAATGTGGCAAGAATACACAGAAGAACTGTACAAAAAAGATCTTCATGACCAGGATAAGCACGATGGTATGATCACTCACCTAGAGTCAGACATCCTGGAATGTGAAGTCAAGTGGGCCTTAGAAAGCATCATGACAAAACAGCTAGTGGAGGTGATGGAATTCCAGTAGAGCTATTTCAAATCCTAAAGGATGATGCTGTGAAAATGCTACACTCAATATGCCAGCAAATTTGGAAAACTCAGCAGTGGCCATAGGACTGGAAAAGGTCAGTTTTCATTCCAATCCCAAAGAAAGGCAATGCCAAAGAATGCTCAAACTACCGCACAATTGCACTCATCTCACACGCTATAAAGGTAACGCTCAAAATTCTCCAAGCCAGGCTTCAGCAATATGTGAACCGTGAACTTCCAAATGTTTAAGCTGGTTTTAGAAAAGGCAGAGGAACCAGAGATCAAATTGCCAACATCTACTGGATCATGGAAAAAGCAAGAGAGTTCCAAAAAACATCTATTTCTGCTTTATTGACTATGCCAAAGCCTTTGACTGTGTGATAATTCACAATAAACTGTGGAAAATTCTGAAAGAGATGGGAATACCAGACCACCTGACCTGCCTCTTGAGAAACCTGTATGCAGGTCAGGAAGCAACAGTTAGAACTGGACGTGGAACAACAGACTGGTTCCAAGTAGGAAAAGAAGTACGGCAAGGCTGTATATCGTCACCCTGCTTATTTAACTTATATGCAGAGTACATCATGAGAAACACTGGGCTGGTAGAAGCACAAGCTGGAATCAAGATTGCCGGGAGAAATATCAATGACCTCAGATATGCAGATAACACCACCCTTATGGCAGAAAGTGAAGAGGAACTAAAAAGCCTCTTGATGAAAGTGAAAGAGGAGAGTGAAAAAGTTGGCTTAAAGCTCAACATTCAGAAAACGAAGATCATGGCATTTGGTCCCATCACTTCCTGGGAAATAGATGGGGAAACAGTGGAAACAGTGTCAGACTGTATTTTTCTGGGCTCCAAAATCACTGCAGATGGTGATTGCAGCCATGAAATTAAAAGACGCTTATTCCTTGGAAGGCAAGTTATGACCAACCTAGATAGCATATTGAAAAGCAGAGACATTACTTTGCCAACAAAGGTCCGTCTAATCAAGGCTATGGTTTTTCCAGTGGTCATGTATGGATGTGAGAGTTGGACTGTGAAGAAAGTTGAGTGCCAAAGAATTGATGCTTTTGAACTGTGGTGTTGGAGAAGAGTTTTGAGAGTTCCTTGGATTGCAAGGAGATCCAGCCAGTCCATTTTAAAGGAGATCAGTCCTGGGTGTTCTTTGGAAGGAATGATGCTGAAGCTGAAACTCCAGTACTTTGGCCACCTCATTGGAAGAGTTGACTCATTGGAAAAGACTCTGATGCTGGGAGGGATTGGGGCAAGAGGAAAAGAGGATGGTAGAGGATGAGATGGCTGGATGGCATCACCAACTCAATGGACATGAGTTTGAATGAACTCTGGGAGTTGGTGATGGAGAGGGAGGCCTGGTGTGCTGCGATTCATGGGGTCGCAAAGAGTCAGACACAACTGAGCAACTGAACTGAACTGAACTGAACTGAATGCACATATGTGTGTACATGTCTGACTGTTTGTGACTCTTTGGACTGTAGTCCAGCAGGGTCCTCTGTCCATGGGATATTTTAGACAAGAATACTGGAGTGAGTTTCCATTTTCCTCCTCCAGGGGATCTTCCTAACCCAGGGATTGAACCCACATCTCCGTGTCTCCTGCATTGCAGGCAGATTCTTTACCCACTGAGATATATATATATTTTGAAGTTTGCATTTTTGAAGCACTGCCTTGGAACCGTGAGAGTTTAGTATGTAGATCTCTGAATATTTAGAAAAATAGCATATATTAGGCACACTGTGTAATTTTTATACTATTAGCTTCTAATGTTTTATAAAAAAGCTTTTTAAAATATTGCTATTTTGTTTTGTGATGGCAATGGTGATAGATACATGCAAGTGGAATCAGTTACATTTTAGAGACATAATTACAAGATTTGTGATGGATTTTACCTAGGAAGTGGTGATAGTGTTTATAAACAGAGACTATCTAGGTTCCAGCTTCAACATTCTGGTGGATGGTTATGCCATTTAATAATATGAGAAGAACCAAGGAAGCATAGTTTGATAGTAAGGAAAATGAAGAATGACTTAATAGAACTAAAGAGAGATCAAAAATGAATTCACATATACTGATTCTAGTGATCAGGCCATCTACCATTTGTCATATATAATACTGAGCGTTTTATATCTGCCACCTTTATCAATGATGTCAAATTTGGCTGAGATAAAAAACCAGCCTCTTTATGATAAAGGTGTCACAAATACCACATAACAGAAAAGGTAATATGTTATTCACCTATATTATTTTAGTTTAGAGATTATGATATGCAAATGATTCCACTCTAAAAGCAGAATGTAAAGAAGAACTAAGGTGTGTCTTGATGAAGGTGAAAGAGAAGAGAGAAAAAGCTGGCTTCTAAATCAACATTCAAAAAATGAAGATTTTGGCATCCAGTCCCATCACTTCATGGCAAATAGATGGAATAAAGTGGAAGCAGTGAGAGATTTTATTTTCTTGGGCTCCAAAATCACTGCAGATGGTGACTGCAGCCATGAACATGAAAGATGCTTACTCCTTGGAAGGAAAGCTCTGATGAACCTAGACAGCATATTAAAAAGCAGAGACATTACTTTGCTGAAAAAGGTACATCTAGTCAAAGTTATGGTTTTTCCAGCAGTAATGTAAGGCTGTGAGAGTTGGATGTAAAGAAGTCTGAGCACTGAAGAGTTAATGTTTTTGAACTGTTGTGCTGGAGAAGACTCTTGAGAGTCCCTTGGATTGCAAGGAGATCAAACCAGTCAATCCTAAAGGAAATAAACCCTGAATATTCATTGTAAGAACTGATTTTGAAGCTGAAGCTCCAATACATTAGCCACCTGATACAAAGAACTGACTCACTGGAAAAGACCCTGATACTGGAAAAGACCCTGATGCTGGGAAAGATTGAAGGCAATAGGAGAAGGGGGTGGCAGAGGCTGCAATGGTTAGATGGCACCACTGACTCAATGGACTTGAATATGAGCAAACTCTGGGAGATAGTGAAGGACAAGGAAGCCTGGAGTGCTGCAGTCCATGGGGTCACAAAAAGTCAGACATGACTTAGCGACTGAGCAACAACAGAGATTATGAAGATAAATATAGTAACTAACTTATGGAAACTGTGGTGTTGGAGAAGACTCTTGAGAGTCCCTTGGACTGCAAGGAGATCCAACCAGTCCATTCTAAAGGAGATCAGTCCTGGGTGTTCATTAGAAGGACTGATGCTAAAGTTGAAATTCCAATACTTTGGCCACGTCATGCAAAGAGTTGACTCATTGGAAAAGACTCTGATCCTGGGATGGACTTGGGGCAGGATGAGAAGGGGATGACAGAGGATGAGATGGCTGGATGGCATCACTGACTTGATGGACATGAGTTTGAGTGAACTCCGGGAGTTAGTGATGGACAGGGAGGCCTGGAATGCTGCGATTCATGGGGTCGCAAAGAGTGGGACACGACTGAGTGACTGAACTGAACTGAACTTATGGAAAAGTAAAGAAATTTATTTCATTGTAATTCTGAGCAGGGAATTACCACCAATTATTATTTCCATACTTTATGTGGAAATAATTTCCACATATATTTTTTCCTTATGAAAAGTTGATTAATGCCAGTTACAGATCCTGTATTACAACTAGTGAAAACAATAGAATATGAAGTTTGAGGATTATCTTGGTTATCCTTGATCAGTCCTCACAGTGATGGTTTAAAATTATTCACCACAAATTAATTTGAACATATCAATTAATAAAGCTCTTAAGTGTTTTGAGTACAAATCTGACGTATTCAGAAAATAATCATTTCAAAATTCACTGGAACAGAGTCATAAAGCCAGATTGACAAAGCTCTGGCCAACAGATCTGACATTCAGCTCTTTGCTAAAACTAATAAACAAATTTGCTGAAACGAATAAAGCTACATGGAACAAAGCAAAGCATCTTGGCCCAGTGAAATGATAGGCCTGAATTTGCCCCTGAATGTATTAACTGTTGGCTGGGAGACTTTGAACAATTAACTTTACATTTTGAAACTTGACTAAATTGTTTGTGAAATAGTAGTATTACTCTCGCAGGTAGCTCTGAGCATGAGAGAGTATTATAGACAGTGACTGACTATATAGTTTTAATTAACTCATTTTTGTGACAATGATGATAATAATGGCAATAATAATGATTATTTTATATCTTAGTAGAAATGTGATTAGGAACATGAACTCCGGAGTTAGTTTTTCACTCATAATTCATTTTGGTCACTTACTAGATCATCCATAAATGGTAATAAAATCCATTACCTCATAGGATTTTCATAAAGATTATATGAATTAATTAATATACAGTGATCTTAAACATACTTCATTAGTTTTGGTGAATCCGTCTCAATTCCCATGAAAATAACTAACATTATTTTCATGTTTCTTAGTTTCCACATTTACTTTTATCTTTCCTTAATGAATTTCTGTTAAGGAATGCAAATGAAATGGCTTTAGTGTCATACAGGACAAGGTAAATAACATTATAAAGTACATAGCATTAAATTAATGTTGAGAAATAAAGTGATGCATTCTAATATCCATCTATTAATCATCTGTCTATTTACCTACTTAACCAGCTTCCCCGGTAGCTCAGATGGTAAAGAATCTGCCTGCAATGCAGGAGTCCCGGGTTCAGTGCCTGGGTTGGGAAGATCCCCTGGAGAAGGGACTGGCTACCCACTCCAGTATTCTTGCTGGAGAATTCCATGGACACAGGAACCTGGCAGGCTACAGTCCATGTAGTCGCAAAGAGTCATACACAGCTGAGAGACTAACACAGAGATGATATACCAACTCACTTACCAATCTTATCCATCATGTTTTATTCATCTTTAAAAAGATGGTATGGGGAGGCAGGAGGGAGGAGGGTTCAGGATGGGGAACACATGTATACCTGTGGCGGATTCATTTTGATATTTGACAAAACTAATACAATTATGTAAAGTTTAAAAATAAAATAAAATTTAAAAAAAAAGAAAAAAAAGCACTTTCATGTAGTATATTATTTTGTACTTAAAATAAGTAGATATTCATTTTATAGATAAAAGATGAAGCATAAGAGATTAATTAAAATATCCACATTTAGAAAGCTTACTTCATGGCAGAATGTTACCTGCAAATCCAGATCTTTCACTCACTTTTTATCAGAATGAACCTGCTTTAATCCATATTTTACAACTACTTTGAGCATTCCATCATATTATATTCATTCACTCATTCATTTATTTAATTCTTCTATTCTTTTATTCACTTTGTTCATTCAACAAATATGCACAGACACTGCTTAGTATACCCAAACTGTAATAGATAAGGATGTAATTATCAGGAACAATAGAGTAGAAATCAGAAAATTTGAGAATAATTTCTATCATTCTCCTTCTGTTTGCTATGGGTCTTTTCTATCTGGATGACCCATCAGAATCTTCTAGCTTAAATGTCATCACTTCTTTTGTGAAAACTTTGAAGATCATACCATATACACAGTTCTTCTGTGCTCCCATGGCACATTATTTCTATCTCCTGTCTCATTATCAGCCATTTCATGCTGCCTTACAGAATATTATTTGTCTTGAGTGAATTGGATTTTCTTTTTTTTAATTAATTTTTATTGACTTATAGTTGCTTTATAATGTTCTGTTAGTTTCTACTGTGCAGCTAAATGAATCAGCTGTATGTATACATATATTCCATTGTTTTTGGATTTCCGTCCCAGTTAGGTCACCACAGAGCTCTGGGTAGGGGTCCCTGGGCTATACAATAGGTTATCATGAGTTATCTATTTTGTAAGTAGTATCAGCGGTGTGTGTAGGTAGGGGTCCCTGGGCTATACAATAGGTTATCATGAGTTATCTATTTTGTAAGTAGTATCAGCGGTGTGTGTAGGTAGGGGTCCCTGGGCTATACAATAGGTTATCATGACTTATCTATTTTGTAAGTAGTATCAGCGGTGTGTGTAGGTAGGGGTCCCTGGGCTATACAATAGGTTATCATGACTTATCTATTTTGTAAGTAGTATCAGCGGTGTGTGTAGGTAGGGGTCCCTGGGCTATACAATAGGTTATCATGACTTATCTATTTTGTAAGTAGTATCAGCGGTGTGTGTAGGTAGGGGTCCCTGGGCTATACAATAGGTTATCATGACTTATCTATTTTGTAAGTAGTATCAGCGGTGTGTGTAGGTAGGGGTCCCTGGGCTATACAATAGGTTATCATGACTTATCTATTTTGTAAGTAGTATCAGCGGTGTGTGTAGGTAGGGGTCCCTGGGCTATACAATAGGTTATCATGACTTATCTATTTTGTAAGTAGTATCAGCGGTGTGTGTAGGTAGGGGTCCCTGGGCTATACAATAGGTTATCATGACTTATCTATTTTGTAAGTAGTATCAGCAGTGTGTGTAGGTAGGGGTCCCTGGGCTATACAATAGGTTATCATGACTTATCTATTTTGTAAGTAGTATCAGCGGTGTGTGTAGGTCAATCCCAGTCTCCCATGTACACCACCCCCCCTGCTTTGTGTATGGTACATTTACTCTCTGTGTCTGTGTCTCTATTTCTGTTTTGCAAGAGTTGAATTTTCACAACAGGGGATTAAGAGAGTAAGAGGGAAATAGGCAAGAGGAGAAAAAGGCAAACCAAGCAGGAGAAGAATATGTATATTGATTATGTGGGATTGAAATCCTATAAATCCAGACATTTTTTTTAGCTGCAACAGAAGCCCTACTCGAACTGGCAAAATATCATCTAGTGGTTACAGAAATCAGAGATTCACTCACGTTTGCTTACATACTATGAAGTTTATTCTAAGCATATAGGCTGTGTGGTAGGCATAATAATTTCCCTTCCTTTATGGATGTCTGCATCTTCAATAGCAGAAATTGTGAATATGTGGTATTGCATGGCAAAGGAGAATTAAGGCTGCCTTCTTAATAAAGAGGTATTAGAGGGGATTTAAATAGAGTTAATATTGCTAATCAGTTGACCTTGAGATGGGGAGATTGTTCAGGATTTCTGCATGGGCTCACTGTCCTCAGAAGGGGTCTTACAAGTGAAAGGAGAGAAGCAGATAAGTCAGTGTTGGTCAGAGAGTGTGAAGATGCTTTCCTGCTGGCTTTGGAGAAATAGGAAGAAGCCATGAGCCAAGGAATGTGAGCCACACCAGAAACTGGAAAAGTCAAGGAAACATTTTTTTCCTAGAGCCTGCAGATGGAGCATGGTCTTGGACAGTGGATTAGTCACTCAGCTGTGTCTGATTCTTTACCACCCCATGGACTGTGCCTGCCAGGCTCTGTCCATAAAGTTCTCCAGGCAGGAACACTGGAGTGGGTTGCCATTCCCTTCTCCAGGTGATCTTCCCAACCCAGGGATCAAACCCGAGCCTCATGCATTGCAGGCAGATTCTTTACCGTCTGAGACACC
The DNA here is from genome assembly GCF_029378745.1 of Bos indicus. Classification (NCBI taxonomy): domain Eukaryota; kingdom Metazoa; phylum Chordata; class Mammalia; order Artiodactyla; family Bovidae; genus Bos; species Bos indicus. The sequence goes on from NC_091773.1 coordinate 48,576,264, forward strand.
AGGGAAGCAAACACACACGTCTTGCTGACACCTAGATTTTAGCCCGCAGAGATCCATTTTTTGCTTCTGATCTCCAGAAGTATAAGATTATAAATTTGCATTGTTTTAAACCACTAAATTGGTGGTAGTTTGTTACAGTAGCAACAGGAAATAAATACAGATAATACTAAGACTACAGCCAACTAAGCCATACATCTAAGCATTGTGGAAACCCAAGGACAGTGTTAGGGCCCAGCCCCAAAGAAAGAAACCAGTTTCCCTGGGACTTGAATGTGAAACAATTTCTTCCTGAATAAGAATTGAATAGAGACTAATTGAATAGTGACTAATATTGAATAGATACTTCAAGATTCAGCATTGCTCTGTTTCAGCTTATCTACAGCATTTTCTATAGGAGGATTTTGTGGATACTTACTCATATTTTATCAATAGTATGAGTCAGCCTTTTTGTGTTTTTGCTTTTCTTGCTGTGTCTTTCCAATTCTAATCTCAGTGCCAGCCAGCGACCTCACCCTCTCCTCTACTTACTCATTGATTGTGTTGGCCACAGGCCTTTCTTGCCTGCTTTCCTCAGTATGTTTTCAATTTTTGCCTTCTACCAATAGCTCTAGCCCCCATATTACTGTTACCAATGAGCTCCATTGATTTAATTAATTACTATTGGCCATACAGATCAGAGCTCTGGTACCAGACAGTTTCAGTAGATGTCGGCGAGACTATACTGGCTGTGCTTGGATCAGGCATCTACCACTGATGCAATAATCTTGGCAGATGTGGAAGCGCTATGAGTTACAAAATGCGGCCACTGAGGGAGCTTACTCAATAGGCACTTGCCTGTGTGTTTGCGTATGTACGTTTGTGCTTGTGTTTTCCACACTTCAAGTAAACTCAGTCCTCTTTTTCTAGAGGCTAAAATTATGGTTCTAGAATCAAATCCCTTGCTTTCAAATCTTGGCTCAGCTATGAGACCTAGGGCAAGTGAATAAACTACTCGAAGTCCATGTTTCTGCACTTACAGAATAGAGATAGCTTCACCCCATAATTGTTGTGAGGGTTAAATGAAATAATCCAATTAAGATGCTGGGCATGAAATAAGCCCTCAACAGTTTTTGTGGCATTACAGTTCTTGTGAGGATGAAATGAACAAGTTTATAGTCTTTACTGCTACATGTGAAAAGCTTTGTCTTCCGAATAGAGCAGATGATACTTGGAGATGAGAGATGGGATCTCATATTGCTTTGGAATAACTGAAAGAAACACACAGTTTTTTTTTTTTTTGTTGTTGTTGTTGTATAGATGTTACCCAATTTATTCCTTCATTAGTCAATATTCACTGAGCATCTATTATGTACCAAAATTGGTTACTAGACACAGAGATACAAGGAATAACAGGGTAAAGTATCTGGCCTCAAGGGACTCCCAAGTGTTCAGAATGACAGGAAGAAAAATAAAAGATATGGGAATTAAATTCAATCAACCCAACTTGTTGACTCTCAAACTTTGGGAGAAAAGAAAGGGAAGTGAAAAAGCTACAGTGACCATATAGATCACTGAATTTAGCTCTTTCATTTTATAGATGGTGCATCTGAGTTTAGGTATACAAGTATCTTTCCTTCAAGGAACCTCTGGGCCACTTCACCACAGTGAGTCCAGCCCTGTATGAGTTCCCTGGATTGGTTTAAAAGCAATCCCCTGAGTTCCTCCTGTGAGAATGTATCAGAGCTCAGTGCATGGTACCTTACTAAATATCTCTTTGGCGGAAAATCCAGCATGGGTCATCTTGCCATTGGATGAACTCAAGCATCCAATGCTTTGGAAGGTGTGAGATCAAACTTGATGCATCATTGTCTTTTCTGTGAGAAGATGTGATAAACCATAAACGTTTCCCAAGTCTGACCAAAGAAATCCATACCATCATGGCTTTCCCCAGTTTGGCATACATACCTTCTGGCATCATAATTCTTTGTTCTATGTCCACAGAATCCATCTATCATGATCCCAAAGAGTTTTGAAAAGCCTAGTAGTTTTTTTTTTTTTTTTTTGGTATGATGTAAAGTCTTTATTAATTCTTTTGAAAATATATTTTTAAAAATCAGCATTCTGACTCTGATGATCATACTTAGAACGTTTTATATTATTGGTTAATTCAAATGGTCTGAACAGAAACTTATCATTTTGTTGCAGAACAAATTGTTTAAGATGTTGTGTATTAATACCATAACTCCCATAATTTCGTGCAAATCCGTGCTCCAATAGCACCCTAAGAATTCTTTTATCATGGCATTGACCACATAATAACAAATAAATTAGTTGTATGTTAGTGTCATCTGAGAGATTATGAACCCTCCAACAACAGAAGTTCTCTCTTTCTCCACTTTATAGATATATAGTTATAGATATCTGCACACACACACACACACACACAGTATTTACATCTTCTGTCCCTCGTGGGATCTAGTGTCAAGTAAAGTCTCAATAAATGCTTGCTGAATTGAAAAGAATGTGTTAGTCTTATTCAATCATGAATTCAACAAATATCTTGATGTACCTATTATGCCTAGTACTGCTCTATGTGGTAAGGATAGATTGATTGATAAGAAATACTTAGTCACTGTCTTTTTGAAACTTAAGTCTACCCACTTCTTTTTTTAAATTCATTAACATGTTTTTCTGTCCTGGGTCTTGGTTGCTGCGCACAGGCTTCCTCAGGTTGTGTCAAGTGGGTCCTGCTCTCTAGTTGTAATGTGCATGCTTCTTACTGCAGTGGCTTCTAGGCTCTAGAGCACACGGGCTGCAGTGGTTGCAGCACCTGAGCTCAGTAGCTGCAGCTCAAGGGCTCTCGAGTGCAGGCTCAGTAGCTGTGGTGCATGGGCTTAGTTGCCCTGCAGCATGTGGAAACCTCCTGAACCAGGGATTGAACTCATGTCCCCTACCTTGGAAGTCAGATTCTTAACCACTGAACCACCAGGGAAGCCCTCTGCCAACTTATTTTTAATAAAGCCTGATAAGCATAGCACCACTGTATAAACAACTCCTACTCATATGATTTCCTTTACGTGGTGAACAAGCCATGAATTCAGAAATTATTTATTCACATAACGTTTCCAAGTTAATAATAGCTATTTCAGAGGTGGCTTCCAATTCTTGTTAAGGTTAGTTGTAGTCTCTGGAGCTCCATGTCTGCTATTTTTAATGGCTTCTGCCCAAAGCAGCTTAGCCTAATTGGGAAGGGATGTGTCCTTTTCTTGATAAGAGACTAACTCTCATGCATGATAATAGGAGTTATGTGTGAACAGGAAGGAAAACTCAACTCTTAATACTGTGGATTGCATAACAGCTTTTCAGAGACTGCTTTTATGATTGATTGTCTCCCCCTAAATGGCTTCCATCTATCAATATGATTTGAGGAAAGATTGCTTTTTTATCCTGGATAAGCCTCTCAAAACAAGACCAACTAATGATTTGAAAATTCCAAACACACTTTAGGATAGTGTGATGGAGTGAAAACACTTCCATTTGGATATCCCATAGGAGCTGCCATTCATTAATGTTTAAAACAGATGCTTCAGTGAGCAACATGTTTAATTAAATCCAAACCTGTTGTTATTATTCCAGAAAATATTATTATTAGCACACGTTCCAAATGGAACTCACAGCAACTTCTGGTTGGAGTTTGGGGAAGAGATTTTAATTTCTAAAAGAAGTCACTTAAAGTAGAAAGCACTGCAGTTATCTAGATACATTTTCATCAACTCAAGGCCACGACAGTTGTGAGCATTTGTTAATTGCTTAGAATCTTTGCTGCTTTGAGAAAGTGACTGAGCAGACCAGTGGCTGGGCAGGTCACATACATTATTATAAAATTCTGAAATCTGCACATGAAGTGTCTGTCTCTGCTTCTAAGAAAGGAGAAATGAGAAGGAAAAGTGTCTTCAGATGTTATAAGATGGACTTATAAGATTGGCAGATGTGTCACTAATTAAATAATTGCTGTCTTATGTAGTTCAAACAAAATTATTTGAAGCCCCAAAAATGTCTAGCAGTGAATTATTCAATTTAATACACAGTTATAACAAAAATAATTAGTATTTACTTTAAACTCTAAATTGTCAACAAAAAACCTCAAGTAATTATTTTTATAGTGCTGCATAATGAAATAAATGTGTAATTAGTGACAGATGGGACTTTTAAAATTTAAAACATAGAAAAAAAATCATATCACCTGTTTTGATTATTTTCTTACATGAGTGAAATTAGAATTTGTGAAAATGAGGTACAAAGAGAATTAGAAAAATATTAACTCTGCCTCAGTTAATACAACAATCCTTGTGCATGTTTTCCAGGGTCCAGTGAACCTTCTTTAACATGTCTTTTGTTTTGAAGCCTGAAGGTAGGTTTGGGCCATGTCACACCAACCGTTTCACACTGCTTTTAAGGGAACTGATTAGGGCTGAAGCTGAAGTTCCCGTGCTTTGGCCACCTGATGTGAAGAGCCAACTCATTGGAAAAGACCCTGATGCCAGGAAAGGTTGACAGCGGAAGGAAAAGATGGCAGCAGAGGATGAGATGGTTAGACAGCTGGGAGAAGGTGGAGAACAGTGGAGCCCGGCGTGCTGCAGCCCATGGGGTCACAAAGAGTCAGACAGGACCAAACAACACATTAGTGTAAAGATTTCTAAGTCTTAGAATCAACATTTTATTTGGGGCCAAGTTTTAATAGGAGAATGAAGTTTTAGGTTAAGTTACCAGGACTTACTTGTTTTATATGATAATTTCTCTAGTCTTGCCAATGCCTTTTTCTTTGTGGAATGAGGACACATATCTTTCCGTGGCCTATAGTATCACCTGAGCCATGGCTGAAACAATCAGTATGGATTCATCCTATCTGTCTATAAGATGGGCACAGCTTGCTATGGTTCTGTGGATGTTATAAACCTCTATTGAATATGAATGTCCATGTATGTCTTATTGACACTTGCAGATTGCTGTGTATTTTCATCATGTTATTTCTGATGGTAACTAGATTATAATGTGCTCTACTAAATAGATGTTATTCTCGTTTTTCTCTGTCTCATTTACCCCTATCTTCTGAGCCATGAGACTCTGGAGCTCACCCCAGGACTTGCCCCCAGTGATCATAATTAAATGAGTCTTGCCTTAGATGAGTTCTCTGTTACAGTTTTGGGTTTTTTTTTTTTTTTTTAAAGAATCTATACCATGGAAATATACCTCAAATCTGCATTTGGAAATATAAATTTATACTGCTCAGCTGTGAACTCCTGAGGGGCATGGGTCACATTTCATTTATCTTCTAACTCTAACACAGGGTGTTACATTAATAGGTACTCAATAAGTGTGGAACTGTATTTTAGCCCATGTCATAGATCATGGGGGGTGAGGAAAGTTGATGGTCTCATACTTCATGTTAAGAATGTAAATATATGGGAAACTTTAAGCATTTGAAAGAATCCAATAAGAAACATTCATTTTTTGGCTGAATTTGGAACCTATTGAGAGAGAGGTACAAGAATCAAATGAATACATAGATATCCTTTTTATTATTGAGAAACACAATATAACTTGTTACTTATGAGGCCAAATGGATTTGTTAACACTCTACTGAAATAAACATATACCCCCAAGTTGCAGTCTACTTCCACAAGGACAAAAGTCTTTCTGTGTGGGGAACAGCAAGCTCTACTGATAGGTGGATTCCAAAGATCCAGAAGGGGGATGCCATCTGTGTCCACTCTCTCCTACCGAACTCACCTCTCAGATAAGTGAATTGGTGTTCCTTCCTTGAAGGATAAGAACATGGAGAATGATTGAAGTAACATAAAGGAATTTTTTGCTTTGGAAGCCTGATTAATGAGAGATTAGAATGCCCCATATGTTCTCCATTGGTTTTAGTTTCTGTAGATAGAGATGTGGCTTTCCTCTCAAAGTAGTCAATTTCAGAGAGTCAGAAGTCAGGACAGTGGCAATGAAATTGTTGTCTTTTTTTATTGTAGGAAAACATACTCTTTTCTACCAAAAGGGAAGATATGAGAAATAGAGAAATGATCCACATTCATTGTTTTAGCTGAATAGGATATATATATATATATATATATATATACACACACATATACATACACATATGTATATATATATATCTATCTCCTTGTGAATAAGGTTTCTAAAGATAGCAGCTCTGTTGCCAGTCCTTTGGTCTCTCCCCTTCCTGGTTCTCCTTCCTTATAAAAACAGTTTAGCAGGCTAATTTCATGGGCTTTTACCCTGGACATGCACAGAGAACTAAAGGGGTGGGGAAAACAGTCCTCCACTCAGGAGCTTGCAAGTATTGCTGATGACACCGTTGGCTGGTAAAAATCTTAGGGGACATCTGGGGAAGATTGTGACTCTGTGGTCCTCAGCCTATAAGGAGCTAGGGGAGGGAAACTGCGTCTAAGGGATAAAACCCCAGCGGACCTCCTACTTGGTGTGCTTGCTCCCAGACCTTTTGATTATCGGGCACCCTTCTGCAGAAGTAGAGACTACCTTGCTGATCCATTTTTGATGGTCTGTTCTATTACCCTGACACCGTTTTGAGAGCATTTCCAACATTATGGACAAAAACTAGTCTGCAGACTTGACTTTTATTTGTGGTATGCTCTTGAATCAAACTTTCTCCAAAACTATGACTCTCAGATGTGTGTGTGTTAGTCACTCAGTCATGTCTGACTCTTTTCATTCCCATGGATGGTAGCCCACCAGGCTCCTCTGTCCACGGGACTCTCCAGGCAAGAATACTGGAGTGGGTGGCCATTTCCTTCTCCAGTGCATGCTAAGTCGCTTCAGTCGTGTCTGACTCTGTGTGACCCTGTGGACAGCAGCCCACCAGGCCCCTCTGTCCACGGGATTCTCTAGGCAAGAACACTGGAGTGGGTTGCCATTTGCTTCTCCTATTCTGGTACCAGAGGGCTGCAACAGCGACACTGAGTTCCCTTGTCCACCGCTGGTTGTGTTGTAAGCTGAGGTATCCATTCCTCAGAAAGGCTGTAGCAGGGCCCACCAGTCATATTTCACCTGAGTTTTCACCTCTGTTTCTGCTTGTCAGTTTCTCTTCTTCCTGGTCACTTTCTAAACCTCATCTCACAGCTTTCTGTGAACTACCCCAAATTGCTTCCATCAATCTTACTTCTCGAATAATCCAGAGTAGATTTGTTTTCTCTCTAACTAAAAATGCTGACCTATATACCCAGTGTATTCTGGGAAGATGAGTAAGAGATAGCTAGAGAAAGAAGATAGGAAAGATATTCCTGGGAGAGCTCTCAACACAAAGGCATGGCAGCTAGAATGCCATGCTGTGAGGAGCTCCAGAAGATGGGAATGAGCAGTGTGGCATGGAAGGTGAAACACGCCAGGGTGGGGAAACTGATGGATAAAGCCAAGATGTTCATACTACGTTGGAGGTTCTTCTGTAGATGAACCACTAGAATATGTTCAGCAGGAAAATGGCAAGACTGTATTTGCAATAAAGATAGATTGCTCCGGCAGATAGGAATGATTTGGTTGCTAATAACTAAAATCCAATTAATAGAAATATGAACCTGAAGGGCATTTATTGCATCCCTATCAAGAAGTCTAATGTTGTAGTCAGGATAAGGCAGTACTGCACATTAACAATGTCATCAAAGCCCAGATTTTGGCATCCTTCTTCACTTTGCCATCATCTGCTTGTTGGCTTTTATCCTGATTCATAATCACAGATTGGTTACTCCATGTGTCATGTACTACTCCAAACATCTAAATTAGAAATCAAGGAAGGAGACAAGCTGCTATACCAAAGCTGCTGTGTCTTTTATCAGAGAATAAGAGTTTGACTACAAAGAAAGCTGAGCGCAGAAGATGCTTTTGAACTGCCATTGATGCTTTTGAACTGTGGTGTTGGAGAAGACTCTTGAGAGTCCCTTGGACTGCAAGGAAATTCAACCAGTCCATCCTAAAGGAGATCAGTCCTGGTGTTCATTGGAAGGACTGATGTTGAAGCTGAAACTCCAATACTTTGGCCACCTGATAAGAAGAGCTGACTCACTGGAAAAGACCCTGATGCTGGGAAAGATTGAGGGAGGAGAAAGATTGAGGAGGAAAGATTGAGGAGGAGAAGGGGATGACAGAGGAAGAGATGGTTGGGTGGCATCACTGACTCAGTGGACATGGGTTTGGGTGGCCTCCAGGAGTTGGTGATAGACAGGGAGGCCTGGAGTGCTGAGGTTCATGGGGTCACAAAGAGTCAGACACGACTGAAGGCTATTTCCCGAATTTCTTAGTTGAAGTGCTCATGTTTATTGGAAAAAACTGAATCACCTAACCACTCCTAGCTGAAAGGGAGGCTGAGAAAATGAATAACAGGCAGGAAAAACAAACAGAAAACACCTATATAGCAAAAATCTGGATGAGGTGTAGGGAAACCCACAAGGGACGGTGCCTTCACTGGGGGCTGGCAAGAGTGGGAGGCGGGATTCCACTCTCACCTTGCCCTGAAGGAAAAAATGGAAGAAATATTGATTGAAACTGAAGACAGAGTCCTGTGGAGAGTGCCAGCTGACTGGAGTTCTATCCTTGGGTCATTTGATATAGCCAGCACACTGCAACAGCAACTCCACAAGGACTGGAAAGGAAAGTACCCTAGCCTTACTCATCTCACTTGTCTGAATGTCAGCTAGCTCATTGACTGAATCCACCCCAAGCCAGATGATGAAAGGGTCCATTGATATTGCTCCTAAAGGTCAATCTTGTCTGAATGTCAGCTAGCTCATTGACTGAATCCACCCCAAGCCAGATGATGAAAGAGTCCATCGATCTGTGGGGCAGAGAACAGTGTGAGGATGTAGGGAGGATAGATTTGGAGAGGTAGATGAAAGCTATCCAGCACAGACTGCCTTGCCTGGCTTGAGATGGGTACTTTGCTACCAGTGTAGACTGAGATTCAGCTAGAAGGAAGAAGGAAAATATCTCTGTGTAGGCAACCAATACTGTCTGCCATACTCACACTTGGGAGAGTTTGGAGATGGCTTTAAGGTGAGAAATTGATCACAAAGCCCTAGCAGGAGATGCTGGGATGACTTTTGTGTATGTGTGCTCCGTTGTGTCTGTCTTTTGTGACATCATAGACTGAAGCCCACCAGGCTCCTCTGTCCATGGAATTTCCTGGGCAAGAATACTGGAATGGGTTGTCATTCCTTTCTCCAGGGGATCTTCCCAACCCAGGGATCAAATCTGTGCCTCCTGCATTGACAGGCAGATTCTTTACCACTGCACCACCTGGGAAGTGGGATCACTGTTATCTGCCCTAATTCTCTAAGGAGGATTCTATGTGAGACTATAAACCTAATTATTTATCAGGATATATCTTTACAAATTTGAAATATTTGCTAGATTTAGAAACTTGAGTTATGTTTCAGATGAGTATATTTTGATCTGTTTTAAATAAATTTCAAAAAATTTGAAGTTTGAAAAAGAGCTTTGCATTGCAATAGAGCCCAGTCAGTCATATATATTATGTTGAGATTAATTGGTAGAATAAAGAGTGAATTGGAAATAAAATTGAGTATTCCTCAAAGATATTTTGTTGTTTAACAGTGACAAGAGTCTGAATTGTACCTTTGTCATCTGTAAGATGAGGACATTATATCACACATACCAATCTTCTGGTTTATCTGCGTACCCTTAGCTTCTAATTCAACATCTGCATATAATTACACCCATCTTCATCCTTAACCGTTGCTGTGCTGTTTCTTCAGTCATGTCCGACTCTTTGTGACGCCATGGACTGTAGCCCACTGGGCTTCTCCGTCCATGGGATTCTCCAGGCAAGAAGACTGGAATGGGTTGCCATGCCCTTCTCCAGGGGATCTTCTCAACCCAAGGATAGAACCCTTCTTTTTTCACTGAGTATAATTCCCTGGAAATCTATCCAACTTGATAGATTATGCCTTTTAATTGCTGAGTTGTGGTCCATGGTATGTAGGCACCTTTTTCAGTAACATCATTCTTCAGTCAATTGCTCTCTTTAGTTGATTAAGTATACAGTAGTCCCTCCCTTATCTGTGGTTTCACTTCCCACGGTTTCAGTTACCCGTGGTCATCCTTGGCCTGAAAATATTAAATGCAAAATTCCAGAAATAAACAGTTCATAAGTTTTACATTGCTTGCTTTTCTGAGCAGTGTGATGAACTCTCCCACCATCGCCCTCCTACTCATGACATGAATCATCACTTTGTCTCGTATATCCCACTAAGTGCTCTCTTAGAAGCCATCCCAGTTATCAGATGAACTGTTGAGGCATCTACCACAGTGTTTGTGTTCTAGTAACCCTTATTTTACTCAAAAATGGTCCCAAAGAGCAGGAATAGTGATGCTGGCAATTCGGATATGCTGAAGAAATGCTGTAGACTTTGCAACTTAATAAGGAAAGGATACACTGAGGTTGCTAAGATCTACACTAAGAACAAATCTTCTTTCCATGACATTGTGAAGCAGGAAAAGGAAATCCGTGCTTATTTTGCTGGCAGACCTTAAACTGCAAAGTTACAGCCACTTGAAATCAGGGATATGATGTGCAAAAGAACATACTTTGAAAGATTAAATTAATACCTTGATCCTTTCTCAATCAGCCTAGATGTAAGATTCACAGAATCCATTTTCTTTTTTTTTTCTTTTTTTAAATATTTACTTTATGAAATAGAGTTAATTTACAATGTTGTATTAATTTCTGCTACTCATCAAAGTGATTACAGCATCCATATTTTTTACATCATATGAGGCACTCATATTCTTTACATTTGTTAAAGATTAAATGGAACTAGCTTTTCTAAGACTGAATTTGTTTTGACCAATATTTATTTATGAAACTCCTGTTAATTTTACTCGACTCTGCAAAATAAAGAAAAGTTACAGCCACAATATGTAGGGTTTAGTTACAATAGAAAAGGCATTCAATTTGAACAATAAGATATTTTGAAAGATGGCATATTCACATAACTTTTATTGTAATATATTGTTTTATTTTATATTATTATGGTTAATCTCTTACTGTACCTAATTAAACTTTATCAGAGGTATATATAAATAGAAAAAAAAAAACCCTAGGATATGTAAGGTTAGGTACTATCTGATTTCAGGCATCTTACCTTGGGGTCTCAGAATGTATCCCCCACGGATATGGAGGGGCTATTGTATTGAGTTTTCGTGAATCAAATACTTAGGTCAATGATCATATAATCATCTAAATCCTTTTTACTCAAAGCATGGTGGGAAGACTAGCCAGGCCAGTTATCACATGGAACTTGTTAAAATGTATACTCTCAGCCTACTTCCAGACCCCCACAGTGAGATTCAGAAGATGAAGAAGACCCTCAGGTGATTCAATATGAACAATAAAGTGAGAGAAGCACTGAGCTAAATCACCCTGAGGACATCAACCAAGTGCAGAGCTTACTGGATGGTGATTTTCCTCCAGATTGTAAAGAAAAGTTGAGCCTCTACTCTACCCCTTGGAAGTAATTTAATATATTTTTTTCTGAGCTTTCAGATCCTCAGCTTTTTTTTTTTGTTTTTAAGTTAACTGGATTAATTTCCCCCCAGGTTTCATCAGACATATTACCAGTCTGTGTGAAAATATTCTCTCCTTTAGCCAATCTGGCAAATTCACTGGAGAAAACTGGGAACTGGCCGGTGGCCATCCTATGTGCAGAGCACCACCATTTTCACTACAGAAAGCCCCATTGTCTAGAAATAATAGTGAGGTTTTGCCCACAGCAGAAATCTGCATTCAATCCTGCTGTCCCAGGAGTGGAATTTTGCCTGGAGCCAAATTCTCAAGTCTTCTTAATTTTTGGTGAAGATATGTGTTTTTGCAAGTGCAAATTCATGAAATTAAAGTTGGACTTTTCCTAGCTTTCCTCTATCCAGTGTTTTATGACAGGAAGGACCTTTGAGTATTTTCTCAAAATAGCAAGTGCCAGCAAAGCTAAGCCAGGTTTGCTGTTAAGCTCACTACCCAAATCTTTGAGAAAGGTTGGCCTGGAAACATAAGGATATCACTGTGAATTTTGATATTCGTCCAGAGTGATCCAGTCAGGTATAGTCAGTGGCCCAAAGGCACACTGTACTGAAGTCCTGCACCAGGATCCAAGACCCACTGGGACCCTCTTTCATCCTCTAGTCCTCGTAGTTAGACCCTCTTAGTTCCTGCTTTCTTGTGTCATTCATAGATACAGCCTTCAAGATAAATAAAAGCACCAGGGAACTGCAAAGACTGCCAAGTAATCTGATTTTTTTTTAAGATTTCTATTAAAGATGTGTAAAGCATCTTCAGTGAAAGAAACACAGCTGAAATGATTGCAAATACACGGCGTGGTGTGTACTACAGTTCCATTATTGCAAGCAACAATTCAATTGAAAAGGTTACTTTGACTATTGTTTTAGTTGGAACCATGTTTGTTTTCATATTCTCAGTTGCTAAATGCAGACAGTCAGAATTTCTAACAATAGCCACAGTATGTGGCTGTAACAGCAGTGTTCTTGCCTCATGTAGGTAGCGTCAAAATAGTTGCAATCCCAAAGGCAATCAGCCTCTTCCATCACACTCGCTGTGCGTAATGCTCTGATGCACTTTATACAGTTGAAATGTACTGCCCTTCACTATACTATGCTATTTAACTGAAGTATGGTTTACAGCTCTACATGGTTGGATGAGCAATGAGTTTTTTAGTAAAGAAAGGAGACATGACTTTTTTGTGTGTTTTGCAAACCTTTAGTTTGTGTCTTGGCTTATGGCAAATTTCCATTATGTTAATTTCATAAGTTTTTAAATAAGAGTCAATTGAAGCTGAACAATCATTTGTTTTCACATAGTTATTAAGAGAATGCCCTTGTCTGGCTAAAGGGAAAAAATTAGTTAAATGAATTAAATGAATAAGTTAAGTTTCTTTGGATAAAAGAATCATCTCTATATCACTTAAGAAGTTCAATATGTCGATATTTTTGTATCTAGGATTGATTTCCATTTTTCTTTTTTTTTTTAAATTTTATTTTATTTTTAAACTTTACATAATTGTATTAGTTTTGCCAAATATCAAAATGAATCCATCACAGGTATACATGTGTTCCCCATCCTGAACCCTCCTCCCTCCTCCCTCCCCATACCATCCCTCTGGGTCGTCCCAGTGCACTAGCCCCAAGCATACAGTATTGTGCATCGAACCTGGACTTGCATCTCGTTTCATACATGATATTTTACATGTTTCAATGCCATTCTCCCAAATCTTCCCACCCTCTCCCTCTCCAAGAGTCCATAAGACTGTTCTATACATCAGTGTCTCTTTTGCTGTCTCGTACACAGGGTTATTGTTATCATCTTTCTAAATTCCATATATATGCGTTAGTATACTGTATTGGTGTTTTTCCTTCTGGCTTACTTCACTCTGTATAATAGGCTCCAGTTTCATCCACCTCATTAGAACTGATTCAAATGAATTCTTTTTAATGGCTGAGTAATACTCCATTGTGTATATGTACCACAGCTTTCTTATCCATTCATCTGCTGATGGACATCTAGGTTGCTTCCATGTCCTGGCTATTATAAACAGTGCTGCGATGAACATTGGGGTACACGTGTCTCTTTCCCTTCTGGTTTCCTCAGTGTGTATGCCCAGCAGTGGGATTGCTGGATCATAAGGCAATTCTATTTCCAGTTTTTTAAGGAATCTCCACACTGTTCTCCATAGTGGCTGTACTAGTTTGCATTCCCACCAACAGTGTAAGAGGGTTCCCTTTTCTCCACATCCTCTCCAGCATTTATTATTTGTAGACTTTTGGATCGCAGCCATTCTGACTGGTGTGAAATGGTACCTCATAGTGGTTTTGATTTGCATTTCTCTGATAATGAGTGATGTTGAGCATCTTTTCATGTGTTTGTTAGCCATCTGTATGTCTTCTTTGGAGAAATGTCTATTTAGTTCTTTGGCCCATTTTTTGATTGGGTCATTTATTTTTCTGGAGTTGAGCTGTAGGAGTTGCTTGTATATTTTTGAGATTAGTTGTTTGTCAGTTGCTTCATTTGCTATTATTTTCTCCCATTGTGAAGGCTGTCTTTTCACCTTGCTGATAGTTTCCTTTGATGTGCAGAAGCTTTTAAGGTTAATTAGGTCCCATTTGTTTTTATTTTTGCTTTTATTTCCGATATTCTGGGAGGTGGGTCATAGAGGATCCTGCTGTGATGTATGTCAGAGAGTGTTTTGCCTATGTTCTCCTCTAGGAGTTTTATAGTTTCTGGTCTTATGTTTAGATCTTTAATCCATTTTGAGTTTATTTTTGTGTATGGTGTTAGAAAGTGTTCTAGTTTCATTCTTTTACAAGTTTTACAAATTTAAATGAATAAATTGTTTCTTTGGATAAAAGAATCATCTCTATATCACTTAAGAAGTTCAGTATGTCGATATTTTTGTATCTAGGATTGATTTCCATTTTTATTTTTTGCTAGCTCCACCAAAAGAAATTTCTTTAAACCTCTGATATTGGTGAAGCAAACATAGTAATTCATTTTTTGAGATTCACCACCCCTCATACACTATTGAATCCTCATATTCTATAGCTTTATGGAGTGCCTCTTGACTTTCTTATAAATCATATCTAGAGAAGCTACATTTCCCACATGTATCCTCATACCACTTGTAACTTTTAAAAATCTTACTAAAATTTTTCTTTTAGTGGCTGGCTTTTATTTGTTTTTTTTAACTATTGAGTTTAGTCACTGCAGTCATATCCGACTCTGTGCAACTCCATGAGCTGTAACCTGTCAGGCTCCTCTGTCCATGGGATTCTCCAGGCAAGAATACTGGAGTGGGTTGCCATGCCCTTCTCCAGTTTACTTTAAGAATATTATTCTGTTCATAGGTAAGAGGAGGTAATGGCAGAGTTGTAACTAAAAGTGACTGTTGAGCCATTGGCCAATGCCATTCACAACACTTCTCAAATTTTTCAAGTTTCAATTGAAATCTCCAGATAACTCTTAAATAGTAATTAACACTAACGTCAATTCCATAGAGCTCCAATAATTTGTTATTTCTTAAAGCTGAGAATTGGACCATAGAAGAAAGCTGAGTGCCAAAGAATTGAATCTTTTGAATTGTAGTACTGGAGAAGACTCCTGGGAGTCCTTTGGACTGCAAGGAGATCAAACCAGTCAATCCTAAAGGAAGTCAACTCTGACTGTTCATCGGAAAGACTGATGCTGAAGCTGAAGCTCCAATACTTTGGCCACCTGATGTGAAGAACCGACTCATTGGAAAAGTCCCTGATGCTAGGTAAGATTGAAGACAAAAGGAGAAAGGCGCAGCACAGGATGAGATGGTTAAATAGCATCACTGACTCAATGGATGTGAATTTGAGCAAACTCCCGGAGATAGTGAAGGACTGGGGAGACTGGCGTGCTGTAGTCCATGGTGTTGCAGAATTGGACACGACTAAGTGACTGAATAACAACAACAACAAAACTTAAAACACTTAAGATGAGCTTTCTTTTTTTATTACACAAAATAAAATAATTTAGTACAAAATGGGCAAAAGATTGAATAGGCATTTTACCAAAAAAGGATACATGAATTGCATGTAAAAAACATTTAAAATGCTTAACATCTTTATTCTTTAAAGAAGTGTATGTTTAAACTACATTGAAATGTAACTAAAGATTTATTAGCATGATTAAAATGTAAAGACTGATAATCCCAAGTACAGCTAAGGATGTAGAATAACTGGAACTCTCTTGGGTTGTTTGTGGGACTGAAAAAATAAATGTTATCATCCCCCTTGGGGAAATCTTAGTAAAGAAAGTCATGGGATTTTTGTAAGCATAGTTTAAGATGAATTTTTATCTTTTTTTATTGTTGACTATTTTATCATTGTGATTTTCCTATAAAGGAAGAATGAGGTATACCCTAAGAGTACTTTTCTGCAAGTGTTTTACTTTGTAACATGTAAGTCACTAGGAGGAGTTCAATCTTATAGTTAATATCTGGAAACTTTTTCATAAAATTTTAAGATGAGTTGTTCTATCAAATACTTAAAGCTTAGGAGACTCTTCTCCACCTTGCTGATATACAGCTTATTGGGCATAGTTCTCAACCAAGATTATTCTCCATGGTGCTTCTATTGAGGCAGGTGACTTCTCTCCTTGCATATCTCTGAAAGTTTCTAGAGAGATCTTCAACTAACTGCAGCATTCTCCTGTTGCTTTGCCATACATTTTTGCAATTGAAGATCTGCATGGGTCTTGAGCTTAAGAAATGGGATAGGCTTCTGATGTTGGGTTGACCAGAAGTATTTTTTCTTCTTTTAGACTTTATGTCCTCAAATTCCTATATACTTCTGGAATTAATTGATGCCGATCTTTAGCCAATCAAACAGGTTTCCCCCACTGTTTCTGTTACTATTGTCTCAATTTCTATTGCTTTGTCTCAGGTTTAGTCTATTATTATAAGTTGGATGGGCAAGGACTTTTAAATCTTTAAGATTTAGTTTGTCATTTATAATCACCTCCTTTTTTCTTGCATGCACTTTCAAAATTATGTATTTCATTATTTCATATTTTCTGTGTATTTCAACAGTCATATATTTCTTTTCATTTTCAATTTATATTCTATTGAGAAAAATATCAGTCAGAGGTCAGTTGGGAAAACTAGAACTGATATCAAGTATCCAAATCAAGAGACTGTGTTATGAAGATTTTACAAAGAGGGTGGAAGAGCAGTAAGGCTAATAGGGAACAATGAGGCAGTTCAGAGATTAGCAGCATCTGAACACTAAACTTTCTTGAGCTGAGACAACAAAGGAATGAAAAGTGTTATTAGAGTCTTAGTGGAATCTAGGGTCACCAAGGTACAAATCCAAAAGAGAGTTAGAGAAGAAATATTCTGCATCCGTCTCTTTTTTTGCCTTCCATATTCTTGTTAGTATCTACCATCATCAGAACCCATGAGAAGCCACTGGGAAGGGGAATCTGGGAAATGTAATTCACAGGGAATCAGCCACCTCCAGTGGAGAAGAAAACAAGAGGAAGGAACAGGGAGGAATCTGACATTTGACAGGCAGATGATTCTGTTGGTTGTTGGCAGAGTTGATGTGCTTTTTATTCTGGAGCATAGTTTTGCTGTGATTATGGACATGTGCAGGTCTAAAGTTTATTACAGAGAGTATGTTCTGAACATAGGAGGCTGCAGTCAAATGCAACTGTAGGCACTTGTAGCAATTAGAAATAAATTTATTTTCTGGAAAAAAAACTGTTATGAATCAATATATAAAAGAAAAGGTTAGTCACATGTAAGAGTTATTCCCACCCTGTGATAAACTTTGTAAATGCGGGTCATAGAAAAATTGGGAAATACTCAAGGTTAATTCAGGTACCTGAGCTTTATTTTATTACTGAAATGTGATGGACTTTTAGAGAAATCATCCACCTAGTTAGGATATGTGTGTGTAAATAGAGAATATACTATCAAGAAAGCATTATCTACATGATGTCCAGAAAAAAAAAAGAATTATAAGATTAGGTCTTTTGGACTTTCAACACTTCCCAGAGAAGAGGGCATGATCTTCAATATTCAACATTGAAAACTTGTCAATCAATCTCATGTGTTTAGTTATCATGAGACAGTCCTCCTGACTTTGGTCAATCCTAGATGGGATAAGCAGAACCAAAAACATCTTTAAAATGCATTTGATACACTATAAAAAGCAGATTTGTTACAACTAGACATGCCTGACTTGGCACCTTTTTCTGTTGCTTATAGTTGGCAATCTGAGTACAATTTCTTGATCTGACTGAAGTTGGCACCTACATTTGCAAATGAAAAGAATAATTTATTCCTTGTAAGGATATTTTGAACTACCTGTGTACTAGGCTAATTGTCAGTTCTTGCTGTTGCTTCTTTGTCTTGACTTTAATGGGGGTGAATGTTTAGGATTATAATAGTTTTTAGCCATAATAATGAAAATACTCTTGCCAGTTCATTGATGCGTATATTCTGCCTTCATATAGCTTCATATATGCTTCTACTATTATACTTCCCTTACTTCATTGAAACTGTAGAAGACATTGACCATTGTCAATGGTTGCACAGAATTCGACTTCCTTCTGCTTGAGAACTACATCCATATTGAGGGAACCAGTGACTAATGTCCCACAAGAGTTGAAAATGCCAGATGTTTGCTTACCCAGGTTCCCTTACAGGTGATGTGCAAACACATAATATAGGTCCCACCAATTAGTTGTACCAATCCAGTAGTTACAGGGACCATAGGAACTCTCTCAGCATTGCTGTTAGAAAGCATCTGAAGCTCCTGGGGTCTCAATGGCAGAAGAGAACTGGCAGTGGGGCAGTGGCAGTGTACCATTCAAGTGGGTTAAAGAGGGTGAGGAGCAGTGTTTTTTGCTTGGAGATGTTGGCAGTGGTGTCCCCATCATACTGGTTCTCCTATGTGATTTGGGGCATTACTCCTTTTTATATGGCCCTGACATCATTATCTAGCAATTCCTGGAGCAACCCTTTCCTAGTTTTAAGAAACTATTATGCATGAAAAAGTTACAGTTGGTTTCAGTCACTTGCAGCTAAGAGCCCTGGCTGATAGAAAATAATGTGTTTATGTTTTGGTTCCCCACTTCATTGATCTCCTAAGTGTACAGTCTTATTCATCTTAGTATACTTGGTGCTAAGCAATATCTGAAGTTGGACTGAACCAAGCTTCACTTTTTCCTTTCCCTTGCTCACCAAGTAACCTTCTAGTATAATTGAACTTTTCTTACAAATTTGCTTCTAGAGGGAGTGATATATTGAGCCACTGACAAAACTGCTCACACTCATGCTGTTCTTTGTGAAGAATTCAGGGACATTCAGGTCAGAATCTGATGACTGCGCTTGGCATGAATCAATTTACGGAAGCCTATTATTTAGAGTAGCAATGATAAAAATCATATTTCTGGGGCTGCAAAACTGAGGTCTGCCTTAACCTATGGAACTACTTACTTTGCAAGGTATTGCTGAAGTGGCCAGCCAACCTATTTTCATAAAATTTCCAAATTAGGAAATCTCTAACTTGAGCGATACCATCTGTATCTGCTACATTTCTCATTATTTTCACCCATTTTCCCACAAATATTTTCCTTTTCACTTTTACCACTCTTTGGCAGAAACAAAGCTGGATGGTTGGAAAGATAAAGCCGTATTTATTTTTCAATTGCATAACAAAACGCTATGCTTTTGCAAACACTTGAACTGGCCCATTGCTTTGATTATAGTTGCAGTTGGCTGCCAGCAGAATTTTAAAGAGAGGTGCAAGAAATAGGAAAACAGTTATGGACCCTACTCCAGAGTGCTGCATGAAAAGTAATAATGACTTTGCGTGCAAATCTGCATAGGAGAGCTCACAGAGGAAAGAGAATAAATTATTTGGAATACAGCTTGAGATTGAAACTGATTTAAAAATTCTGAATGAGACTTGAGACTTATGTTTAGAATCACTCATCAAAGAGTTTTATATGTTTATTGGATGGTATATAGATTTTTAGATCACCGAAGTCTTTTTATTCATGTTTGAACTCATTTTCTATGAACAGATACTCACTTATATGGAAAGTGTTTTACAGTTTGCAATGAACTTTCATATACTTTGGCTCAAGTGAGCTTCACAACAACCCTGAATAATAAGTAAGTTTTAGAGAAGGCTGTACCAGGAGCTGAAATTTTATAAAATTTCTCTGTCTCCCTCTATTCTCATAGAGAGCCAATAATTCACATGGGAGTCATTATAACATTCAATCACAGTTTTATATTTTTCTCTATCCATTTGAAAATATTCCTAAGGTTTCTGAGAAGAAATTGATTTTTTTGGTTGTATGCACATCTGGTATAACATGTTCAGGATAAACCACTCCATTTTGAAGGAAGATTTTAATCATTTTTCAATTCCACTAAAATGTGCAATTACCCTTAAGTTAGAATCATGAGATACAGCTTCTGTTAGTTTCTATTCAGAGCTATGTTTTCAATGTGTTCCAGGGCAGATAGCAACTATCATGAGCTTTTAAAAATAGCCAGTATGTTGGGCTGTTCTTAAACCACAAGGAAAACTCTCCATGAGTTTACTACAGAATGGAAGATTTCTCTATTTCACTGGCAGATGAGAGCATAAGAAAGCAGTAAATTGCTGAGCAATAATTAAGTAAGCTGGTAGAACATGTGACTAAATGTCTTAAATTCAACAGGTGCAGTTGCATAATTAAAAGATCTGAACTTTATTTACAAAATCTGGATGCTTTACTTGTAAAATTGTATAATTACCTTCTTGTAAAGATAGGAGATAATAACTAACATGTACTGAGAATCTTGAAATAAACAGTGGGACAGGAGCTTTATACTTTTATTGAAATTAGAGCTGACTCTAACAACCATAGTAAATATAAGACATGAGGAAACAGAAATGTTTAGCACACGTCAGAAAATGGCCATATCATAAAAAAGAGCCAGTAGGAGAAGGCAATGGCAACCCACTCTAGTGTTCTTGCCTGGAGAATCCCAGGCACAGGGGAGCCTGGTGGGCTGCCATCTTTGGGGTTGCACAGATCTGGACACGACTGAAGCGACTTAGCAGCAGTATTGATATTTAAGATGATGTTTTGTAGAATGGTGTTTCTGGCCAGGGAAGACCTAGGTCAGTTTCCTAATTGAATGAAAGCAAATAATCGTGATATTTATATCATCATCTATATAACATATCCATCTAAGACTGTATGACAAGGAACTAATAAACAGAAGCCTAGAAATTAGTCTCTCCTTTTATGATCTTGGGGGGGAAAATGTGGTTTCTGTTTTGGCCTGTGTTTGCCTGATGAAGCAAGAATATTTTCCCTAAAAGAGCAGTTATTTATGAAAAAAAAAAAAAAGTTAAATCACTACCAGGCATGTTAACTTAGAAAAGGAAACCAACTTAACTATTATCTGACTTTGGGAGACACAAGGACTTGGGAATGGGAAACCAACTAACCTAATTTTAAACTAAAGTTCAGTCATTGTAGCTTAAAATATCTCAAGACAAAGCTGATGAAAATGAATATAAGGCTAGTGAACATACGAAACACTCCAAAATATTTCAGTACAGAATGAAACTCATTTGGTAGAACAAGGAAAAATTGAAGCTCTGATATTAAAATATAAAATTATTAATATTTTAAGGATAACTTTAAAGATACAGACCACTTGAAGGTAATAAAAAATAAATATAACCTTATTATGCCTGTCCCTAAGAGTGCACACATCTGTTGTATGTAAGTTATGGCCAATAGAGAAATTCAAGGATTAGATTTGTGAATAATATTCCATTCATATTTAATAGAAAAGTATAAAATCTACAAAATTAAACTCATATCTATGTTATAGATATCCAGTCAATATTAAATATTCACAATGTGAATTACTTAGAGACATAATACTAAAGTCACTGCCATCAACAATATAAATGTAAATTTAGTTTACTAATTAACATTCTGTTGGTCTCTCTTACATCTCTTTCTGTAGGTAAGCAGACAGAGAGGAGTTTATTTGTGTGTGTGGTTTTGACAGTAGAAGTCAAAGGATCTAGAAGGAAGGAATTCATTGACTATGGGAAAGAAAATAGAAATGACTGTAGGTAACAAATATTGGTCTTCTGGTCTACCCCTAGGAGGTGAAGCCTAACTTAAAGGAAGAGTTGTTTCCATGAAGGTCTTCATAATATACTAGAATGAACAATAATGCCCCTATGATGCCCAAGAGAAAGTTATTTCTTTAACCTTTAAGTACCTTGGTTCTTCAAGTTCTCAAAGAAACATACAACATAACAACATGACAGACTTTCTTAGGGACTCCCTAAAATTAATGGGTGAGACTTCACATGAAGCTGAATGTTTTACATTAAAAAATGAGGAGAATACAGGAAGAGTATGACTCCTTCAGTCTCCATAAATTTGGGAAGTCTGGGGAGACAAAAATTAAATTAGAATTCTTAAGGCAAAACCCTGTCTTTTAGGATATTATTACTTACTAGAAGAAGAATATGAAAGCATGAAAATAAATTCAATCCATCTTCTAATTAACAAAATTGTTTTAGATATTTGCCATTTATCCCCACATTTGAAGGTATGTATAAGATAGTATTCTTCAGTTCAGTTCAGTCGCTCAGTCATGTCCAACTCTTTGCAACCCTATGAATCGCAGCACGCCAGGCCTCCCTGTCTATCACCAATTCCTAGAGTTTACACAAACTCATGTCCATCGAGTCGGTGATGCCATCCAGCCATCTCATCCTCTGTCATCCCCTTCTCCTCCTGCCCCCAATCCCTCCCAGCATCAGAATCTTTTCCAATAAGTCAACTCTGCATGAGGTGGCCAAAGTATTGGAGTTTCAGCATCAGTCCTTCCAATGAATACCCAGGACTGATCTCCTTTAGGATGGACTGGTTGGATCTCCTTGCAATCCAAGGGACTCTCAAGAGTCTTCTGCAACACCACAGTTCAAAAGCACCAATTCTTTGGTGCTCAGCTTTATTCACAATCCACCTCTCACATCCATACATGACCACTGGAAAAACCATAGCCTTGACTAGATGGACCTTTGTTGGCTAAGTGATGTCTCTGCTTTTTAATATGCTATCTAGGTTGGTCATAACTTTCCTTTCAAGAAGTAAGCATCTTTTAATTTCATGGCTGCAGTCACCATCTGCAGTGATTTTGGAGCCCCCCAAAAATAAAGTCTGACACTGTTTCCACTGTTTCCCCATCTATTTCCCAGGAAGTGATGGGACCAGATGCCATGATCTTCGTTTTCTGAATGTTGAGCTTTAAGCCAACTTTTTCACTCCCCTCTTTCACTTTCATCAAGAGGCTTTTTAGTTCCTCTTCACTTTCTGCCATAAGGGTGGTGTTATCTGCATATCTGAGGTTATTGATATTTCTCCTGGCAGTCTTGATTCCAGCTTGTGCTTCTTCCAGTCCAGCATTTCTCATGATATACTCTGCATATAAATTAAATAAGCAGGGTGACAATATACAGCCTTGACATACTCCTTTTCCTATTTGGAACCAGTCTGTTGTTCCACGTCCAGTTCTAACTGTTGCTTCCTGACCTGCATATAGGTTTCTCAAGAGGCAGGTCAGGTTGTCTTGTATTCCCATCTCTTGAAGAATTTTCCACAGTTTATTGTGATCCACAGAGTCAAAGGCTTTGGCATAGTCAATAAAGCAGAAATAGATGTTTTTCTGGAACTCTCTTGCTTTTCGATGATCCAGCAGATGTTGGCAATTTGGTCTCTGGTTCCTCTGCCTTTTCTAAAACCAGCTTGAAAGGAGATAAATATGAAATCCAGCTTTGGGTCCCCTATAAGAGGTGCTTTGCAAAGGCATGTGGTCTTCCTCAAGAGTTTTGAAAGTATTCTTTTGAGATGAAGCTGCTTCACACATGGGAAAATCTTTGTGTACTGTGAATAAGGATGGATATTTATTCATTTAAAATTGTTGACTCTCCCGAGAAATAATGAGAAGAACAAAAAGAGTGAAAATGAAAACCTTTAAATTTCTCACATGCCAGAAGTTTCCAAATATGAGTGTGTCAGCATCTTCTGGAGAGCTTTCAAAAGTGCATATCCACAGTTTTGCATCATCAGAGAATCAAATCATGAGGTCAAGTGAGGCTTAAGTTTTTTTTATAAAAATTTACTAAGTTGATTTTGGTGTCTTTCCAGGTTTGACAACCACTGGAATATAGCATAGACAATACAGGGGAAATTAGGGAAGGAAAAATCAGTAGAAGTTGGAACCATCAGATAACTCTTCTTTGAAGAACAGAGACTTGAACATGGTATACCAGAAAGTGAGATTTCAACCAGGAATGAAATTTTTCCTAAAGGAAAAATCAGTAGAAGCTGGAACCATCAGATAACTCTTCTTTGAAGAACAGAGACTTGAACATGGTATACCAGAAAGTGAGATTTCAACCAGGAATGAAATCCTAAATCGAAAAAGTGTGTTAGGTTAGTACTAGCAGTTATAACAGATAAACTCCCAAGTTACAGTAGCTTAAAGCAGGAGAAGTGTATGTTTCCTTCAAGTAGTAATTCATTGAAGGTGTTACTGGTTGGCTGCCAGGTCTTCATGTGGTAGTTCATAGGGTTCCAAGGCCAATCTTATTATAATCATAATTCCATTATCCCTTAGGACCTCATCATCTTTTGTAAGCAGCCAGTGAATGGACAGTCCACCTCATTCTTAAATCCTCTGACCTGGAAGAGATCCATATTACTTCTGCACATGTTTCACTGCTGAGAAATAGTGATACAACCACCTCCAGATGCAAGAGGAGGGAGAGGTTACAAATTATGGTTCCTCTCTGGGCAATTGGATCTCAGTACCATATTCAGTTCAGTTCAGTCACTCAGTTGTGTCCAACTCTTTGCAACCTCATGGACTGCAGCATGCCAGGTTTCCCTGTCCATCACCAACTTCCAGAGCTTACTCAAAACTCATGGCCATCGAGTTGGTGATGCCATCCAACCAGCTCATCCTCTGACATCCCCTTCTTCTCCTGCCTTCAATCTTGCCCAGCATCAGGGTCTTTTCCAATGAGTCAGTTCTTCGCATCAGGTGGCCCAAGTGTTGGAGCTTCAGCATCAGTCCTTCCAATAAATATTCAGGACCGATTTCCTTCAGGATCGACTGGTTTGATCTCTTTGCAGTACCATATTAGCACAGCATAAATGTGTATGGACAGTGAACTACTGTAATATGCATGCTACGTGTTCAGTTGTGTTCAGCTCTTTCCAACCTCATGGATTTTAGCCCACCAGACTCCTCTGTCTGGAATTTTCCAGGAAAGAATACTGCAGTGGGTTGCCATTTCCTTCATCAGGGGATCTTCTCAACCTGGGGACTGAACCTGAGTCTTCATTGTAGGCAGATTCTTTAACTGAACCACCTGGGAAGCCCATAAAGTGGGCTGCTGCTGCTGCTGCTGCTATAAGGCGCTTCAGTCGTGTCCGACTCTGTGCAAACCCATAGACAGCAGCCCACCAGGCTCCCCCATCCCTGGGATTCTCCAGGCAAGAACCCTGGAGTGGGTTGCCATTTCCTTCTCCAGTGCATGAACATGAAAAGTGAAAGTGAAGTCACTCAGTCATGTCTGACTCTTAGCAACCCCATGGACTGCAGCCTACCAGGCTCCTCCGCCCATGGGATTTTCTAGACAAGAGTACTGGAGTGGGTTGCCATTGCCTTCTCCAATAAAGTGGGCAGCAAATCCTAAATAAAAGTAAATTCTCTTAGAGTTATCTGCTTCAGATATGAACATTTTTTGCATGTGCATTTCATAGTTTTGTGCTGATGTGTATTTCTGTATGTTCACATCTTTTCCTTTTCTACTTATTTTCCTTAGGCTCCTGAACTGGAATTGATAACGGTGATGTAAACATTCCTTGACTTCATCAGACCCGTGTTCTGAATCTGAGTGTGAGAAAATGACTCCTGTAAGTAATTAACCAAGAGGCACATTGCCATCCTGGGTCACTTCATCTCCACAGGAGGGACCAAGCAGCTAAAGTAAAAGAGGATGCTGCCTGGGCACAATTTGATCTTTTTTTATTATTATTGTTTTTCCATTATAAATAGAAAGAGACAATAGAACCGGAAGGAATTCAGCTAAGGAAACATTCTGTGTTTATATGACCCACTTTTCATGAGAATGGAGTAACATTCATGAGAAGGCCAAATGTGGGCCTTTCCAAAAGGCAAGATGTAAGAAAAACAGTCTTTAAACATAGAGTGCCAAGGAAAAGAGGAGAATAAAGCTAGAAGTTCAAGCTCCCTGAATATTTAAATTTTGTGAGATAAGTAGGTGTGTGAAGAAGCTAAAAGTAATTTTATTTCTTTTGTTACATATTTGATTTGTGTTAAGAACAATTGGTACTCTCCCATAATGAAAGCAGTTCTGACATTTTGGTGTGTTTCACTGTTGGGTTATGCACAGAGTGTTCCTATGTCTTTGTTAATGTATTTTGAATAAAGATGGGTTTTATATTCATTCTGACCTTGTGATACTACCTTGAGCTCCACAGTACTATATAAAAAGATAAAAGAATTTTACAGTGATCAGTTTTGGCTATTAATGAAAATATTGCTTATTGCCAAAAGGAAATACATTTTGCACTATTCTAAATTGAGTGACAGTTTAGCCTGTTAAAAATATTTTTATAGGGGCAATGTGGCCTCAAGAAAAAAATCTGTTATCTTGTGGTTCCCATGGATATGGGCATATTATTTATGATCTGAAAATGTTTGGGGAAAATAAAATTAGTGACATTTGTCAATATTAATCTAATTCTCTCTTGAGTACACTAAAAGGGACACAAATATGTGATTTTTTAAAAAGAATACTTAAAAAAATAGCTTATATTTGGCTTTGGAATATATTTTTTGCTTCCAAGAATACTTCCTGTACTGTGCATGATTTTTTTCAGGATTGAATTAAAATAACAGTTAAGTCTTTTTCAATTCATAGTGTAACAATCTAACAGCTTCACATAAAACCTCCAGAATGTGGCCAAGAAATTTTTAAGGCCTTTGAATGGCCAATATTGATGTCATAAAGTCCATACACACAATTTAGATAGTTCCTTATCTGAGATCATCACAGACCATCAACCATGGTTTATTTAAGTCTAATTCATCAATGCTTGCTGTAACTTCTGTGAGGGTAGAGGAAGTTGATTAGACAAAGCAAAGAGACTTCCAAAAATTTTTTAGAAACACAGGAACATTCTGACCCTAGAAAGCTCAATCTTCATTTATTTAGCAAATATTCATTAACTTTGACTACTGTAAGCATGGATTTAGAGCAGGGAACTAGAAAGGCCTGGTGCCTGCCTTTGTTGAACTTCATTCAAATGGGGAAGATAAACAATAAATAAGTAAACAAATAAGCATATAAATCCCATGGTAATAAGTGCGACAGAAAATAAATCAGGGAAAAGAGCTAGACAGATATTGTGCTTAATCATTCAGTTGTGTCCGACTCTTTGTGACACTTTGGACTGTAGCCTGCCCGGCTCCTCGGTCCATGGAACTTTTTTAGGCAAGAATTTTGGAGTGTGTTGCCGTATCCTCCATATCCTCCTTCACATAGTCTCCTGTATCATCTGCCTTGCAGGTGGATTCTATACCCACTAAGCCATCAGAGAAGCCCCTGATAGTGGATATTATTTTATATAAAGTCATCAAGAAATGCCTTTCTCATAGGCATTCCCATGGATCCCCAGCAGCAGTCCCAGTGACCCAGCCCACCTGATTCCCTCTGCTGATGTCTCTTGGTTTTATTTCTGGCTTTCTTTCTAAAGCAGGATACACACGCCTCGAGCCGTATCCCTTCCCACATTGGTTTTAGATGTCATGTATCACGTTTTGTTTATTTTGTTCTGAAATTAAAGTAAAATAAAGAAGATGTATTAAAAAAAAATAAGGGTATCAGAAATGCCCTTCCCATGACCAATAGGACTCATGGGTTACCAAGTCTACCCTAGTGGTATCCCAGTACTGAGATATTATGACCCTTGCCACGACTGAAACAAGTAGAGGTGAGGAGCACTTACAAGATGTGACATGGTAGTTGTTCTCAGATAAGACCAGCTAGTTATGCCCAGCTGTTGTTATTGGTTAGTTGTTAGGTCATGTCTGACTCTTTCACAACCGTATGGATTATAGCCTATAGGCTCCTCTGTCCATGAGATTTCCCAGGCAAGAATACTGGAGTGGGTTGCTATGCCCTTCTCCAGGGGATATTTCTGACCCAGGGATCAAACCCACATCTCCTATACTGCAGCCAGATTCTTTATCACTGGGAAGTCCAGTTATGTCCAGAACCAGACGGAACAGTGAGAAGGAACTGTAATAAAGAACCAAGAGAGATTGTGGTGAGCTAGGGGCATGGCATATGTAATGCTCCCCAAAGAGAATATTACCTTTGCATGCGTGTAAATGGTTTTTTCAAAAAGGGATGCTGCCTCTGTCTTAGAAGTTGTTGGAATTAGGACAATGTACAACGCCCCCATCCCCCCAAAAAAATTCCTGTATCCAACTATTATTCCTAGAGACCTTGAATCATCAAGAAAAGATTAAATCAACTTGAGTATGTACTGTTTGAAAGGTGGGGAATCTTATTTTACTAATATTTCACCCTCTGTAGAATACTCAGTTTCCTGAGAAATCTCAATTCCCTGGGTGTTCTGATAGCTGTGATTATACAGCTATTTGTATTCCCTGAATATAAGAGTGATCAGAGTGGGAGGAGAGAGAAGTCTGTTGAAATTAAGTGGGAATTTTTTTTTTATTATTGTTTAATTGAAGACCATACTTTAATCTCTGTAGTTTTTATCTAATGTCCTTTTTTTTGTCCCAGGATACTATCCAGAATACTACATCATATTTTGTTTATCAAGTGTTCTTGGACTCCTGTTGGCTATAATAGTTACTCAGACTTTGTTTTTGATGATTTTGACAGATGTACTGCTCAAGTATTTTGTAGGACATCCTATTAGAATTGGTCTGATGTTGTCTTTATGATAAGACTGGAGTTATGGGATTTGGGGTGAAAAACCAGAGAGGTCAAGTGCCATTCTCATCAGATCATATCAATGGTCCATATTAAAAACCTGACTTATCACCATTGATGTTAATCTTGATTACTTGACTGAGATAGTACTTGCTTGATTTCTCCATTTAAAGGCATTCTTTCTCCTCCTTTCCATAGTTTACTCTTTGGAAAAAAATCACTATGTGCAGCCCCTACACAAGAAGTGACAACTCATATTCTACCTTCTTAGAAGTGGAATATCTACATAAATTATTCTGGATTTTTCTATAAGGGATATTTGTCTATTCACCTTCTTATTCAGTGATTTACTCATATCATTATAGACTCATAGTTATTTATTTTATATTTTCAGTTGTATTCCAATATCATTTCGTTTATCTCGTTGCTCAAATTTTGCCAGCTTGGGGAATTCTTTTGACTTTACTCCAAAGTCCCTTTGACATGCAATATCAATCAATCAAGAAACAATTTTTTTGGAGTACTTCTTTAGTTTCTGGTAGTATAAATACTGCAGGCTTATCTTGAATATTTCCTGTGTCAGTCCTATAGGCAGTTATTGCTCCAACGATGCCTGGTTCCTCTTATTTGAATAAGAAACCAAGATCTGACCCATAGGTGTTCTCCTTGCTGTTGAGGTATTCTCAGTACAAAGTCCTCTTAGCTGACAGAGCAAAGAATATATGGGTGTATATTAACCTGTGTATAAGTTAAACATGTTTCTCACTGATGTCTCCAACTCTAATCCATTACCAAATGCATTATTCTAGTCTTCTCCCCTTGTTTATCTGTAACTTCCCACCCTAATGATGAAAAACCTGGACTCCCTCAGTCTGTCATCCATTCACTTAAAAGTTCATTTCTAATATACATACATTAGTGTTTTCAGAATTTTTAACCTGTATTCAACTGGGATGCAACTTTATCAACTAGAGTATTTGTATACAGTTCCTTTGCTTTTAGCTTTATTCCACTCATTTCTAGTATTCCTTCTGTCCCTTTTCTCATCACCCTGTTCAGAGTCATTTCATACATTTGTGATAAATAACCTAATAACATTAGGTTATTTTTTCACAGTTTGCATTCTGTTTTTGTATCTCCCCTGCTCCTTCCCCACTCCCTAACCTCCTAAGTTATGTTTTTGAATTGCATATATTAAGGTTCACTCCTTGTGTTGTAAAGTTTTATAGATTTTGACCAATGGATATAGTTTCATACAGAATGGTTTTATTGCCTTAAAAAAATTCCTATATATGTTCAACTCTCTTCTTAGTCACCGAATGTCTTACAACCACTGATATCTCTACTTTTGACCTTTCTAGAATGTCATAAAGAAGTATGTGATATGTAACTTTTTTAGACTGGCTTCTTTCACTTAGCAATGTACATTTAAGACATCCATTTTTTTAAATGACTTGATAGCTTATTGCTTTGTTATCATAGAAAATGATTGCAAATGTCAGGATATACAATTTGTTTATCCATTCACCCATTCAAGGACATCTTGGTTGTTTCCAGTGTTTGATGATTATGAATAAAGCTGTGCTAAACATTCACATGCTAATTTTTGTGTGGATATAAGTTTTCAAATCACTTGGATAAATACTGAGGATTTCCACTGCCAGATTATACAGTAAGACTATATTCAGCTGTGCAAGAAATTGTGTCTTCCAAAGTGTCTGTACCATTGTGCATCCCCAACAGCACTGAATGAGAACTCTGTTGATCTACCTCCTCACCAGCAATTTCTTAGATTTCAGTCATTCCAATAGGTATGTAGTGATATCTCATTGTTTATAGTAAAGCGTCTGTTTAGAATGCAGAAGACCCGGGTTCTATCCCTGGGTCAGGAAGATCCCTTGGAGAAGGAAATGGCACTCCACTCCAGTACTCTTGCCTGGAGAATCCCATGGAGGGAGGAGCCTGGTGGGCTACAGTCCATGGAGTCGCAATGAGTCGGACACGACTGAGCGACTTTAGTTTAACTTTCACTTTCTAATGCCAAGTAATATTGAGCATCTTTTCATATGTTTCTTTGCATCTATGCATCTTCTTTGGTGAAATATTTGTTCAAATATTTTGCCGTCTTTTTTCATCTGGGCTATGTGTTTATTTATTATTGAATTTTAAGAGTTTTATGTATTTTAGTTTTAAAAATACTTTTATATTTAAAAAGGAAGCCTGAGTCAGCAAATATTCCCATGTACTAAAAAAGTAAAATGTACTGATTAAACAAATTATTAGTTTTATGTGTTAGTGTACACAAAAGGATAATTTGTGATTCTGCTAGTTGTTCTTCCTTACTTTTTATGCCTCAACTTAATATTTTGGTTAATGTCAATTGCAATCATAATAAATTTGATTTAACTCCTCCAATCTTCATTCATGTGAATCCCATGAGGCCAGATTTTGTCTCTTTTGTTCTACAGTCTTCAATCATATAGAATAATAATCACTCAATAAATATTGGTTGAATAAACAAATTAATGAACCTGAAAATGAAGTAGTAATTAATCAGTCAAGTATAGAAATACTTTATCATATTCACTACATTTTTTCAGTCATATACAGGTATTTTGACATCATATGAAAATACCATTGTGAGCAATTTATAATATAAGATTGCCTATTTCCAAGTAAAGCAAATGCTGTCCTAAAGATTTAAGGGACTGTATTAATTTCAGATAGGCATGGCCCAAAGGAATCTAATTTAAACATGCAATTTAAGACTGTGGACTTTGAAATTTCCTTTTTATATCTTATGGCAAGAATACACAGAAGAACTGTACAAAAAAGATCTTCACGATCCAGATAATCATGATGGTGTGATCACTGACCTAGAGCCAGACATTCTGGAATGTGAAGTCAAGTGGGCCTTAGAAAGCATCACTATGAACAAAGCTAGTGGAGGTGATAGAATTCCAGTTGAGCTATTCCAAATCCTGAAAGATGATGCTGTGAAAGTGCTGCACTCAATATGCCAGCAAATTTGGAAAACTCGGCAATGGCCACAGGACTGGAAAAGGTTAGTTTTCATTCCAATCCCAAAGAAAGGCAATGCCAAAGAATGCTCAAACTACCGCACAATTGCACTCATCTCACACGCTAGTAAAGTAATGCTCAAAGTTCTGCAAGCCAGGCTTCAGCAATATGTGAACCGTGAACTTCCTGATGTTCAAGCTGGTTTTAGAAAAGGCAGAGGAACCAGAGATCAAATTGCCAACATCCTCTGGATCATGGAAAAAGCAAGAGAGTTCCAGAAAAACATCTATTTATGCTTTATTAACTATGCCAAAGCCTTTGACTATGTGGATCACAATAAACTGTGGAAAATTCTGAAAGAGATGGGAATACCAGACCACCTGATCTGCCTCTTCAGAAATTTGTATGCAGGTCAGGAAGCAAGAGTTAGAACTGGACATGGACCAACAGACTGGTTCCAAATAGGAAAAGGAGTACATCAAGGCTGTATATTGTCACCCTGTTTATTTAACCTATATGCAGAGTACATCATGAGAAACCCTGGACTGGAAGAAACACAAGCTGGAATCAAGATTGCTGGGAGAAATATCAATAACCTCAGATATGCAGATGACACCATCTTTATGGCAGAAAGTGAAGAGGAACTCAAAAGCCTCTTGATGAAAGTGAAAGTGGAGAGTGAAAAAGTTGGCTTAAAGCTCAACATTCAGAAAACGAAGATCATAGCATCTGGTCCCATCACTTCCTGGGAAATAGATGGGGAAACAGTGGAAACAGTGCCAGATTTTATTTTTCTGGGCTCCAAAATCACTACAGATGGTGACTGCAGCCATGAAATTAAAAGACGCTTACTCCTTGGAAGGAAAGTTATGACCAACCTAGATAGCATATTCAAAAGCAGAGACATTACTTTGCCAACAAAGGTCCATCTAGTCAAGGCTATGGTTTTCCCTGTGGTCATGTATGGATGTGAGAGTTGGACTGTGAAGAAGGCTGAGTGCCGAAGAATTAATGCTTTTGAACTGTGGTGTTGAAGAAGACTCTTGAGAGTCCCTTGGACTGCAAGGAGATCCAACCAGTCCATTCTGAAGGAGATCAGCCCTGGGATTTCTTTGGAAGGAATGATGCTAAAGCTGAAACTCCAGTACTTTGGCCACCTCATGCGAAGAGTTGACTCATTGAAGAAGACTCTGATGCTGGGAGGGATTGGGGGCAAGAGGAGAATGGGACAACAGAGGATGAGATGGCTGGATGGCATCACTGACTCGACGGACGTGAGTCTGAGTGAACTCCAGGAGTTGGTGATCGACAGGGAGGCCTGGCGTACTGCGATTCATGTGGTCGCAAAGAGTCGGACACGACTGAGCGACTGATCTGATCTGATGCTTTCATAAAGATATAACTTATTTAATATTGTGAGAAAATATTTGTCATGTCTGTTACATTTATCAAAGAATGTATTTGGAAACATGATCTGGTTAGCACGAATGTCATAGAAATATTTACCTGGACCAGCTTTCAAGTGAATACCATTTTTTTTTGGCTGTTGTATTCAGATACACTTGCATGTTTTAGATGGTAGCTGAAATTATCTGCAACAAACTTTGAATCATCCTGTTTAATGTAATTTACAATGCATGTTTTGATATCCAAATCAAAAATATTGATAGACCATACTTTTGATAAAAAAGGTACAAATATACTATGAATTCAAATGCTCACTGATCTTTATGGGAAAGATACATAGTGAGATCAGAAGATAATATGGGCAGTCATCTGTCTAATTTGTGTTTATCTGCCAGGGTACACATTTGAGTGTTAATCTTTGAAATAACTGAACACTCTACCCTATGCTTACCTGTTAAAATACCTTAACAGGTTATGCTATATGAATCTCTGTACACTACTCTACTCAACTGCAAGTACTTGAGCTACTTAGCTCCTTTCATAAGCCTCATGGTAGCTTGTAATCCAAGCAGACTCAGTTGGTATTATTTACAGTTGTACCACAAATTGGCTTTGAAAGATTAGAAGTTTCAACTTTACTGTGCTTCTGTTTTCTTATATTCATTTGAAAAAATACTCAGACTCAGTAACATAGAAAACTGTGACCTACTGATACAGCAAATATGCAACATGAATGCATTTTCCTAGTAACTGCGTGTTGATAAGACACTCTCCATAATGAAAAGGATTTTGCTTCTCTTCAGTATATTTGCTTGAGAGTGGCATGTGATGTTGACATACCATGTGTTTCTGGGTTATAAAAATTTTTAATCTCTTAGCGTGTTCATCCATGAGGAGAAAGCGCCCATCTCACTCAAGCCCATTATACAAATTAGAAGCCTTTGTTCCCTTCGTGTTTTGTTGGTAGGCATTAACACAGGCACTATGAACGTATTGGAGCTGGAAGTAATGGAGTGAAATTGCTCACACCATTACTTTAAATTGAAATGCAGACAGTTCATCTGCAAAGAAGTTGTGAGATCTTTTTACCTGAAAGAATAAAAACAGTGAATGGTAAGATGTAAACAACAACAAAAACCCACTAGATTTTAAGGCAGGATTTTTCCCTCTCAGACACTCTACCTGAATCATAATAATTTTTGAAAATCCCTGTTTTCATCTATAGTGGCTTCAGAACCTAAGTGGAGCCTTGGTCTGGAAAAACCAGCATTTTAAAATGGAAAGCATGTCCCCTTTGAGCAGAAGTTGTATTCTTTTTTATTTTCTTGTGTTACTGTAAATTACTTTTTTAGCTCATTGTTAAAGGAAAAATAGGAACGCATCATTAGTCAAACACTAATGATCCTGAATTAAGAGAAAAAAAAAAAAAAAAAAAAACTTGAGCTAACCAACTTTCTGCAATTTAACTACTTCTGTTTAAAGAAAGCTTTTCATGATCCTACATAGATATTTACTTCAAAAGATGATTTCTTAATAATACTAACTTTTTAATCTACTTCAGTGAGGGGAGGATGTTAGGAGAAAATATGGCATTTTATAACACAAGCTCTTTTAAAGCAGATGGGCTATGTCAATCTCCAAGACAGTTTCTGCACTTGTTCCTATAGAAATCATAAATGTGCCAGAAATCGTGGGAATGTCATGTTAGCAAAATATAATAAAACATGGGACAGTTTTCATTTTCTGAGACTATAATAGTAGTAATTACGCTTTATAAGTTCTCTACTTCTAATCAAATATGCAGAGTTGATAGTCAGCTCTTGAATCTTTTTGAGGGTGTACTTCTGAAATTACTACCCACTTACAGAATCACAGAAATACGATATTTCTAATTTCTTAGTTTGGAGAAGGAAATGGCAACCCACTCCAGTGTTCTTGCCTGGAGAATCCCAGGGACGGGGGAGCCTGGTGAGCTGTTGTCTCTGGGGTCGCACAGAGTTGGACACAACTGAAGCGACTTAGCAGCAGCATACATGGGCTTCCCAGGTGGCCCATGAGTTCTTTCCTTGAGTGGTAAAGAACCTGCCTGCCAATGCAGGAGACATAAGAGACGCGGGTTTGATTCCTAGGTCAGGAAGATCCCCTGCAGGAGGGCATGTCAACCCACTCCAGTATTCTTGCTTGGGGAATCCCATGGACAAAGGAGCCTGGTGGGTTGCAGTCCATAGGGTCGCTCAGAGTCGGACGTTACTGAAGTGACTTAGCACGTAGTTCTACACATAGGGAAACTGAAGCTCCACTGATGACTAAAAATCTGAAAGAGCTAAGGAGGGGAACTTTCAAAAACCCCTCTGTCACATTACCCCTACCAGCCTTACATCCCTAGACCTGGCCTTGCTGTGTTGTCATCAGAGGTGAACTATGAATTATCCTTGTTTAGTCACTAAGTCATATTTTTGCAGCTGCATGGACTGTAGTCCCCTGGGCTCCTCTGTCCATGGGATTCTCCAGGCAAGAAGACTGCAGTGGGTTGTCATTTCCTTCTCCAGAACTATGCATAGCGCTATCTATATCCAATCACTCCACTTGAGTGTCAGATCTTGTTCCCTCTTGCTAACTCAGGGGAAGCCCTGTAGTAAGTAAGCACTGTCACTCACCTTCCGTTGTGACATTATTCTTCTTTGGCCTCTACTGAACCATTTCCTATTCTCCTAAAAAAAGGAATAAGAATCTTCTCCCAAATTATGTTTACTTGCTTTATAGACCACTATATACTCTCAGTTTTCTTTCTCTTTTGCTTAATGCGCTATTATAGCTCAGATCATTCTCTGGCTCCCTGACCTCTTAAAATGTCAGAGGTATACAAAATTTGGGTGTCAGTCCCTTCCTCTCCTATATTCACTGTCCTGGTACTCTAAGGTCTGAGAGCTTAACAGATCATCTATGTGATGACAGCTTACAAATGTACATCTCTAAGCAACTTGTCTATTGAAATCCATTCTTGTATATCTATCATCTCCAGTTGGATGTCTAATAAACCTCCAAATCCAACATTCTAACTGAACTCCTCTATTTTTTTCCCCAAAAGCTGTTCAGCCATAGTCTTCTCTTTCTCAGTAGATAGTAACTCCACCCTTAAAATTGGAATCACTTTTGACTCTTCTCTTTCTTTCACATACCACATCTAATCCATCAGAAAACTATGGCTTTACTTTCAAAATATATCCATCGTGTCAACTCTACTCCAACATAAAATAAAATTTGAAAAACATGTCCAGGATACAACAGTAGATCAAAATCACACTGCTCCTACCCCAGTCCAAGTGTCCATCATCTCGTACCTAGACCTCTGCAATTGCTTTCTAACTCTCGTCAGACCTGGGGACTTGCTTCTATGGAACTTATTCTCAACCCAGAAGCCAGAGTGATTCCTTAGACACACACGTATCATGTTATGCCTCTAAGGAAAATTCTTCAGTAGCATTCCAGTTATCAGAGTCTGTGTAGAGATATACATAAGTAAGGATATGATTAAATTTCAGGACAGTCTACTAAAAAATCCAAGGTATTGTGGAAGGGCATAGATAATCACCTATGATTATCAGTATGGGAGTGGGTTGCCCTTTCCTTCTCCAGGGAATCTTCCCAACCCAGGGATTGAACCCAGGTCTCTCACATTGTAGACAGAGGCTTTACCCACTGAGCCACCAGGGAAGTCCAATATAGATAATCACCTCACTGAATGCTGGAGGACCACTGAATCCTTCTCAGAAAAAAAGTAACATCTCTTCTGTTAATCGAAGAATAAACAGATGTTATCCCAGAAACTGAATGGTAAGGTATAGATGCTAAGGAATCAACACAGAGCTCTCAGCTCTTTGAGATCATATACTGTGTCAGCAGTTTTTAAAGTGTAAATAGTTTACATCTATCTATTCATTTAATATTTTATACAAACCTTTCAGGTAAGTAGTGTTACTATCTTTATTTTACAGATGCTGACAGTAACACATGTTCAGTCGCTCAGTCGTGTCCAATTCTTTGCAACTCCACAGGCTATAGCCTGCCAGACTCCTCTGTCCATGGAATTTTTCAGGCAAGAATATTGGAGTGTTTGCCGTTTCCTTCACCAGCGGATTTACTGACCCAGGGATTGAACCCAGGTCTCTTGCCTCTCCTGCATTGGCTCCACTAGCCGTCGGTGCTACGAGCAGCACCTGGGAATCCCGACTAACACGTAGGTAGCTATTGGTAGAGCATGGATTCAAATTTACATAGTTCCTCTTGAAGAGTAAGGCACCAACTACTATAATTGGTGAAGTTAGTGAGACTCAGATCCTAGAGGTCCTCAGGTCCAAGTAAAAAATTAGACTTTGTCCTTAGAATCATAAGAGATACTTTTCCTACTTTGGACTGCAGTAAAAAATGAACTGGGCAAGAAGAAATCGCAGAGTACTATCTTTGGTTTAATAAACTGCCTAGGTTAAAATAAATCCAAACTTCTTTAGTGGACTTGTGAAGTCCCTTATAAATTCCAGCTCTCTGGCCTCATTTCAGGCCATTTGCCATTTTTCTTTCTTCCCCTGTATCTCTTACCTCTGCATTTTACCTAAAATGTGCTCTAAACATTCTTGCAGATACCCTTCCCAGAAGAGTGTGCCCACACATAAAGACTGCATACTTTAGCACATACTTTATCACTGTTTGGACAGATGGAGGTCTTCTCAGCTGGTTTAAGTGTTCAAACTCTAGAAGCTTATTGTTTCCTGACTCACCAGTTCTGATTAAGTCATTGGTCTATTTCTTCTCCCTAAAAAAAAAACAAAAAACAATTCTCTTCTCTACTTCAGATCAGATCAGGTACTCAGTCCTGTCCGACTCTTTGCAACCCCATGAATCGCAGCACACCAGACCTCCCTGTCTATCACCAACTCCTGGAGTTCACTCAGACTCACGTCCATCGAGTCAGTGATGCCATCCAGCCATCTCATCCTCTGTTGTCCCATTCTCCTCTTGCCCCCAATCCCTCCCAGCATCAGAGTCTTTTCCAATGAGTCAACTCTTCGCATGAGGTGGCCAAAGTAGTGCAGTTTCAGCTTTAGCATCATTCCTTCCAAAGAAATCCCAGGGCTGATCTCCTTCAGAATGGACTGGTTGGATCTCCTTGCAGTCCAAGGGAGTCTCAAGAGTTTTCTCCAGCACCACAGTTCAAAAGCATCAATTCTTCGGCGCTCAGCCTTCTTCACAGTCCAACTCTCACATCCATACATGACCACAGGGAAAACCATAGCCTTGACTAGACGGACCTTTGTTGGCAAAGTAATGTCTCTGCTTTTCAATATGCTATCTAGGTTGGTCATAACTTTCCTTCCAAGGAGTAAGCGTCTTTTAATTTCATGGCTGCAGTCACCATCTGTAGTGATTTTGGAGCCCAGAAAAATAAAGTCTGGCACTGTTTCCACTGTTTCCCCATCTATTTCCCAGGAAGTGATGGGACCAGATGCTATGATCTTCGTTTTCTGAATGTTGAGCTTTAAGCCAACTTTTTCACTCTCCACTTTCACTTTCATCAAGAGGTTTTTTAGTTCCTCTTCACTTTCTGCCATAAGGGTGGTGTCATCTGCATATCTGAGGTTATTAATATTTCTCCCGGCAATCTTGATTCCAGCTTGTGTTTCTTCCAGTCCAGTGTTTCTCATGATGTACTCTGCATATAAGTTAAATAAACAGGGTGACAATATACAGCCTTGATGTACTTCTTTTCCTATTTGGAACCAGTCTGTTGTTCCAAGTCCAGTTCTAACTGTTGCTTCCTGACCTGCATACAAATTTCTGAAGAGGCAGATCAGGTGGTCTGGTATTCCCATCTCTTTCAGAATTTTCCACAGTTTATTGTGATCCACACAAAGGCTTTGGCATAGTCAATAAAGCAGAAATAGATGTTTTTTGGAACTCTCTTGCTTTTTCCATGATCCAGCGGATGTTGGCAATTTGATCTCTGGTTCCTCTGCCCTTTCTAAAACCAGCTTGAACATCAGGAAGTTCATGGTTCACATATTGCTGAAGCCTTGCTTGGAGAATTTTGAGCATTACTTTACTAGCATGTGAGACGAGTGCAATTGTGCAGTAGTTTGAACATTCTTTGGCATTGCCTTTCTTTGGGATTGGAACGAAAACTGACCTTTTCCAGTCCTGTGGCCAGTGCTGAGTTTTCCAAATTTGCTGGCATATTGAGTGCAGCACTTTCACAGCATCATCTTTCAGGATTTGGAATAGCTCAACTGGAATTCCATCACCTTGGCTAGCTTTGTTCATAGTGATGCTTTCTAAGGCCCACTTGACTTCACATTCCAGGATGTCTGGCTCTAGGTCAGTGATCACACCATCATGATTATCTGGGTCGTGAAGATCTTTTTTGTACAGTTCTTCTGTGTATTCTTGCCACCTCTTCTTAATATCTTCTGCTTCTGTTAGGTCCATACCATTTCTGTCCTTTATCGAGCCCATCTTTGCATGAAATGTTCCTTTGGTATCTCTGATTTTCTTGAAGAGATCTCTAGTCTTTCTCATTCTGTTGTTTTCCTCTATTTCTTTGCATTGATCGCTGAAGAAGGCTTTCTTGTCTCTTCTTGCTATTCTTTGGAACTCTGCATTCAGATGTTTATATCTTTCCTTTTCTCCTTTGCTTTTCACTTCTCTTCTTTTCACAGCTATTTGTAGGGCCTCCCCAGATGACCATTTTTCTTTTTTGCATTTCTTTTCCATGGGGGTGGTCTTGATCCCTGTCTCCTGTCTTCTCTATTTAGGAACCAAATTACTGAGTACCGAATTTAAATATCATAGATCTGGGAAATTTCTTCTAAGTCTTACCTTCCTTGCCAAATGGGTATAGGTAAGTAGGCATCTATTATTCAGACTGGTCTACGGGGCTAGGTTATGCCATCCTATACCATCAAACCACCTGATCTTGAGGCTTCACGCATCAGAGGGTTTATTTTTTTCTTTTATGCAAAGGCCACTGTGAAGCAGACTGCTTGTATCTCATTATGCTGAAATTTCAGCTGGAGGCTTCCAATTTGCCATAACAGGGAAAGAGAAAGATGAGGAATAAACCTCCAGCTGAAAAATGCTTCTGCCTGAACCTGGAACTTATCATTTCGGCTTTCACTGCAATAACCAGAATTATGGTGGTGACTAACTTTGAGTGTTATAAGGAGCTAATGGGGCAGTCAATAGTGCTTCCAGAGGTAACAAACATGAAAAAGTGGTCAGTGCAGAAGGAGAAGAGGGCATTAGAGGATGAGATGGCTGGATGACATCACCAATGCAACGGACATGGACTTGGGCAAACTTAGGGAGATGGTGTGGGACAGCGAGACCTGGCATGCTGTAGTCCATTGGGTCGCAAAGAGTCGGACACGACTGGGTGACTGAACAACAGCGGTGGTCAGTTAACCGCTTGTTCACTTCTAGCCTCACTTTATGATAATTCTGTGTTTACATCTCTGCTTCTTTATTATAACTATCAGCTTTTAAAGGGCAAGATCACCATTTTATCTTTGTGTTTGTCCTAACTCCTAGTTTAATGAAAGTCAATTCAATTCAACTATGTTGTTGAGTTGCCTTGATTAGGCATGGTTTGTATTGTAGTCCAGGTTCCCAGGAAAGAGACAGTGAGATAGATATTAGTGTAAAAGAAGTTTACTAAAACATGTTTTGGGGACCAAGTGGAAATAGCACCCCTGGGCACTGGGAGAGGTTGGTCTCTGATGCAGTCTCAATGGCGATCTCCAGCTGTTTCTACTGGAAATCTAAAGCTGAGATGACTCTTTAGCGTTGCCCCAATTTGGGGCTGAGTCCACGTTTATATGCCAGCATCAGCCAGTCTTAAATTCAGGCTGCCACAGGGAAGGGAGATGTGATCTTGAATGAGGGTGTTCACTTCAGTTTAGGGCAACTCCCAGAGGCAAAGTCCTTAGCGGAGATCTGCCTATAGCAAAGTGTCCACTCCCATTTAACAAAAAGCAAGTAACCTCATTTGGTAGTGTATTTAAACTATCCTATGTAAATAAATACTATACTCACTTTGGTGCTAAGAAAACAAGAGTTATAGCCAATAGCCCAATAGACTTCTATTTAAAACCACTTGATAATTTGGGGCTTAACAGTTTTGTGACTTCCAGTTTATTCACTTTGGTATAAATCAAATTTTATTGTAATTTTCTAGCCCTACATTCGGAACTCAGTATAAAATTGCTTTCCTAAACGGTACAGACAAATTCCACATTTTCATCCTAACATGTATTTACATCCACAGCTATTCAGTTGTGTGGGTAATTTAAGCCTCTGAGTTGGGAACTGGTTTCACTGCTTTTTATCTATTCAAAAATAGTTCATATGAGCAAAAGCTATGTCTAAACAGAATTTATTCAGCAACATAAAAATATGTTATGTAAAAATAGAGCCTGAATAGAGTAGTCGTTAGCTTTTTAATAGGCTCCAATAAATAAAAATGAGTTAGAATTGACTTAGCACTTAAACTGACAATCTTAACTTTGTGAATGCCAGGCAAATATTTTTTGTGATACCACATAGTTTATTTAGCTCTTTTCTGTGGTTTATTTTTCTGCTTCTAAAACAGAGATTTAAAAGCTTAAAATAAAATCATATATAGTGAATAAGATATGGATGTTTCAGAACTTCTCACACTGGATTTGTCTTACAAATATGTTGATATCTTTCCTTTGAATATTTGCATGTAGAAAGCAGTGCTATTACAAACATACAATTTTGTGCTTTGGGCCAGTTAGTTTGAGGACAGTAAAATAAAACACCAATATGATAAGTCCTTACAGTAGAGTTGTCTGGAGCTTTTTAAGAGAGACAAATGTTTGAGCACAAGAGTTTACCAGTTGAGAGATACTGTAATAGTTATAGATCCAGAGTACAGTAAGAGCACATTACAGGGAAGAGGACATTCTGTATGTGAAAATATTTTAAAATGGTAAGCAATAAATCTTGCCGTGTAACAAACAATTTAAAAATTGTAATGGCCTACAACAGCACCCATTAACTTCCAGGCTCATAGTTCTGCAAATCAACTGTGGTTCAACCAGTGTTGGCTTGCTATGTCTGGGTCAGGCTGGAAAAGCTTCCTGTCGGAATCAGGTCTACCCTGTATGTATTCATTCATACACCTGGTTGAAGGGAGTGATTACTGATTCTCCTCTCATAGAAATTACAGCCATGCAAGAGACCAACCCAAATGGCACAGATATGTTTAAAATTATTGCTCACATTCCATCCACTAATTCCATCCAAACATTCCATTGACCAAAGGAAGTCTAATGGCCGAGCTCATGATGGATGAGCCAAGGAAATAAACTCAATCCACACTAGTGAGAAGTACTGCAAAAGTCACATGGGGAATCCAAGGACACAAATTCTATAACAGAAATATGACGAAAGGTTCAGGAACAACAGTCCAATCCTTCATTAAGTTTCAAAGAAGACTTGACACATTTGAGCTGGATCCTGAAGAATGAATAGAAGTTTACCAATAAAACTCCAAACTGATTACAAATCTAACATCCTACTCGGTTGCTTTTCCTAAAACTTTAAGCTATTTAATTGAAAAAATATATAACTGCTTTATTATTTCCAAATAGCTACACTCTATAACTATCTGGTACTCTTTTATTCTCAATGTCATTGTCAAACTAACTTACCTAACTTCCGGCATTGTTCAAGTTCTAGATATGCTTCCCTCCTATCTTCCAAAGGCTTTTACTCACCATCTATGAAGCTTGTGCTTGCCTTTGAGACTGCTGTATCTTAGGCTTGTAGCTTTCCAACTTTCTCTTTTATTTGCAGATCTTCAGAAAATCTAGTGTGCCCAGTATCTGCTCTGAGTCTTGGAGAGCTGTGATGATTGTTTTACATGACACTTCTGCCACTTTTGCATTGCTCATCATCTCTATAAATATGCTGCCTTTTTGCTTTTCATAAGTTATTTCTTTAATTTATGCATAACCTAAATATCTCACCACTCTTCAATATAAATAAGTTGATGCTTTAAGAGTACTTTGAATTGACTTACAGCTAAAACTTTCGATTCTGTGTAGTCAGTTTTTTCCTATGTGCTCAGTTGTAGATAATACTGAATATGAGAGATAAAAATAATAAGATTTTTTTACCTCGATTGCTATGCAGTGAGATTGCTTCCCATTTTGTATGTTCCTTGAGTTCTCTCTTATGATTTGTAGTCTATTTCAATCAGTGGAATTCATGCTCAGTTGCTCAGTCATGGGCTACACGTAGACCGCCAGACTCCTTTATCTAAAGGATTTTCCTGGGATGAATACTGGAGTGGGTTGCCATTCCCTTCTCCAGGGGATCTTGCTGACCAAGGGATCGTACCCACATCTCCTGTATCTCCTGCAAGGCAGGCAGATTGTTTACCCTTGAGCCACCGGGGAAGCCCCGCTGGAATATCTGAAGGCAAATTAGTACCATTGCTTGTTTTACATCCAGTTCCTGCCTTTCTCTGAGGAAAAAAATCTTTACTGGTAAAGAGCAGTTATCGTTAAAAGAAATGACTCTTGGAAGTAAGGAGTTAACAGGCATTGTAACTAAAAGCAGTGCTAAAAAAGAGATGAGAGGCTGTGGACTTGAGATCAGCAACCAGAAGAGAGCATTGAGATTCATGAATGTAAGAGAAACACTTGGATTGCCAAGGAAAAATTAAAAATTGTCAAGTTCAGACAAACTATTAATGCATATGTAATGTGGAAGCACAGACTCCTGGTAAGAACTAGCCTTAGGCAATATTTCATTTTAAAACAGAGAATACTTTATATTATGATTCTACAAATGAATGTTGTCTAAATATTTTTGTTAATTGC
Organism: Bos indicus; assembly: GCF_029378745.1. Lineage (NCBI taxonomy): Eukaryota > Metazoa > Chordata > Mammalia > Artiodactyla > Bovidae > Bos > Bos indicus. Next base: position 48,620,261 of record NC_091773.1, read on the forward strand.
AGAATATTTCACGATAATAAGGATCATCAAGTGTTGAAAATGTAGTTATTCATTTGACATTGAAAAAAAGGGAAGTACAAGTATTTTAAGAATAAAAATTATGGCTTTTCTGGATTTGAACTACATTCACACTTTGGAAATCAGCAGAAATCAATGTCTTTCAGCTCACAGAGGTAAAGGGTTTTCCTGAATATTCTGAAGCACAACTACAAGGGAAATTTCAATTTTCGTTCTTCTTTACTAGTATTTCCTCAGTGCCTTATGCAAACCTTTTCATATAAGATATTCAGTAAGCATATATTGAACAAGTGAATATCTACTGAATAGCCCTGAATCATGGCTCCATGTTGGCTGCTGGAGTGGATAAAGAGGAGAAAGAGTTCACCAAGTTTTATTCATTCAGCTAATATTTAGTAAACAGTTATTATGCACTGTTTTAAATGCTGGAATTCAGTATTATAAACCAGACAGGAAAAGTCCTTGATCTCATGGAATTTACATTCTACTTGGGTGAAAGATAAACAACAAGCAATAAAAATGCAAAAGGTAACAAGCTAATATTAGATCATCTGCATCTGGAGCTATAAAGAATATGAAGAAGATAGTACTGCTGAGAGAGGATGGAAGTAGGGGAATCCCTCTTACGGTGGATCGATGATCAAGGGACAACTTTCTGCAAAGGTGCCACTTGAGCCAAGACCTTATAATGAGGAGACAGCTCTTTGTGGAGCCATTGGGGAAAGTGGAAGGAAGAGTAAGTTCAAATTCACTGTGACAGAAAAAAAGCTCTGTGGGTTTGAGCAACAAAAAGGAGGCTAGTGTGACTGGAGGGTATAGCATGTGATAAATAAGAGAGGGAGTCAGGGACCAGAATGTTAGAGCCTTATGCCTGAAGCCAGGATTTTGCATTTTATTTTAATCACAACCGGAGTCTATCAGGGAGATTTTAAGAGGAGAAGGTTATATTATTTAATTTACAATTTTGAAAGTCATTCTGACTGCCTTTTTGGGAAAGATTTGAAGGGGAAGTGGGGGTGGTCAAAAGCTACCAGTTATTAGGAGTGTATTGCCTGTAACCAAGGCTAGAGATCTTGATGGTTTGGACTGGGTTACAATGAAAATAGACTTTAGACACATTTTAGAGATAGCTGATAGATCTTGTGGATGGATAGCATGTGGATGGGAGGGAAAATGAGTAATCCGGAATATTTCTGCTGTTTTGGAATTGTAGGTCTGGATGGATTGGGGAGGCGAGGGAGGTCATTTTATGAGATGGGAGAGACTCCTGGCTGGAAGAAACTGCTTTTGTAGTGTAAAAAAAAAAAAAAAAAGGCAAAGAAATAATGGTTATCACCATCTTTCTAAATTCCATATATATGCGTTAGTATACTGTATTGGTGTTTTTCTTTCTGGCTTATTTCTAAAAAAAAAAAAAGAGAAATAATGGTTAAAGAAAGTTTACAGTCTAGCTAGCAAAGAACACGCACATATACACACATGATACTAAAGGCAAGTTAAGAAGTATTTGTTTATTTACTTGCTAAGTCATGTCTGACTCTTTCAACCCCATGAACTGCAGCATGCCAGGCTCCCCTGTCCTTCACTGTCTCCCAGAGTTTGCTCGAATTCATGTCCATTGAGTTAGTGATGCTATCTAACCATCTCATCCTCTGCTGCCCTCTTCTTCTCTTGCCCTCAATCTTTTCCAGCACCAGGGTCTTTTCCAATGAGTCGGCTCTTCAGATTAGGCAGCCGAAGTATTGGAGCTTCAGCTTCAGCATCAGTCCTTCCAATGAATATTCAGGACTGATTTCCTTTAGGATTGACTGGTTTGATCTCCTTGCTGGCCAAAGGACTCTCAAGAGTCTTCTCCAGCACCACAATCGAAAGCATCAATTCTTTAACCCTCAGTCTTCTTTATGGTCCAACTCTCACATCTGACCATGACTCCTGGAAAGACCATAGCTTTGAGTACATGAACTTTTGCGGGCAAAGTGATTCTGCTTTTTAATGCACTGTCTAGGTTTTTCATAGCTAAATAAATTATAAGACCCTGAAGGAGTACAGAGGAAAGACTTATGTTCATTGAGTGAGTCATTTCACATGCTTATGTTTCAGAATTTCTAACTTTAAATGAAATAAATACCAAAAGCACTTAATTATTTCACATTGCATGAAGACTGGATGTACATGTTTAGTCCAATAATATAAAATAAATCTACTTAATAATATAAAGAGGTCAACTAGTACATTTTTTTTTAGCTTTCCCCTCATGGTTTCAAAATAACTGAGATAGGGCTAGCAACATATTCTCACATGACAGGACCTGTGCTGCAGAAACGGGATGGGATGGATAAAGAAGCCCAATTCCTGTTGGCTTTTTCTTTTAATCAGGGTTTGTTTTTTTTTTTTTTTTCCTGGAAGCCCTCTAGCTGATACTTATTATATTTAATTGGCTTGAGCTGGGCCATGTTCTCATCTTTGGATCAAACACTTACAAAAGGAAACTAAATTGCCATTATTGATTGAGCTCAATCATAATTGAGCTTGTGAGTCTGGGGGTCATAACTTCCTACAAGTAATACAGATTCTCCACGCAAAAAAAAAGGAAGACTATTTGTCACCCTAGATATGATCAGAGACCTAAATATTCCATTTTTAGCTGGTCCTTCAGTGATAAAGGCAAAGTTGAGTTTGTATACTCACTATATTCCAGGCTAAGTCGAATGTCTGGCTCATGGTAGATAATCTATAAATACACATTATTAAATGGATAATTAATATTTACTTGTTGAATGAATCACCACTTCTACATGAAAAATACAAGAGGTCTTATACAGGAGGTCAGAGTGACAAGATAACTTGTTCAAGTTAATTCAGTAATAAATGTTAGAGCAAGACTCAAACTCAGATAGCTTTTGCTCCAATGCCTGAACTCTGCTTATCGATACACACTGATTTTCATCAAAGTCTAATAGTATAGTTGACTACATAACCCTAAAAGGACACTAAATCCAAGGTCTGAGAAAAGGGAGATTCTCAATCACAGTCAAGAAATCCTAGGAAACTAGCTAAATTAGTTTTTTAAATAAAATGTTTAATTAATTTATTTTTGGCTATGCTGGCTCTTCATTGCAGTTTGAAGGCTTTCTCTAGTTGCAGTGAGGGGAGGCTACCCTAGCTGCAGTGCATGGGCCTCTCATTTTGGGGGCTTCTTTTGGGGAGCATGGGCTCAAGGACACTCGGGCTCAGTCCTTGTAGTGCACGGGCTTGGTTGCTCTGTAACATGTCGTATCTTCCTGGACCGAGGATCTAACTGGTGTCTCCTGCATTGCAAGGTGGATTTTTAACCACTGTACCACCAGGGAAGCCCAAAAGTTTTGTATCTTTCTTGATCGTTCATGACCTCTTAACATCCACATCACTGTCATAATAATCATCTCCATTTCCTTGGCCTCTCCCTAGTTTTCAAGTTTACCTGTCCCATCACATCCTTATTTTCTTCCCCAACCAAACTAGAACTTGTAGTCAATTCTGTTAACTATTCAGTCACAGGCAGATATACTTCCTTCACTGACTGATATGGATCAATTACAAACTTGTGTCAAGCCAACTTCTTGTTTCATTTCTCCCTCTGACAGAGACACTGAAAATGGCTGAGAAAAGTCCCATAAACATATTGCCCAGGTTCATTGGAATGGAATGGAATTGCCCCATCTCATGGCATGCTTCCGTTTCATTCAGCAGTTCGTTTATTTGTATCGCATCACCAATGCTTCTGACTTCCTAGAGTATCTCTCTCAAATCTTTTTTCTTCTCCTCAAGTCCCCTTCTTTAGGACTTTTACAGAATTGTTGTGTTTCTTCTTCTTGGTACATGATAAAATTGTTCTTTGCCATCCACTTGGTTTGGCATTGCCATGTTAGATATTGGGGTGTGACTTTGTCAATGAAGTGTGTCAGCAGATGTGGAAGTTTTGAAAGCCGATGCAGGGACTTCCCTAGAGGTCCAGTGGTGAAGACTCCTGGCTTCCAACGCAGAGGGTGCAGGTTCGATCCCTAGTTCAGGAACTAAGATTCCATGTGCCACATGGCCACAAGATTAAAAAAAAGAAAAGCCACTGCATTATTCATCATGTTCCCCTTCCCTTGCCTTAGTAACTTTCCAGGTATGTGTCAAGGTAGAGCCTTCATAAGCCTAGTTCCTGAAGAATTTAGATAATCTCTATCCGCTCAGTGGTTTATGTTATATGTGGAGAAAAAACCCATTTTTCCTGTGTTAAGTCATAAACAGTTGGGATGTGTTTGTTACCACTGCATCATTCAGTCTGTCCTAACTGTTACAACCGTTTTGTAGAATTTCACATAATCCTTCTCTTGAAATTTCTTCTTTGGGTTTTACCATTCCATTATCTTTGTGTCGTTAGGCTATAATTTTTTGATCCTGCTTTTCAGTCTTCATGATAGTGTCCCTCTTTTTCTGCTCAACTGTCTTCTTTTATCCTTCTGCCCAGTTGTGGATAAGCACATTTACCATCAATCTTTCAACTTCTATCTAAAACCTAATAGCTCTAAAGTTTGTAACTCCAATAAAGACTTCTCCTCAAATATTCAAATCTACATGTCCAAATGCTATACACAATTTTCACCTGGATATTTTCCTCAACTTCAGTTTTTCTCTAATTATTCTCACTAAAGAAATTCTGTCTTTCAAGTTCCATGTCTTTGTAAATGTTCCTTCAATCTGCCTGTATCCTAAACCAGAAATCTGGAAATAATCATAGTTTTATTCCTCTAAGTCACTCAAAATAGCATGTCATTATATAAATTCTACACCTAAAATATTTTTTCTATCTTCCTCTTCTTTGCCTATTCTCCTTCTGGGACTGTATAGTCCTAAACCATGACAATTTCAATATACCTGTGAAGCCTCCCCCTCTCTCTTCTAGGGCATACATTGCTGCCAGAGTTCTGTTTATAAAATATTGGTTAGATCACATAACTCTTATATTTAAAAATGACTCTGAAATTTTATTGTCAATGGCACAGAAACTACATTGCTATCATAGCTTAAGAAGACCATCAAAGACCAATCATGCCTAAAATCACGTTTTTCTAGTGCTCTTGCAACCTTCCAATCAAATTTGTGTAGAAGTAGACATTTATTTCTTGATACATTTGTTCGTGACATTTCCTCATCTGGAATGACCTTTCCCTCTTCTTTTTAAATGATCACTACTGAAGTCTTCCTTGAGTAGCTCTTTCTCTGACAAAATGAATCATTTCCCCTCTCTGTTTCAATGATGAACTGCAGATAACGTTTACTGAGCAATTGCTACCTGTATTTGTTTCCTAAGGCTATGCAATAAATTACCATAAGCCTGATGGCTTAAAACAACAGAAGTTTACTCACTCACACTTCTGGAGTCTAGGAATTTCAAATAGGTGTCAGCAGGGTCATGCTCCCTTTAAAAACTCCAGAGAAGGATCCTTCCCTGCTTCCTTGTAGCTTAAGGTGGTCGCTGGCAGTCTTTGATGTTCCTGGCAGTACAGATGCAGCTCTTTAATTTCTGCCTCCATTTGCCCATGACCTTCCTCCCTGTGTGTCTCCTCTGTGCCGGGGTATTCATGTCTCTCTCTCCTTTTTCTTATAAAGACAGCAGTCATTTATTATAGGGCTGATGTTAATCCAGTATGACTTCATTTTAATTTGATTGTATCTGTGAAGACCCTATTTCCAAATAAGGTCTCATCCATAGATCTCGTGTGTGTGTGTATATATATATATATATATATATATATATATATATATATATAAAACCTACATTTATATTAAAATAAATATATTTTTATTTTATATGAAATATATTTATATTATATATATATTTGAGGAAGAGGGCACAATTAAAAACACTACAGAACTTTTTAGCATTGTGCTGAGTACTTAAGGCATGGGGTTCAACCATATGAAACTGCCATTTCTGTAGATCAAAAGGAGGGGATTCTTGACAATTTCATATGCTTCAATCCAATATTATCACGCTGAGTGTTCATAAATCTCTATCATGTAACCCTATTATTCCCATTTTAAGAAGAGGACACAGAAGAGGTTCATTACTTGCTCCAGGGCATACAATTAGTAAGCGATAGAGCCCAAATCAAACCTACTGAGCCTAACTCCAGGAACCACTCTCATAACCATCATAATATGTCACTCTTCTGCCAGTATTAAATCTTGTGTTCAGCTCTGTTGCATCTTTTATCACATAGCTGACATGTCTATTCACCTTCATTCTGTTTTCTGAGCTGCTTTGGGAAATTTTATTTACTACCTGTTAGCAACACTAAAGATAGTGTATGCCATTAGATAGAAAACAAATGTTCCTTGAAAAACTAAATGAACTCCTGGTCTGGAAAATGTTTATTCCCCTAAAGAGAAAAGAGGGCATCAGTTCAGTTCAGTTGCTCAGTTGTGCCCGACTCTTTGTGACTCCATGGATTGCAACATGCCAGGCCTCTCTGTCCATCACCAACTCCCGGGGGTTACTCAAACTCATGCCCATTGATTTGATGATACCATCCAACCATCTCATCCTCTGTCGTCCCCTTCTCCTCCTGCCTTCAGTTTTTCCCAGTTTCGGGTCTTTTCAAATGAGTCACCTCTTTGCTTCAAGTAGCCAAGGATTGGAGTTTCAGCTTCCGCATCAGACCTTCAAATGAATATTCAGGACTGATTTCCTTTAGGATGGACTGGTTGGATCTCCTTGCAGTCCAAGGGACTCTCAAGAGTCTTTTCCAACAACACAGTTCAAAAGCATCAATTCTTTGGTGCTCAGCTTTCTTTATAGTCCAAATCTCACATCCATACATGACTACTGGAAAAACCATAGCCTTAATTAGACAGACCTTTGTTGGCAAAGTAATATCTCTGCTTTTTAATATGCTGTCTAGGTTGGCCATAACTTTCCTTCCAAGGAGTAAACGTCTTTTAATTTCATGGCTTCAGTCACCATCTGCACTGATTTGGGAGTTCAAAAAAATAGTCTGCCACTGTTTCCACTGTTTCTCCATCTATTTGCCAGGAAGCGATGGGACCAGATGCCATTATCTTCATTTTCTGAATGTTGAGCTTCAAGACAACTTTTTCACTCTCCTCTTTTGCTTTCATCAAGAGGCTTTTTAGTTCCTCTTCACTTTCTGCCATAAGGGTGGTGTCATCTGCATATCTGATCTTATTGATATTTCTCCCAGCAATCTTAATTCCAGCTTGTGCTTCTTCCAGCCCAGCGTTTCTCAAGATCTACTCTGCATATAAGTTAAATACGCAGGGTGACAATATACAACCTTGATGTACTCCTTTTCCTCTTTGGAACCAGTCTGTTGTTCCATGTCCAGTTCTAACTGTTGCTTCCTGACCTGCATACAGATTTCTAAACAGCCAGGTTGGGTGGTCTGGTATTCCTATCTCTTTCAGAATTTTCCACAGTTTATTGTGATCCACAGAGTCAAAGGCTTTGACATAGTCAATAAAGCAGAAATAGATGTTTTTCTGGAACTCTCTTGCTTTTTCCATGATCCAGCAGATGTTGGCAACTTGATCTCTGGTTCCTCTGCCTTTTCTAAAACCAGCTTGAACATCTGGAAGTTCATGGTTCATGTATTGCTGAAGCCTGGCTTGGAGAATTTTGAGCATTACTTTACTAGTGTGTGAGATGACTGCAATTGTGCGGTAGTTTGAGCATTCTTTGGCATTGCCTTTCTTTGGGATTGGAATGAAAACTGACCTTTTCCAGTCCTGTGGCCAGTGCTGAGTTTTCCAAATTTGCTGGCATATTGAGTGTAGCACTTTCACAGCATCACTTTTTAAGGTTCGAAATAGCTCAGCTGGAATTCCATCACCTCCACTAGCTTTGTTCATAGTGATGCTTTCTAAGGCCCACTTGACTTCACATTCCAGGATGTCTGGCTCTAGGTGAGTGATCACGCCATCATGATTATCTTGCTCATGAAGATCTTTTTTGTATAGTTCTTCTGTGTATTCTTGCCACCTCTTCTTAATATCTTCTGCTTTTGTTGGGTCCATACCATTTCTGTCCTTTATCAAGCCCATCTTTGCATGAAATGTTCCCTTGGTATCTCTAATTTTCTTGAAGAGGCTAGTCTTTCCCATTCTGTTGTTTTCCTCTATTTCTTTGCATTGATCGCTGAGGAAGGCTTTCTTATCTCTCCTTGCTATTCTTTGGAACTCTGCTTTTAGATGCTTATATCTTTCCTTTTCTCTTTTGCTTTTTGCTTCTGTTCTTTTCACAGCTATTTGTAAGGCCTCCCCAGACAGCCATTTTGCTTTTATGCATTTCTTTTCCATGGGGATGGTCTTGATCCCTGTCTCCTGTACAATATCACAAACCTCCATCCATAGTTCATTAGGCACTCTATCTATCAGATCTAGTCCCTGAAATCTATTTCTCACTTCCACTGTATAATCATAAGGAATTTGATTTAGGTCATAGCTGAATGGTCTAGTGGTTTTTGCTACTTTCTTCAATTTCAGTCTGAATTTGGCAATAAGGAGTTCATGATCTGAGCCACAGTCAGCTCCTGGTCTTGTTTTTGCTGACTGTATAGAGCTTCTCTATCTTTGGCTGCAAAGAATATAATCAATCTGATTTCAGTGTTGACCATCTGGTGATGTCCATGTGTAGAGTCTTCCCTTGTGTTGTTGGAAGAGGGTGTTTGCTATGACCAGTGCGTTCTCTTGGCAAAACTCTATTAGCCTTTGCCCTACTTCATTCCATATTCCAAGGCCAAATTTGCCTGTTACTCCAGGTGTTTCTTGACTTCCTACTTTTGCATTCCAGTCCCCTATAATGAAAAGGACATCTTTTTTGGGTGTTAGTTCTAAAAGGTCTTGTAGGTCTTCACAGAACCGTTCAACTTCAGCTTCTTCAGTGTTACTGGTTCGGACATAGACTTGGATTACTGTGATATTGAATGGTTTGCCTTGGAAATGAACAGAGATCCTTCTAGTCCCTTAAATCTGGTCATACCTGAATTGTCTACTGGTTTTCCCTACTTTCTTCAATTTAAATCTGAAGTTGGCAATAAGGAGTTCATGATCTGAGCCACATTCAGCTCCTGGTCTACTTGGGAATACTAAACTATCTTACCTATCCCCAGCCCTTACTTGTTACTAAGGACAGTATAGTTGAGACAGAGAAGCATTTGGGAATTCAATCGCGTTCTCATGTGACAGAGCAGCAGCCTCTCACCCTCGTTTCCAGAATCGCCTCTATCTCATTTTCACCTCCAGCTCTACCATTGCAAGTATTCCCCTCACTCTGTCTTACACTTAAATGACAGTTCAACCCAGGTTAAATCAAACTTAATTGATTCTTTTCTCCCACATGGGCAGAATGACTGAGCTTTAACTTCTGAAACTGTTTTTCTTTCCTTTTTTCTCCAAATGTCAATATGTACATTTTAAGTTTCAAGTAAATGGAAATTACTTTTCTAATTAAAAAAAATTGATTAGAAGTAGATTCATGTGTGATTGTTTAGTAAAAGGAGCAGATCTCCTCTAGGGTGTAATAAAGTAGAACAGCATTACTACCAACTTTACAATGAGTAGACGAGCCAGATTAATTTCAAATTCACAACGTTTTTTGGTCCCATCAGAAAGCTGTGGTAGCAAGCAAAGTAGACCAACATTAGAGGAGAGACAAACCCTTGCACATATTTATCTGGAACATAGATCATCAAATACTTGATAAAGGCTAAAAGTGGGCTGACTGAACAAACATGTTCAAATTTGATGGAGGCCATACCTTCTTGTCAGAGAAGGCAATGGCACCCCACTCCAGTACTCTTGCCTGGAAAATCCCATGGATGGAGGAGCCTGGAAGGCTGCAGTCCATGGGGTCCCTGAGGGTCGGACACGACTGAGTGACTTCACTTTCACTTTTCACTTTCATGCATTGGAGAAGGAAATGGCAGCCCACTCCAGTGTTCTTGCCTGGAGAATCCCAGGGATGGGGGAGCCTGGTGGGCTGCTGTCTATGGGGTCGCACAGAGTCGGACACGACTGAAGTGATGTAGCAGCATACCTTCTTGTGGGCTTCCCAGGTGGCACTAGTGGTAAAGAATCCACCTGCCAATGCAGGTAGACAAAAGAGATGTGGGTTTGATCTCTGGGTTGGGAAGATCCCCTGGAGAAGGGCATGGCAACCCACTCCAGTATTCTTGCCTGGAGAATCCCATGGACAGAGGAGCCTGGTGGGCTACAGTCCATGGGGTTGCAAAAAAATTGGACACAACTTAGTGACTAAACAACAAGCAACTCATCAAATGTAGCAAGATCAGGAAAGACAAGATTAAAATTCTGTCATGAAATGGAGATATATAAAGAGACATGACAACCAAATGTAGTGTGGAATCTTGAATTAATGTGGAAAAACAACATTAGTGGAGAAAGTAGTGAAATCAAAATAAATTTGTATTTTAGATAATACGTTTGTGCCAGTTTTCACTTATTAGATTTTCCTAATGGTATAAGGTTATATTGGAGAAGGCAATGGCACCCCACTCCAGTACTCTTGCCTGGAAAATCCCATGAGTGGAGGAGCCTGGTAGGCTGCAGTCCAAGGGGTCGCTAAGAGTCGGACACAACTGAGCGACTTCACTTTCACTTTTCACTTTCATACATTGGAGAAGGAAATGGCAACCCACTCCAGTGTTCTTGCCTGGAGAATCCCAGGGACGGGGAAGCCTGGTGGGCTGCCGTCTATGGGGTCACACAGAGTTGGACACGACTGAAGTGACTTAGCATAGCATAGCATAGCATAAGGTATATAAGATAATAACACAAAGGACTAAAGGATATATGGGAAATTTCTCTACTATTTTTGCAACTTTCTATAGGATTAAAATGATCTCCAAAACTTTTTTTAAGTTAACATTCACTTGGAAAAACAGATATGGATAAAGACAAACAATTTATCAATCTGGGAATAGATTCTTCTGGGCTGTCAGCCACCTAAGGAATGAATTCAGGCTAATGACCCAATGTAAAGTATGATCATTTAAAATGTATAAGAAGAGAATTCTAGACAAGAAGATAAAATGAACATTGAATCAGTGATCAAGAACTTGTGAAATGACTATCCTTGAAGTAGTTGAAGGACAAGCTACATAACCAGTTGTGCTGGAGAGCTGAGGCTTTATTCTTTAGGACAGATAAGGTACACTGCTTGTTCTGTTTCTTCCACATAGAAGACTTAAGAAATGACTTCACTCTGCTCTATGACTTGTGTATTTGCAAGTAGATTAATGGACATCCATGGAGTTCTGCTAAAATATATTGTTTAAACAAACCCTAGACCTGGAAACATTTTAAGGAAGCATGCATCAGAAAATTTGGGTTATGAATTAAAGAAAGTGCACGGAGGTTTGCATCTTTTTTCCCTGTTCATTACATTTTAAGCTGAAGTGGTTCCCCATCTGGACTAAGAAGTTGCATTGCCAAAATGTTAATATTCTTCCCCTTGATATTATTTTATTATAATTCATTTTGAAGAGGTGTATGGCCTAACAAACAAGCAAATCCACTGATTTGACAGAAATAATGTATAAAACAGCCTTCCCTGGTGGCTCAGTGGCAAGGAATCCACCTGCCAATGCAGGAGACACAGGTTCAATCCCTGAGTTGGGATGAGCCCCTGAAGAAGGAAATGGCAACCAACTCCAGTATACTTGCCTGGAAGATCCAATGGACAGAGGAGCCTGGTGAGCTACAGTCCATGGGGCTGCAAGAGGGTCAGATACAACTTAGTGACTTAACAACAACAATGCGTAAAACAATCTTTATCTTGATGGAAGTTACCAACAGCTCAGTCTTGATAGTTGTTTTCTGGTGAGATAATAAAGTTTTTAAATCTTTGATTTTTCCCCGTGTGATTTCATTTAGGATTATGCGGTCTGATTTATTGGAAAAAAAAAAAAACTGCATCAGGGAACAATATAATTTTGCAGCAGCACTTTGACAAAGAGTCAAAGGGGATATTCCGTTTCTGATTCAAGGACAATTCCATAGACTAGCTTTTTTCTTTATCCATCTCTCTCTCTGTTGGTCTCTTTTTCTGTGTTGATTTTCATCTTGGAAGTTTTGCAGCTGAAACAGAGGTGGGCGGGTGTGGAATTTTTGGTTTCCTTTTCATGGTTTCTTCTACATTGCTTTAAATCTCCACTGATTTGAACAGCATGACTGATCCTTTTAGTATTGATGTCAGGAGAGGAGACAGAGAACTGGAAAATTATTAAAAATAGGTTTCATTGTCTACAGAACTACATTGATGATTGGTTAATGAGAAGAAATACTTAATGCTTTTAAGAGGAAATACTTTATGCTTTTTGAACCACTAAATTTCTTATTATTTTCATTTATAATATAGTAAGCCTATGGCTCACTGAACTTTTTATTTTTCATTCAGGTAATTTGGTGTTATGCTGTCATTATGTGCTTAAAGCAAGGGAAGAAGTGCCAGAGATTGATGGGTATAGAAAAGAAGTGAGGGAAAGGAAGAAATGGGTATTGGCTACTTTTGAAATTTATTACTATAAGGATACAGTTTGAACTGAAAGAGGAATATTCATTAAACAAATACATGTTGATTACTTATTATGCAGTAGTCCCAAAGAATGCTACGCCAACAAGATAAAATTCCAGACCTCTTGGAAACTACCCAAGTCTTAGCTGTGATCTTCCTTGAAGGACTCTAGATAAGAAATGATTTTTAAAACCTTGCTATTCCATGGCATTTTTCATGATTCTTCTCATTTCTAGAGAATTCTGTTTTCATGGCTCCCTCCACCTCTGTATGTCACATCCCGTCCAAATGCACAACTCAGCTCCCTCAGCAGTTTCTGCAACAGATTCACTCCTAAGAAGCTTCTTCAAAGCTTAGTAGAATTCAGAGCAGATTTGGAGTCATAAGAAGCAGTTACATTTTACCCTAAGTTGATCATTCTTTTTTCTCTTTTTCCTTTTACTACCATGCAGACCAATTTACCTCTTCTGATTCCAAGCTTCAGGACTGCACAGTCAAACATACTAATGTGCTTAGCGTAATAAGGGCCCTCCTCTGGAGAGTGTCAATCTTAGAAGGCAGTTGGAGAAACAAAAAGCATAGTAATAAGTAAAGTAATAACAACAACAACCATCCTGTTAACACATACTTTCATGCTTCCCACAGATCCTACCCCATCTACATTATACTGCTTCCCAACTTCAGTATTGCCTTTTCCTATTGAATTTTTTCCAAGTGAATTTCAATCACTTGTAGAATTATTATATGAAATATTACACAGGTAATCTAGCCTCTGAATTAATATTAATTCAAAGAGAAAATATATAAATTATTCTTCCAGTCTGTATTCACAGAAAGATTGTTCACATCCTGAAATAAATTGATCTCTCTCAATAGTTTAATAAAAAAAAAATGATCTCGTCATTTGAGTAAAATACAAAGTAATTTTTGTTCCTATTTGGATTTCTAATATGTTCACATTCAGTCCTTTACTCTCCATTTCTATCAAGTATAAGTCTTTTGATTTTAAATGGAAGGAACAAAAAAAATGAGAACAATAGAGCTTTTACATTTTTTAGGTGACATGTTCCATAAACCTTAAATTTGATTAAAATTTTTGTGAGTTTCTAGTGTAGTTATTTGAGTCATTTTAATGAAATAAGACTTGAAGTTCAGAAAAGTAAAATCATAATGTATTAGAAAAAATGTCACTTAGAAAATTTATGTTTAATATATAAATTCAACCAGCTGCCTCAGACATCATGATTTAACATAATGGCTATAAGTTAGACATGAACCACACCTACATAATTTTCCAAGTGATTGGTCTGTATTGGTTCCAATTTTATTTCGTTAAGGATTTATTAAGCTTGTTTTAAAAGTATTGAGATGTTTAATATAGATGAACAACCCTAGGGAAGGAGTAAGCAAAATATCAGTTTGTACATTCAAACACAAGTAAATGATAGCTAAAATTATTATGTGATCATAAAGCTATGGTAAGAAAGGCGGGAAGGACAAAATGAAAGGCCAATTGCTTTTCTATTATATGTCACAGTGGAGACTGTTACAAGTATAATTGAAACCTTGTTAAAGAATGGAGGAAAGATGGTAATAAAAACTGAATAGCCAGAGAAGAATCCATTTTCAGACATTTCAAATAGTTGATTGCTAAAGGAAATTTTAACAGAGCCAGGAAGTTGCTTTTATATATCATTCTTAGTCTGGATATCATTTAGAACACTAAAATATTTTGCAATATATTCAGCTATAGACCATCACCAAAAAGAAGCTAAGAAAGACTGCCATTGGGAAATATCAGTTTTAACTTAGAACTTATAATGCATGCTTATGCTCAGTCACTAAGTTGTGTCCAACTCGTTGCGACCCCATGGATGGTAGCCCACCAGAGTCCTCTGTCCATGGGATTTTCCAAGCAAGAATACTGGAGGGGATGCCATTTCCTCCTCCAGGGGATCGTCCCTGACCTGGGGATTGAATCCCCATCTCCTGTGTCTTCTGTGTTGTCAGGCGGATTTTTACCACTTGAGCAATCTGATTAATTTCCCTGAAATACAGAACATTGTTTCAACAAATACAATGTATGAAAAAAATGATGCTTCATTTTTCTAGTCCTTTGCCGATTTTTTAGCAGTTACTTTTACTATTAATATATCTGTGGACCCTATACTAAGCTAACTTTATTAAGTATTAAATCCAAAGGTAAATTTTTTCAGTGGAACTGTGAATTCAGTCTAATTATATACTTAGATATTGCCATTAATTTATAGTTTTAGGCTCTCGAATGGGTAATATGAATCCAAGGGAGAAGACTGTTGGCTCTCATCAACACAGCTCTAGTTGCTAAGGAAAATAAATGACTTTTCTATATAATCTTAAATATAAAATTTGAGGATTCTCCAACAAAGTCCTACATCTGTGATTCAAAAAGGCAAAGTCTTCATGAAAAGGAATCCGAAGCTGTTGAAAAGCGTGAAAAGAAGCACAATGCCTCTGCTCACATAGGTTGTGTATACTTTTAAAACTTCATTTCTATCCAATAATAATTTATCAATAATTCACATATACATTAGCACTAAAGCTAAACTTTGAGCATGTATACTTTGTAGAGACTTTGAGACTTGGATCTGTACACTGGCTTTAGCATTTACCAAATGTATGACCTTGGACAAGACTTTTACAGCTCTAAGACTCAGTGCTACCATCTGCAAAGTGGGCTATGACTGCCTTTTCATCAAATTTATTCAGGATTTAAGCTGAGTGCCAAGGAATTGATGCTTTTGAACTGTGCTACTAGAGAAGATTCTTGAGAATCTGTTGGACAGCAAGGAGATCAAACCAGTCAATCCTAAAGGAAATCAACCCTGAATATTTATTGAAAGGACTGATACTGAAGCTGAAGCACCAATAGTTTGGCCACCTGATGCGAAGAGCCGACTCATTGAAAAAGACTCTGATTCTGGGAAAGGTTGAGGGCAGGAGAAGAGAATTACAAAAGATGGGATGGTTGAATGGCATCACCGACCCCATGGACATGAGTTTGAGCATGCTCCAGGTGTTGGTGATGGACAGGGAGGCCTGGTGTGCTGCAGTCCATGGGGTTGCAAAGCATCAGACACGATTGAGTGACTGAACTGAACTAGCTATTGTTATCTGTCCTCCAAGATCCCAGCTTGGACCAGGCAGCCTGACTTCTGGATTCAGTTATATGTTTTCCTCCTTGTCACCCTCCCACCCCCATCACAGATGGTTCTTCTTCCTTTTGCTAATCTCTGGACTGCCTTATCCAACTACATTTGTAAACTCTTCCAGCACTGTTATAACTTCCATACATTTGCTTCCTTCTAATCAACTACATTGGAGAAGGCAATGGCAACCCACTCCAGTACTCTTGCCTGGAATATCCCATGAATGGAGGAGGCTGGTAGGCTGCAGTCCATGGGGTCACTAAGAGTTGGCCATGACTGAGTGACTTCACTTTCACTTTTCACTTTTATGCATTGGAGAAGGCAATGGCAACCCACTCCAGTACTCTTGCCTGGAGAATCTCATAGACAGAGGAGCCTGGTAGGCTGCAGTCCATGGGGTCACTTAAGAGTCGACCACGACTGAGCGGCTTCACTTTCACTTTTCACTTTCATGCACTGGAAAAGGAAATGGTAACCCACTCCAGTGTTCTTGCCTGGAGAATCCCAGGGACAGGGGAGCCTGGTGGGCTGCCATCTCTGGGGTCGCACAGAGTCAGACATGACTGAAGCGACTTAGCAGCAGCAGCAGCAATCAACTACATAGTGAAATTCTGATTTTTTTGAGTAGATCCTAAAATTTGTAAGAACAGAGTTTCCCATACAAGGGCCAAAAATAAACTGTGAAAGAACAAGATTTAGTGCTACCCCTCATAAATACCTGTTTTATAGCACCTGATGCCTTCATATTATTTACTGCTAAGAAACAATCCCTCTTCTAACATTCCCCAAATATGGAATATAGAGTCTGTAGTAGAGGCCATCTTACTCTTCAGGAATTTTATGTGGCTTCTTTCCATGACTAAATTGTGTTCCTTTAAGACAATTTTTGGCTTTTATGGCATAGATAATTGTGATAATATTTTTGATTTGGAAATTGTCTGAAGTTTGGTGTTTTGGTTTTTTTTTAATTAAATAATTTTTTCATTTTAGCCATTTTTTAAAACCTGAGAAATGTAATATCAGTTATGTATAGTGTGCAAATAATTTTAAACATAACTTTAATTATGTGTGTTCTAAGAGACTTCAACATAGGCGAAAAGATTGGCTTTGTCAAATACTTTAAAGGACAACCATCTCCCATACCACCAGCGCTCCCCTCCCCCAAGACAAAATTCTTTTTAGTGCAATGTGAGTCACAACTTGGCTTAGTTCTCGAAGGACTTTATTTAACTGAGAACACTTTTGTAACTTGAGGCCCTCAATTCTTAAATTTATTGAAATTCATATTGAGTCGGCTAAAGAATGTGCCTAGCTGTCAATCACTGGCTAGTTTCTCTGTAGACTTCCTGAGCTTCACACCCACAAACCTTGCTACTTTCATATGCTGCCTCCAACCCTCTGATATAGGTTTGCAGTACATTACTTGCAAAACACCTATTAAAACTCCAGTGTTCAATTTTTGAGCATCTAGTTAAAGCCTGCACATTTTAAATTCTTTATGACATGCTAACATGAAATCATAATCTTTCTTATCAAAAGTCATAAAACCATATGAAGAATTAAATCCCACTATTTAAGATAAAAGAAAAGTTTATTTCGTATCACTCAGTTGCTAGTCATCTCAAGGCTTCCATGAAACCCTTAAACATTACTCAACTGAGTGAGTTCCTTTTCATTGCATTTTAGGTCTTGGAATTTCCTTCTCATTAAATCTCTATCTTACCCATGTCTTTTTAAAACTAGGGTTTCTCTTTATGATCCATTCTTGCTTTACTTCTCACCTTATCCTGTTATTCTGGGTTAGGTCATCCATGCCTCCCACTTCTGCAATAGATATCTCATAATACTCTTTCTTGGACTTCCCTGGTGGCTAGGTGGTAAAGAATCCTCCTGCCAATGCATGAGATGTGAGTTTGATCCCTAGGTTGGGAAAATTCCCTGGAAAAGGAAATGGCAACCCTCTCCAGTTTTCTTGCCTGGGAAATCCCATGGGCAGATGAGCCTGATGGGCTACAGTCCATGGGGTTGCAAAAGAGTCTTATACTACGTAACAACTAAACAACAACAACAATCCTTTCTTACGACTGACAGTCCCAGTGGTGGACACCATCCTGGCTACTTTCCATCTCATTTTTCTGCATTACTCTATTTTTTTTTTTTTAGATGAAGTGCTTCATAATATCCTTTTTTGTGTTAAAAAAAAAAAAAGATAACTTTTATTTGAATTGTGGCAAGAGGAGAAGGGGACGACAGAGGATGAGATGGCTGGATGGCATCACTGACTCGATGGACGTGAGTCTCAGTGAACTCCGGGAATTGGTAATGGACAGGGAGGCCTGGCGTGCTGTGATTCATGGGGTTGCAAAGAGTTGGACACGACGGAGTGACTGATCTGATCTGATGAATCTTATTTGGTCTAACTAGAGACTTACATGACCAGTTCTATGGCTCACAGTAAGCACTTAATAAATGATAACCATTATTTTTTTTATTATTATTTCCATGTGTCTTTTGCCTTTCTCTCAAATTCCTAAGTGAAGGAAAGAAAAAAAGACAAAGAGGAAATGAAAGATGGCTTTGGCCTCCTGTTAAAAGTGAGCAGAAGGGTCTTTCATGATTCTCGAATAGAAGATGTAGTGGTAAAGTTAGGAAGAAACCAAGATGGTATTTACGGTGGACTGCTAGTGAAAATGCCTTTGGCAAGAACTTTCCTTTTTTGAAATTTAATCTTATTTTTAACTTTTAAGTTCCTCCTTATTGCTAGCAGTTAAAACCAAAACAGTAACATATTTTCTTCAGAAGCTAGATGGAAGGAGAATATACAACCGAGTAGATTTTTCTAGCTACGTGACCTTGAACAAATTACTTAACCTTTCTGAGGCTCAACTCCTCTTTGTTAAAATGGAGACCCTGCAATCTATTTCTCAGAGTAGTTGAGATTAAATGAGATAACATATAATACTCCAAACATAATAGTAAATGCCTTCTTATTCTCCAACATGGCCTCTTCTCCTCCCTCAAATCACTTTAAAGCTATTTTCCTTTGTGGTAACTCAAGAGGAGAAAACCCAAGTTGGTGTCAAATGTAATTATTGCCCTCATCAGGCTAATAAGTAGCTAAATGATTAAATATTTGCTTATCTTTATTCTCCATTTGTACAAACTAAAAAGATCATTACATTGACCATTTGGTATTGCCTGGAGAAAGCAAGCAGAGTAAGTAGCATAGTCTTATGACACTTGTCATGTTTAACAGAATCTAAGTGACCTCCTTAAGAAGTAGCTGCTGCTGCTGCTGTCACTTCAGTCATGTCCGACTCTGTGCAACCCCATAGATGGCAACCCAAGAGGCTCCCCGTCCCTGGGATTCTCCAAGCAAGAACACTGGAGTGGGTTGCCATTTCCTTCTCCAATGCATGAAAGGGAAAAGTGAAAGTGAAGTCGCTCAGTTGTGTCCAACTCTTAGCGACCCCATGGACTGCAGCCTACCAGGCTCCTCCGTCCATGGGATTTTCCAGGCAAGAGTACTGGAGTGGGTTGCCATTGCCTTCTCTGAGAAGTAGCTGAGGTTCGCAGTTACAGAATGAAAATGCCAACAGTAGCAGCAGTGAATGTCACAGGGCTCAGTCACCTATGGGGCCTAGAGGCATTGTGACCTGGGATCCTGACGACGTGTGGAGTAGGGTCTGACTACATGCGTCTCAAGCTGGTTTCCCTAGGTGTATTTAATAGACCTTAGCAAGCTCTTTAGATCATGTAGTGCTGTATGATGTTATTCAGTTGCTGAGTCATGTCCAACTCTTTGTGACCCCATGGACTGCAGCACTCCAGGCTCCCCTGTCCTTCATTATCTCCCGGGGTTTGCTTAAATTCATGTCCATTGAGTCAGTGACATGATAGTGCCATAAAGGGAACACAATTTTGGAATTTAATCATGGTTTTCACTTAAAATTTTTGGAGCGGTAAAAAATAATTACCTTCTCTGCCTCTTTAAAAAAAAAAAAACAATGTCATCCCTGTACCTTTGTTCTGGCATTGAAATTCTTTATCCATTTAGCAAGAAAGCAAAAATGAATTCAGCTCGTGAAACATACCAGGCAGTGTGGTCAGTGCTGGGAATCCAAAGAGAGCAACAGCCCTATTGTTGCTAATGCAAGTGATGGAGATTAGGTGAAACTTGAATTTGTTGGAATAAGGCTGCCAGAGTTCATGTTCTGCTTTGCTTACTACTAAGGTGACCCAGGAATAACACTGAGTCTCTCATGCTTCATCTCTATAATGAGGATTATAACACACATCTACCACTTGTGAGTCGTTAGGAGAATAGAATGAATCCATACCCGTGAAGTGCTTAGAACTCATGCTGACAGGTGCCAAGTGCTCCAGGATATTAGCTATTTTAACATTAGAATGATGCTTCCCAGAGGATGGCACATAGGATGTTATCTAAGTAATGTGTAGACTATTAGCTTGAAATTGTTGTCGTTTTGTTTCACAAAGGTTAAAAAGAAAAGCTGTATTATATAATAGGAGCTTTTTATTAACAGATGCATAGTTTCCTGTTTAAATGTGTCTCTGTAAGAAGAAAGAAAAAAAGGAGTCGATTTAAAGAAGAAGAAGAAAAAAAAAAAACCCACAGGTTTTGCAAAGTCTAGTACAGATAAGTAGCAGTGACTCCTAGTGTTCACCCACATTCAATCTGGTCTCCTTCCTGCCTCCTGGGAGGACTTTACTTACCTGCCTCTTGCAGTAAGGCATGGAATTCTCCAGGCCAGAATACTGCAGTGGGTAGCCATTCTCTTCTCCATGGGATCTTGCCAACCCAGAGATGGAACCCAGGTCTCCCACTTTGCAGGAGGATTCTGTACCAGCTGACCCACCAGGGAAGCCCAAGAATACTGGAGTGGGTAGCCTCTCCCTTCTCCAGCAGACCTTCCCAATCCAGGAACTGAACCAGGGTCGCCTGCATTTCAGGCGGATTCTTTACCCACTGAGTTACCAGGGAAACCCTACAGTAAGGCAGGGTAGTGTAACTAGTTGTGATCGGTGAGTTGTGGGCAGAAATGGAGTATGGCAGGTTCTTGGCGACATGTCCAATTGTCAGGGTAAGACCCTCTCCCATTCTGTCCCCTCTGCCTTCTGTTCTTCCCTAGAGAGAAGTCAGGATCCATGCTGGACTTTGAATGAGCCAACAGAAAATGTCATTTTGTTAAGCCACTGAGATCTCACATTTTTGTTACTGCGACATGGAGTGATTTACGCAGACTAACCTATACACGGTGGTAGAAGAATATGATAAAAATTGTCAAAGTGGCAATGTGAATAAATGACTAAAGTTTGGAAGACATCGTAATAGAAATATAAACAAAACCTTGTGAGAGGATAACAGGTTACTTGACCTTGGGGGATTCTGAAATGTTTCATAGAGAACATGGTATATGAGTAACTCTTGTAGAACAAATAGGAGTTGGACTGGTAGAAACAGGAGTCAAGAGCAATCCAGGATGAGGGATGAGCGCAGTACACAGAGCAATGGACATGATGGTGCATTCAAAGGATGCCAAGAAGTGGAGTGTGGCTAGACTTTGGGAACAATGGGTTGGGTTTATAGAAGACAAGGCTGGTGTGTGAGTCAGGACAGTGGTGTGAGTCAGGGAGAGAGAGCACTCACTCAAGCGGCTGGATTAAAGGGAGTTTAATAAAGGCATGGTTTTCAGACGTGTAGACAGCTTTAAGGAAACCAGCTACTAACAACAGTGGGCCATCTTTAATACTCTTTGGGAGAGAGGAATGAGGAAAGAAGGCAGAGTCAGCTGAGCTCAGATAGAGCTATAGCTACTGGAGAGTAGGAAAGAGTAGCCACTGCTGAGTTTCTACCTGGCAGGCAAAGGACAAATGGGGAGAATGAATGTCACATTCTCTAACCTATTGCTCTTACCTGTTGGCTTCCTGCTGTATTCCAAGTTCCTTAGGCAGGTTTGGCATATCGCAAGTATTTCATAAGTAATTTTGAATTTAAGAAATGAATGTTTACTTATGAAAATAGCCACTTGTGTGCCTCACAATTTTTTAGGCAATTGCTTCACAACTGGAAATGATTAATACCTGTTACAGTTGTAATAAACCCAATATTTATTATGATACATGGTGCTAAAGCATTTTCATATAGAACTTTCACGATATAAACCAAAAAAAATAATATAGAAAAATTCTCTTTTTTGGTGCTCAATCATGGTGCTGGTAAATGGGAGAAAGTTTACGCGATGTCTGATGAATGATGAATCTTAAACACAGCATGACTTTGTTTGAATGAAAGCTTTGGTTGTCCAAATTGTTCTCATTTATTTCAAGGTGGAACCATAGGCCAGTCAATCTTTATTAGATTAATATGCTCTTCTTGTTGACTGCCTGGAGACAGTTAGCTTTTATTCTAAAAATGTTCCCACTAATTTGAAAAGTAACTTTCAGCCGTATGATATCCATTGAAAAATAAGATGTTTCCATCCAAAGTAGAAGATCTAGCATTCTGTGGCAACCTCAAACTAAAAGAATTCAGGTGGTTTTTTTTTTTTTTTTCTTATTCTTTTTTTTTTATGTTCAGTGCATCCGCAGGTTCAGAAAGGATACATAGATGCTGCCCTGCCATCCAATTTCATGGCAAACATTTCTCAACTCTGCCCTACCTGCTGCCTCCACCAGCATTGTTTAACTGGGGCTTTCCTTCTGCTTGACCAACCGGTCACAAAATCCCCAGTTCATGCATGCTCAGATCCAGTGCCCAGTCAACATTTGACCAGACCGGCTTCAAGCATGCCAGTGATCCCCTGTTATCTACATGGAATGTCCAACCTGGCTTTTGTGATTCGGGGGCCTCTTGGGACAGCTCCACATTCAGCTGCAGTTAAAGCTTTTCTCTGTATTACCTTCACCATCACCCCTCAACTCCCTTTTAAGTACAGAGGGTCATAAAAAAAAAAAAAAAGACTCAATCATGTGGCAGTGTAGTATATGACCCAGAACATTTGTATTCAGACAAAACCAAATTTGATCCCCTTTTCCAACTCATTAGGGTTATTATCTTAGATAACTTACCCAACCCTTTCAACCTAAGTAACCTCACTGAGAAATGGGAATCATTGTACCTGCCTCAACAGTAGAAATGCATTGAATGACTGTAGAGCACGTGGCCCACGGGCAAGTGTCGGGAGGTGGCAGCTGTCTTTAATAACTGTTCTGGACAGTGCCTGGCAGAGGGTGTGCCCCCACTTACTGTGAGTTCTCTTCCCACCTCTTAGTGCAGACAGAGTTTCATCAGAGAGCGTCTTAGCCAGAGGCCTTATCTGCCAAACTGCCAACCCTTGGGAGTTGTTAAAATACTTTCCGGGAGCTTTCAAGTCCAAATAACTTTAGTGTTTGTTTCCAACTGCATGGACTCCTGCAGTGGCCAGTTGGTAGCCATGCTCTGGAAATGAGGCAGAGTTCAGATTTCGACTGCATTTTATGGGCACAAACAGCTCTAACTCAGTAAACACTTTCAATTGCCATGTGGAGCAAAGCATCCTGAAGCTTTGCTGTGATACGTTCTGAAATCTTAAAAAGCCAAAGGGGAAAAATAATTAAAATTTAAAAAATCTGGGTAACAGTAACAGGGTATGAATAAACCAGGAATCACTATGCTAGTCTTTTGAAATAACTCATCTGTCTTGTGAGTGATGATACTAACACCACCCCCCAGGATTAATTTGAAGATGAAAAAGCATGAGAGTTTCAGAAAACATCCACTTCTGCTTTATTGACTACTCCAAAGCCTTTGACTGTGTGGATCACAACAAACTATGGAAAATTCTTAAAGAGACGGGAATACCAGACCATCTGACCTGCCTCCTGAGAAATCTGTATGCAGGTCAAGAAGCAACAGTTAGAACTGAACATGGAACAACAGACTGGTTCCAAATCAGGAGAGGAGTACATCAAGGCTGTATATTGTCACCCTGCTTATTTAACTTATATGCAGAGTACATCATGTGAAATGCCAGGCTGGATGAAGAACAAGCTGGAATCAAGATTGCTGGGAGAAATATCAATAACCTCAGATATGCACATGACACCACCCTTATGGCAGAAAGGGAAGAAGAACTAAAGAGCCTCTTGATGAAAGTGAAAGAGAGTGAAAAATTTGGCTTGAAACTCAACATTCAGAAAACTAAGATCATGGCATCTGATCCTATCACTTCATGGCGAATAGATGGGGAAACAATAGAAACAGTGAGAGACTTTATTTTGGGGGGCTTCAAAATCACTGCAGATGGTGACTACAGCCATGAAATTAAAAGACGCTTGCTCTTTGGAAGAAAAGCTATGACCAACCTAGACAGCATATTAAAAAGCAGAGACATTACTTTGCTGACAAAAGTCCATCTAGTCAAAGCTATGGTTTTTCCAGTAGTCATGTATGGATGTGAGAGTTGGACTATAAAGAAAGCTGAGCACCGAAGAATTGATGCTTTTGAACTGTGGTGTTGGAGAAGACTCTTGAGAGTCCCCTGGACTGCAAGATCAAACCAGTCAATCCTAAAGGAAATCAGTCCTGAATATTCATTGGAAGGATTGATGCTGAAGCTGAAACTCCAATACTTTGGCCATCTGATGTGAAGAACTGACTCATCTGAAGACCCTGATCCTGGGAAAGATTAAAGGTGGGAGGAAAAGTGGGGACAGGGGGTGAGATGATTGGATGGCATTGAAGACTCAATCGACATGAGTTTGATGAAGCTTCAGGAGTTGGTGATGGACAGAGAAGCCTGGTGCGCTGCAGTCCATGGGGTTGCAAAGAGTCAGACCTGCCTGAGCTACTGAACTGAACTGAAATGGAGGGAAGAAAAGACCAATCCTGATGCCAGCCTATGATTCTTAAAACTGCTGTTCATTTTAAGAACACCAGTCCCCGTAATATGTAATCTAAAAACATCCATTTTGTATGAAGGAGTGTACACAAATTCAGATTAAGATGCAATTACAAATGGGTAAGGACTTCTTAATCGAACCTGTGACATAGCAGGTAGATTTATTCTGAGAAGGTAATGAATGATATGGCTTTGGTGGGAGTGCCAGTTAAAACCTATTATCATCAGCTTGACATGACAGGATGCTAAAATGTCTTCCAGGGCTCATCCTCTTTTCCGAGGCGGATATTTTTGTTTCTGGGCATGGTTCTGATTTGGGATGTTCTGAGTTGTTTTTCTTTTTAGAAATGCAGATGTAGCCGTTGTTTTAGAAAGCCTCCAAGTGGGTCACCCTGATTTATCCTTTTAGGTTGGTTCCATTATGAAACCAGTCAGTTGCTTCCTGGAATGGGACCAATGGAAAGAACAATTCTAAATCCTAATTCACAGCAAACATTTCCCTGAATGCATGGCATGCATTGCTGTTTGTTTAGACAAGGACATTGCAGTTATATCCCAGGAAAGGAACTTGTCATCAGAATGGGGCAATGTCAAAACATCTTTCCAGAAGAGACCTGATCACATACAACTTGTATTAATTAAATTTTAACTGTATCACATGGCATC